>NC_092392.1:60897043-61217757 GCF_030028105.1 Mobula birostris
TCCCCATGAGTCCGTGTGGTTCTCCCCGTGAGACAGCGTGCTACACCCCGTTTGTCTGTGTGCTTCTCCCCGAGAGTCTGTGTGCTTCTCCCCTTGAGTCTGTATGCTTCTCCCTGTGAGTCTGTGTGCTTCTCCCTGTGAGTCCGTTTGCTTCTCCCCGTGAGTCTGTGTGTTTCTCCCCGTGAGTCTGTGTGTTTCTACCCACGAGTCTGTGTGTGTGCTTCTCCCCGTGAGACCATTTTCTCCTCCCCGTGGGTCTGTGTGGTTCTCCACGTGAAACAGTGTGCTTCTCCCCGTGAGCCTGTGTCCTCTTACTGTAAGTCTGTGTGTTTCACCCGTGAGTCTGTGCTTCTCCCTGTGAGTCTGTCCGCTTCTCCCCGTGATTATGTGTGCTTCTCCCCGTGAGACTGTGTGCTCCTCCCCGTGAGTCTGTGTGCTTCTCCCTGTGAGTCAGTGTGTGTGCTTCTCCCCGTGATTCTGTGTGCTCTTCCCTGTGAGTCTATGTGTGTGCTTCTCACTGTGAGGCTCTGTACTTCTCCTCGTCAGTCCGTGTGCTCCTCCCTGTGAGTTTGTACGCTCCTGCCCGTGAGTCTGTGTGCATCTCCCTGTGAGTCCGTGTGCTTCTCCCTGTGAGTCTGTGTGCTTCTCCCCATGAGTCTGTGTGTTTCTCCCCGTGAGTCTGTGTGCTTCTCCCTGTGATTCTGTGTGTTTCTCTCTGTGAGTCTGTGTGCTTCTCCCCGTGAGCCTGTGTGCTTCTCCCTGTGAGTCCGTTTGCTTGTCCCCGTGAGTCTGTGTGTGTGCTTCACTCCTTGAGTCTGTGTGCTTCTCCCCGTGAGTCTGTGTGCTTCTCTCCATGAGTCTGTGTGCTTCTCTCCGTGAGTCTGTGTGCTTCTCCCCGTGAGTCCTGTGCTTCTCCCTGTGAGTCTGTGTGCTTCTCCCCGTGAGTCTGTGTGCTTCTCCCTGTGAGTCTGTGTGTTTCTCCCCGTGAGTCTCTGTGCTTCGCCCCATGATTCTGTGTGTTTCTCCCCAGGAGTCTGTGTGTTTCTCCCTGTTAGTCTGTGAGCTTATCCCCGTGAGTCTGTGAGTGTTTTTCTCCCCGTGAGTCTGTGCTTCTCTCCGTGAGTCTGTGTGCTTCTCCCTGTCACTCCGTTTGCTTCTCCCCGTGAGTCTGTGTGTTTCTACCCACGAGTCTGTGTGTGCTTCTCCCCGTGAGTCCGTGTGCTTCTCCCCGTGAGTCTGTGTGCTCCTCCCCGTGAGTCTGTGTGCTTCTCCCTGTGAGTCAGTGTGTGTGCTTCTCCCCGTGATTCTGTGTGCTCCTCCCTGTGAGTCTGTGTGTGTGCTTCTCACTGTGAGGCTGTGTACTTCTCCTCGGGAGTCTGTGTGCTCCTCCCTGTGAGTCTGTGCGCTTCTCCCGGTGAGTCTGTGTGTGTGTTGCTCCCCGTGAGTCCGTGTGCTTCTTCCTGTGAGTCTGTGTGCTTCTCCCTGTGAGTCTGTCTGTTTTTCCCTGTGAGTGTGTGTGTGTGCTTCTCCGAGTGAGTCTGTGTGCTCCTCCCCGTATGTCTGTGTGTGTGTGCTTCTCATGGTGAGTCTGGGTGCTCCTGCCCGTGTGTCTGTGTGTTTCTCCCAGTGAGTCTGTTTGCTTCTCCCCATGAGTCTGTGTGCATCTCCCTGTGAGTCCGTGTGCTTCTCCCCGTCAGTCTGTGTGCTCCTCCCTGTGAGTCTGTCTGTGTGCTTCTCCCCGTCAGTCTGTGTGCTCCTCCCTGTGATTCTGTGTGTGTGCTCCTCTCCGTGAGTCTGTGTGTGTGCAACTTGCCGTGTGTCTGTGTGATTCTCTCCGTGAGTCTGTGTGCTTCTCACTGTGAGTCTATGTGCTCCTCCCTGTGAGTCTATGTGCTTCTCTCTGTGAGTCTGTGTGTTTCTCCCCGTTAGTCTGTTTGAGTGATTCTCCCCGTGAGTCTGTGTGTGTGCTTCTCCCCGTGAGTCTGTGTGTTTCTCTCCGTGAGTCTGTGCGTGTTCTTCTCCCCATGAGTCTGTGTGCTTCTCCCTGTGAGTCCGTTTGATTCTCCCCGTGAGTCTGTGTGTTTCTCCCCGTGAGTCTGTGTGTGTGCTTCACTCCTTGAGACTGTGTGCTTCTCCCCGTGAGTCTGTGTGCTTCTCTCCGTGAGTCTGTGTGCTTCTCCCCGTTGGTCTGTGTGCTTCTCCCCGTGAGTCTGTATGCTTCTTCCTGTGAGTCTGTGTGCTTCTCCCTGTGAGTCTGTGTGTTTCTCCCCGTGAGTCTGTGTGCATCTCCCCGTGATTCTGTGTGTTTCTCCCCGTGAGTCTGTGTGGTTCTCCCTGTGAGACAGTGTGTTTCTCCCCGTGAGTCTGTGTGCTTCGCCCCGTGATTCTATGTGTTTCTCCCCAGGAGTCTGTGTGTTTCTCCCTGTGAGTCTGTGAGCTTCTCCCCGTGAGCCTGTGAGTGTTCTTCTCCTCGTGAGTCTGTGTGCTTCTCCCTGTGAGTCTGTGTGCTCTCACTTTAAGTCTGTGTGTTTCTTCCCGTGAGTTTGTGCTTCTCTCCGTGAGTCTGTGTGCTTCTCCCTGTGAGTCCGTTTGCTTCTCCCCTTGAGTCTGTGTGTTTCTCCCCATGAGTCTGTCTGTTTCTACCCACGAGTTTGTGTGCGTGCTTCTCCCCGTGAGTCCATGTGCTCCTGCCCGTGAGTCTGTGTGTGTGCTTGTCCCCATGAGTCCGTGTGCGACTCCCCGTGAGTCTGTGCGCTTCTCCCGGTGAGTCTGTGTGTGTGTTGCTCCCCGTGAGTCCGTGTGCTTCTTCCTGTGAGTCTTTGTGCTTCTCCCTGTGAGTCTGTGTGTTTGTCCCTGTGAGTCTGTGTGTGTGCTTCTCCGAGTGAGTCTCCTCACCATATGTCTGTGTGTGTGTGCTTCTCATGGTGAGTCTGGGTGTTCCTGCCCGTGTGTCTGTGTGTTTCTCCCAGTGAGTCTGATTGCTTCTCCCCGTGAGTCTGTGTGCATCTCCCTGTGAGTCCGTGTGCTTCTCCCTGTGAGTCTGTGTGCTTCTCCCCATGAGTTTGTGTGTGTGCTTCTCCCCGTCAGTCTGTGTGCTCCTCCCCGTGAGTCTGTGTGTGTGCTCCTCCCTGTGAGTCTGTCTGTGTGCTTCTCCCCGTGAGTCGGAGTGCTTTTCCCTGTGAGTCTGTGTGTGTGCTCCTCTCCGTGAGTCTGTGTGTGTGCTTCTTGCCGTGTGTCTGTGTGCTTCTCTCCGTGAGTCTGTGTGCTTCTCACTGTGAGTCTATGTGCTCCTCCCTGTGAGTCTATGTGCTTCTCTCTGTGAGTCTGTGTGTTTCTCCCCATGAGTCTGTGTGCTTCTCCCTGTGAGTCCGTTTGCTTCTCCCCGTGAGTCTGTGTGCTTCTCCCCGTGAGTCTGTGTGTTTCTCCCCATGAGTCTGTCTGTTTCTACCCACGAGTCTGTGTGCGTGCTTCTCCCCGTGAGTCCGTGTGCTCCTGCCCGTGAGTCTGTGAGTGTGTTTCTCCCCATGAGTCCGTGTGCTTCTCCCCATGAGTCTGTGTGCTTCTCCCTGTGAGTCCGTTTGATTCTCCCTGTGAGTCTGTGTGTGTGCTTCACTCCTTGAGTCTGTGTGCTTCTCCCCGTGAGTCTGTGTGCTTCTCTCCGTGAGTCTGTGTGCTTCTCCCCGTGAGTCTGTGTGCTTCTTCCCGTGAGTCTGTGTCCTTCTCCCTGTGAGTCTGTGTGTTTCTCCCCGTGAGTCTGTGTGCATCTCCCCGTGATTCTGTGTGTTTCTCCCCGTGAGTCTGTGTGGTTCTCCCTGTGAGACAGTGTGTTTCTCCCCGTGAGTCTGTGTGCTTCGCCCCGTGATTCTATGTGTTTCTCACCAGGAGTCTGTGTGCTTCTCCCCTTGAGTCCGTGTGCTTCTCCCCGTGAGTCTGTGTGCTCCTCCCCGTGAGTCTGTGTGCTTCTCCCTGTGAGTCAGTGTGTGTGCTTCTCCCCGTGATTCTGTGTGCTCCTCCCTGTGAGTCTGTGTGTGTGCTTCTCACTATGAGGCTGCGTACTTCTCCTCGTGAGTCTGTGTGCTCCTCCCTGTGAGTCTGTGCGCTTCTCCCGGTGAGTCTGTGTGTGTGTTGCTCCCCGTGTGTCTGTGTGTTTCTCCCAGTGAGTCTGTTTGCTTCTCCCCGTGAGTCTGTGTGCATCTCCCTGTGAGTCCGTGTGCTTCTCCCTGTGAGTCTGTGTGCTTCTCCCCATGAGTCTGTGTGTGTGCTTCTCCCCGTCAGTCTGTGTGCTCCTCCCCGTGAGTTTGTGTGTGTGCTCCTCCCTGTGAGTCTGTCTGTGTGCTTCTCCCCGTGAGTCGGAGTGCTTTTCCCTGTGAGTCTGTGTGTGTGCTCCTCTCCATGAGTCTGTGTGTGTGCTTCTTGCCGTGTGTCTGTGTGCTTCTCTCCGTGAGTCTGTGTGCTTCTCACTGTGAGTCTATGTGCTCCTCCCTGTGAGTCTATGTGCTTCTCTCTGTGAGTCTGTGTGTTTCTCCCCGTGATTCTGTGTGCTCTTCCCTGTGAGTCTATGTGTGTGCTCCTCCCTGTGAGTCTGTACGCTCCTGCCCGTGAGTCTGTGTGCATCTCCCTGTGAGTCCGTGTGCTTCTGCCTGTGAGTCTGTGTGCTTCTCCCTATGAGCTTGTGTGTGTGCTTCTCCCCGTCAGTCTGTGTGCTCCTCCCCGTGAGTCTGTCTGTGTGCTGCTCCCCGTGAGTCGGAGTGCTTTTCCCTGTGAGTCTCTGTGTGTGCTCCTCTCCGTGAGTCTGTGTGTGTGCTTCTCGCCGTGTGTCTGTGTGCTTCTCTCTGTGAGTCTGTGTGCTTCTCACTGTGAGTCTATGTGCTCCTCCCTGTGAGTCTATGTGCTTCTCTCTGTGAGTCTGTGTGTTTCTCCCCGTTAGTCTCTTTGAGTGATTCACCCCGTGAGTCTGTGTGTGTGCTTCTCCCCGTGAGTCTGTGTGTTTCTCTCCGTGAGTCTGTGTGTGTTCTTCTGCCCATGAGTCTGTGTGTTTCTCCCCGTGAGTCTGTGTGTGTGCTTCACTCCTTGAGTCTGTGTGCTTCTCCCCGTGAGTATGTGTGCTTCTCCCCGTGAGTCTGTGTGCTTCTTCCTGTGAGTCTGTGTCCTTCTCCCTGTGAGTCTGTGTGTTTCTCCCCGTGAGTCTGTGTGCATTTCCCCATGATTCTGTGTGTTTCTGCCCGTGAGTCTGTGTGCTTCGCCCCGTGATTCTATGTGTTTCTCCCCAGGAGTCTGTGTGCTTCTCCCCATGAGTCCGTGTGCTTCTCCCCGTGAGTCTGTGTGCTCCTCCCCGTGAGTCTGTGTGCTTCTCCCTGTGAGTCAGTGTGTGTGCTTCTCCCCGTGATTCTGTGTGCTCCTCCCTGTGAGTCTGTGTGTGTGCTTCTCACTGTGAGGCTGCGTACTTCTCCTCGTGAGTCTGTGTGCTCCTCCCTGTGAGTCTGTGCGCTTCTCCCGGTGAGTCTGTGTGTGTGTTGCTCCCCGTGAGTCCGTGTGCTTCTTCCTGTGAGTCTGTGTGTTTTTCCCTGTGAGTATGTGTGTGTGCTTCTCCGAGTGAGTCTGTGTGCTCCTCCCCGTATGTCTGTGTGTGTGTGCTTCTCATGGTGAGTCTGGGTGCTCCTGCTCGTGTGTCTGTCTGTTTCTCCCAGTGAGTCTGTTTGTTTCCCCCCGTGAGTCTGTGTGCATCTCCCTGTGAGTCCGTATGCTTCTCCCTGTGAGTCTGTGTGCTTCTCCCCATGAGTCTGTGTGTGTGCTTCTCCCCGTCAGTCTGTGTGCTCCTCCCCGTGAGTCTGTGTGTGTGCTCCTCCCTGTGAGTCTGTCTGTGTGCTTCTCCCCGTGAGTCGGAGTGCTTTTCTTTGTGAGTTTGTGTGTGTGCTCCTCTCCGTGAGTCTGTGTGTGTGCTTCTTGCCATGTGTCTGTGTGCTTCTCTCCGTGAGTATGTGTGTTTCTCCCCGTGAGTCTGTGTGCATCTCCCCGTGATTCTGTGTGTTTCTCCCCGTGAGTCTGTGTGGTTCTCCCTGTGAGACAGTGTGTTTCTCCCCGTGAGTCTGTGTGCTTCGCCCCGTGATTCTGTGTGTTTCTCCCCAGGAGTCTGTGTGTTTCTCCCTGTGAGTCTGTGAGCTTCTGCCTGTGAGTCTGTGAGTGTTTTTCTCCCCGTGAGTCTGTGTGCTTCTCCCTGTGAGTCTGTGTGCTCTCACTGTAAGTCTGTGTGTTTCTTCCCGTGAGTCTGTGCTTCTCTCCGTGAGTCTGTGTGCTTCTCCCTGTGAGTCCGTTTGCTTCTCCCCGTGTCTGTGAGTTTCTCCCCATGAGTCTGTCTGTTTCTACCCACGAGTCTGTGTGTGTGCTTCTCCCCATGAGTCCGTGTGCTTCTCCCCGTGAGTCTGTGTGCTCCTCCCCGTGAGTCTGTGTGCTTCTCCCTGTGAGTCAGTGTGTGTGCTTCTCCCCGTGATTCTGTGTGCTCCTCCCTGTGAGTCTGTGTGTGTGCTTCTCACTGTGAGGCCGCGTACTTCTCCTCGTGAGTCTGTGTGCTGCCCCCTGTGAGTCTGTGCGCTTCTCCCGGTGAGTTTGTGTGTGTGTTGCTCCCCGTGAGTCCGTGAGCTTCTTCCTGTGTGTCTGTGTGCTTATCCCTGTGAGTCTGTGTGTTTTTCCCTGTGAGTGTGTGTGTATGTGCTTCTCCGAGTGATTCTGTGTGCTCCTCCCCGTATGTCTGTTTGTGTGTGCTTCTCATGGTGAGTCTGGGTGCTCCTGCCCGTGTGTCTGTGTGTTTCTCCCAGTGAGTCTGTTTGCTTCTCCCCGTGAGTCTGTGTGCATCTCCCTGTGAGTCCGTGTGCTTCTCCCTGTGAGTCGGAGTGCTTTTCCCTGTGAGTTTGTGTGTGTGGTCCTCTCCGTGAGTCTGTGTGTGTGCTTCTTGCCGTGTGTCTGTGTGCTTCTCTCCGTGAGTCGGAGTGCTTCTCACTGTGAGTCTATGTGCTCCTCCCTGTGAGTCTATGTGCTTCTGTCTGTGAGTCTGTGTGTTTCTCCCCGTGAGTCTGTGTGCTTCTCCCTGTGAGTCTGTGTGTTTCTCCCCGTGAGTCTGTGTGCTCCTCCCTGTGAGTCTGTGTGTGTGCTTCTCACTGTGAGGCTGCGTACTTCTCCTCGTGAGTCTGTGTGCTCCTCCCTGTGAGTCTGTGCGCTTCTCCCGGTGAGTCTGTGTGTGTGTTGCTCCCCGTGAGTCCGTGTGCTTCTTCCTGTGAGTCTGTGTGTTTTTCCCTGTGAGTATGTGTGTGTGCTTCTCCGAGTGAGTCTGTGTGCTCCTCCCCGTATGTCTGTGTGTGTGTGCTTCTCATGGTGAGTCTGGGTGCTCCTGCTCGTGTGTCTGTCTGTTTCTCCCAGTGAGTCTGTTTGTTTCCCCCCGTGAGTCTGTGTGCATCTCCCTGTGAGTCCGTATGCTTCTCCCTATGAGTCTGTGTGCTTCTCCCCATGAGTCTGTGTGTGTGCTTCTCCCCGTCAGTCTGTGTGCTCCACCCGTGAGTCTGTGTGTGTGCTCCTCCCTGTGAGTCTGTCTGTGTGCTTCTCCCCGTGAGTCGGAGTGCTTTTCTTTGTGAGTTTGTGTGTGTGCTCCTCTCCGTGAGTCTGTGTGTGTGCTTCTTGCCATGTGTCTGTGTGCTTCTCTCCGTGAGTATGTGTGTTTCTCCCCGTGAGTCTGTGTGCATCTCCCCGTGATTCTGTGTGTTTCTCCCCGTGAGTCTGTGTGGTTCTCCCTGTGAGACAGTGTGTTTCTCCCCGTGAGTCTGTGTGCTTCGCCCCGAGATCCTGTGTGTTTCTCCCCAGGAGTCCGTGTGCTTCTCCCCGTAAGTCTGTGTGCTTCTCCCTGTGAGTCCGTTTGCTTCTCCCCGTGAGTCTGTGTGTTTCTCCCCATGAGTCTGTGTGCTTCTCCCTGTGAGTCTGTGTGCTTCTCCCTGTGAGTCCGTTTGCTTCTCCCCGTGAGTCTGTGTGTTTCTCCCCGTGAGTCTGTGTGTGTGCTTCACTCCTTGAGTCTGTGTGCTTCTCCCCGTGAGTCTGTGTGCTTCTCTCCATGAGTCTGTGTGCTTCTCTCCGTGAGTCTGTGTGCTTATCCCCGTGAGTCTGTGTGTTTCTCCCTGAGTCTGTGTGTTCCTCCCTGTGATTCTGTGTGTTTCTCCCTGTGAGTCCGTGTGCTTCTCTCCGTGAGTACGTGTGATTTTCCCCATGAGTCCGTGTGGTTCTGCCCGTGAGACAGCGTGCTTCACCCCGTGAGTCTGTGTGCTTCTCCCCGTGAGTCCGAGTGCTTCTCCCTGTGAGTTTGTATGCTTCTCCCTGTGAGACTGTGTGCTTCTCCCTGTGAGTCCGTTTGCTTCTCCCCGTGAGTCTGTGTGTTTCTCCCCATGAGTCTGTGTGCTTCTCCCCGTGAGTCCGTGTGCTTCTCCCCGTGAGGCTGTGTGCTTCTCCCCGTCAGTCTGTGTGCTGTTCCCCATGAGTCTGTGTGCTCCTCCCCGTGAGTCTGTGTGTGTGCTTCTCCCTGTGACACTGTGTGCTTCTCCCTGTGAGACTGTGTGTTTCTCCCTGTGAGCCTGTGTGCTCCTGCCCGTGAGACTGTGTGTGTGCTTCTCCCGGTGAGTCTGTGTGCTCCTCCCTGTGAGACTGTGTGCTGCTCCCCATGAGTCCGTGTGTTTCTCCCAGCGTCTGTGTGTTTCTCCCTGTGAATCTGTTTATGTGTTTCTCCCCGTGAGACTGTGTGCTTCTCTCCGTGAGTCTGTGTGCTCCTCCCCATGAGTGTGTGTGGTTCTGCCTCTGTGACAGTGTGCTTCTAACTGTGAGTCTATGTGCTCCTCCCTGTGAGTCTGTATGTTTCTCTCTGTGAGTCTGTGTGTTTCTCCCCATGAGTCTGTTTGTGTGATTCTCCCCGTGAGTCCGTGTGCTTCTACCAGTGAGTCCGTGTGTTTCTCCCTGTGACTCTGTGAGCTTCTCCCCATGACTCTGTGAGTGTTTTTCTCCCCGTGAGTCTGTGTGCTCCTCCCTGTGAGACTGTGTGCTTCTCCCTGTGAGTCCGTGTGTTTCTCCCGGCGTCTGTGTGTATCTCCCTGTGAGTCTGTTTATGTGTTTATCCCCGTGAGTCTGTGTGTTTCTCCCCATGAGACTGTGTGCTTCTCTCCGTGAGTCTGTGTGCTCCTCCCCATGAGTGTGTGTGGTTCTGCCTCTGTGACAGTGTGCTTCTAACTGTGAGTCTATGTGCTCCTCCCTGTGAGTCTGTGTGTTTCTCTCTGTGAGTCTGTGTGTTTCTCCCCGTGAGTCTGTTTGTGTGATTCTCCCCGTGAGTCCGTGTGCTTCTACCAGTGAGTCCGTGTGTTTCTCCCTGTGACTCTGTGAGTTTCTCCCCATGACTCTGTGAGTGTGTTTCTCCCCGTGAGTCTGTGTGTGTGCTTCTCCCCATGAGTCTGTTTATGTGTTTCTCCCCGTGAGACTGTGTGTTTCTCCCGGTGAGTCTGTGTGCTCCTCCCCATCAGTGTGTGTGGTTCTGCCTCTGTGACAGTGTGCTTCTCACTGTGAGTCTATGTGCTCCTCCCTGTGAGTCTGTATGTTTCTCTCTGTGAGTCTGTGTGTTTCTCCCCGTGAGTCTGTTTGTGTGATTCTCGCCGTGAGTCCGTGTGCTTCTACCAGTGAGTCCATGTGTTTCTCCCTGTGACTCTGTGAGCTTCTCCCCATGACTCTGTGAGTGTTTTTCTCCCCGTGAGTCTGTATGCTCCTCCCTGTGAGACTGTGTGCTTCTCCCTGTGAGTCCGTGTGTTTCTCCCGGCGTCTGCGTGTATCTCCCTGTGAGTCTGTTTATGTGTTTATCCCCGTGAGTCTGTGTGTTTCTCCCCATGAGACTGTGTGCTTCTCTCCGTGAGTCTGTGTGCTCCTCCCCATGAGTGTGTGTGGTTCTGCCTCTGTGACAGTGTGCTTCTAACTGTGAGTCTATGTGCTCCTCCCTGTGAGTCTGTGTGTTTCTCTCTGTGAGTCTGTGTGTTTCTCCCCGTGAGTCTGTTTGTGTGATTCTCCCCGTGAGTCCGTGTGCTTCTACCAGTGAGTCCGTGTGTTTCTCCCTGTGACTCTGTGAGTTTCTCCCCATGACTCTGTGAGTGTGTTTCTCCCCGTGAGTCTGTGTGTGTGCTTCTCCCCATGAGTCTGTTTATGTGTTTCTCCCCGTGAGACTGTGTGTTTCTCCCGGTGAGTCTGTGTGCTCCTCCCCATCAGTGTGTGTGGTTCTGCCTCTGTGACAGTGTGCTTCTCACTGTGAGTCTATGTGCTCCTCCCTGTGAGTCTGTATGTTTCTCTCTGTGAGTCTGTGTGTTTCTCCCCGTGAGTCTGTTTGTGTGATTCTCGCCGTGAGTCCGTGTGCTTCTACCAGTGAGTCCATGTGTTTCTCCCTGTGACTCTGTGAGCTTCTCCCCATGACTCTGTGAGTGTTTTTCTCCCCGTGAGTCTGTATGCTCCTCCCTGTGAGACTGTGTGCTTCTCCCCGTGAGTCCGTGTGTTTCTCCCGGCGTCTGTGTGTTTCTCCGCGTGAGTCTGTTTATGTGTTTATCCCCGTGAGTCTGTGTGTTTCTCCCCGTGAGACTGTGTGCTTCTCTCCTTGAGTCTGTGTGCTCCTCCCCATGAGTGTGTGTGGTTCTGCCTCTGTGACAGTGTGCTTCTCACTGTGAGTCTATGTGCTCCTCCCTGTGAGTCTGTATGTTTCTCTCTGTGAGTCTGTGTGTTTCTCCCCGTGAGTCTGTTTGTGTGATTCTCCCCGAGTCTGTTTGTGTGATTCTCCCCATAAGTCCATGTGCTTCTACCAGTGAGTCCGTGTGTTTCTCCTTGTGAGTCTGTGAGCCTCTCCCCGTGACTCTGTGAGTGTTTTTCTCCCCGTGAGTCTGTGTGTTTCTCCCCGTGAGTCTGTTTGTGTGATTCTCCCCGTGAGTCCGTGTGCTTCTACCAGTGAGTCCATGTGTTTCTCCCTGTGACTCTGTGAGCTTCTCCCCGTGAGTCTGTGTGTGTGCTCCTTCCCGTGAGTCTGTGTGTGTGCTTCTCCTTATGAGACTGTGTGCTTCTCCCTGTGAGTCTGTGTGCTCCTGTCCGTGAGACTGTGTGTGTGCTTCTCCCCATGAGTCCGTGTGCTTCTTCCCGTGAGCCTGTGTGCTTCTCCCTGTGAGTCAGTGTGTGTGCTTCTCCCCATGATTCTGTGTGCTCCTCCCCGTGAGTCTGTGTGTGTGCTCCTCCCTGTGAGTCTGTCTGTGTGCTTCTCCCCGTGAGTCGGAGTGCTTTTCCCTGTGAGACTGTGTGTGTGCTCCTCTCCGTGAGTCTGTGTGTGTGCTTCTCGCCGTGTGTCTGTGTGCTTCTCCCCGTGAGTCTGTGTGTTTCTCCCCATGAGTCTGTGTGTGTGCTTCTCCCCGTCAGTCTGTGTGCTTCTTCCTGTGAGTCCGTTTGCTTCTCCCCGTGAGTCTGTGTGTTTCTCCCCATGAGTCTGTCTGTTTCTACCCACGAATCTGTGTGCGTGCTTCTCCCCGTGAGTCCGTGTGCTCCTGCTCGTGAGTCTGTGTGTGTGCTTCTCCCCATGAGTCTGTGTGCTTCTCCCTGTGAGTCCGTTTGATTGTCCCCGTGAGTCTGTGTGTTTCACCCCGTGAGTCTGTGTGTGTGCTTCACTCCTTGAGTCCGTGTGCTTCTCCCCGTGACTCTGTGAGCTTCTCCCCATGACTCTGTGAGTGTTTTTCTCCCCGTGAGTCTGTGTGCTCCTCCCTGTGAGACTGTGTGCTTCTCCCTGTGAGTCCGTGTGTTTCTCCCGGCGTCTGTGTGTATCTCCCTGTGAGTCTGTTTATGTGTTTATCCCCGTGAGTCTGTGTGTTTCTCCCCATGAGATTGTGTGCTTCTCTCCGTGAGTCTGTGTGCTCCTCCCCATGAGTGTGTGTGGTTCTGCCTCTGTGACAGTGTGCTTCTAACTGTGAGTCTATGTGCTCCTCCCTGTGAGTCTGTGTGTTTCTCTCTGTGAGTCTGTGTGTTTCTCCCCGTGAGTCTGTTTGTGTGATTCTCCCCGTGAGTCCGTGTGCTTCTACCAGTGAGTCCGTGTGTTTCTCCCTGTGACTCTGTGAGTTTCTCCCCATGACTCTGTGAGTGTGTTTCTCCCCGTGAGTCTGTGTGTGTGCTTCTCCCCATGAGTCTGTTTATGTGTTTCTCCCCGTGAGACTGTGTGTTTCTCCCGGTGAGTCTGTGTGCTCCTCCCCATCAGTGTGTGTGGTTCTGCCTCTGTGACAGTGTGCTTCTCACTGTGAGTCTATGTGCTCCTCCCTGTGAGTCTGTATGTTTCTCTCTGTGAGTCTGTGTGTTTCTCCCCGTGAGTCTGTTTGTGTGATTCTCGCCGTGTGTCCGTGTGCTTCTACCAGTGAGTCCATGTGTTTCTCCCTGTGACTCTGTGAGCTTCTCCCCATGACTCTGTGAGTGTTTTTCTCCCCGTGAGTCTGTATGCTCCTCCCTGTGAGACTGTGTGCTTCTCCCCGTGAGTCCGTGTGTTTCTCCCGGCGTCTGTGTGTTTCTCCGCGTGAGTCTGTTTATGTGTTTATCACCGTGAGTCTGTGTGTTTCTCCCCGTGAGACTGTGTGCTTCTCTCCTTGAGTCTGTGTGCTCCTCCCCATGAGTGTGTGTGGTTCTGCCTCTGTGACAGTGTGCTTCTCACTGTGAGTCTATGTGCTCCTCCCTGTGAGTCTGTATGTTTCTCTCTGTGAGTCTGTGTGTTTCTCCCCGTGAGTCTGTTTGTGTGATTCTCCCCGAGTCTGTTTGTGTGATTCTCCCCATGAGTCCATGTGCTTCTACCAGTGAGTCCGTGTGTTTCTCCTTGTGAGTCTGTGAGCCTCTCCCCGTGACTCTGTGAGTGTTTTTCTCCCCGTGAGTCTGTGTGTTTCTCCCCGTGAGTCTGTTTGTGTGATTCTCCCCGTGAGTCCGTGTGCTTCTACCAGTGAGTCCATGTGTTTCTCCCTGTGACTCTGTGAGCTTCTCCCCGTGAGTCTGTGTGTGTGCTCCTTCCCGTGAGTCTGTGTGTGTGCTTCTCCTTATGAGACTGTGTGCTTCTCCCTGTGAGTCTGTGTGCTCCTGTCCGTGAGACTGTGTGTGTGCTTCTCCCCATGAGTCCGTGTGCTTCTTCCCGTGAGCCTGTGTGCTTCTCCCTGTGAGTCAGTGTGTGTGCTTCTCCCCATGATTCTGTGTGCTCCTCCCCGTGAGTCTGTGTGTGTGCTCCTCCCTGTGAGTCTGTCTGTGTGCTTCTCCCCGTGAGTCGGAGTGCTTTTCCCTGTGAGACTGTGTGTGTGCTCCTCTCCGTGAGTCTGTGTGTGTGCTTCTCGCCGTGTGTCTGTGTGCTTCTCCCCGTGAGTCTGTGTGTTTCTCCCCATGAGTCTGTGTGTGTGCTTCTCCCCGTCAGTCTGTATGGTTCTCCCTGTGAGACAGTGTGCTTCTCCCCGTGAGTCTGTTTGCTCCCCGTGAGTCCGTGTGCTTCTCCCCGTGAGGCTGTGTGCTTCTCCCCGTCAGTCTGTGTGCTTTCCCCATGAGTCTGTGTGCTCCTCCCCGTGAGTCTGTGTGTGTGCTTCTCCCTGTGACACTGTGTGCTTCTCCCCGTGAGTCTGTGTGCTTCTCACTGTGAGTCTATGTGCTCCTCCCTGTGAGTCTATGTGCTTCTCTCTGTGAGTCTGTGTGTTTCTCCCCGTGAGTCTGTGTGCTTCTCCCTGTGAGTCCGTTTGCTTCTCCCCGTGAGTCTGTGTGCTTCTCCCTGTGAGTCTGTGTGCATCTCCCCGTGATTCTGTGTGTTTCTCCCCGTGAGTCTGTGTGGCTCTCCCTGTGAGTCTGTGTGCTCTCACTGTAAGTCTGTGTGTTTCTTCCCATGAGTCTGTGCTTCTCTCTGTGAGTCTGTGTGCTTCTTCCTGTGAGTCCGTTTGCTTCTCCCCGTGAGTCTGTGTGTTTCTCCCCATGAGTCTGTCTGTTTCTACCCACGAATCTGTGTGCGTGCTTCTCCCCGTGAGTCCGTGTGCTCCTGCCCGTGAGTCTGTGTGTGTGCTTCTCCCCATGAGTCTGTGTGCTTCTCCCTGTGAGTCCGTTTGATTGTCCCCGTGAGTCTGTGTGTTTCACCCCGTGAGTCTGTGTGTGTGCTTCACTCCTTGAGTCCGTGTGCTTCTCCCCGTGACTCTGTGTGCTTCTCTCCGTGAGTCTGTGTGCTTCTCCCCGTGAGTCTGTGTGCTTCTTCCCGTGAGTCTGTGTGTTTCTCCCCGTGAGTCTGTGTGGTTCTCCCTGTGAGACAGTGTGTTTCTCCCCATGAGTCCGTGTGCTTCTCCCCGTGAGTCTGTGTGCTTCTCCCCGTGATTCTGTGTGCTCCTCCCTGTGAGTCTGTGTGTGTGCTTCTCACTGTGAGGCTGCGTACTTCTCCTCGTGAGTCTGTGTGCTCCTCCCTGTGAGTCTGTGCGCTTCTCCCGGTGAGTCTGTGTGTGTGTTGCTCCCCGTGAGTCCGTGTGCTTCTTCCTGTGAGTCTGTGTGCTTCTCCTTGTGAGTCTTTGTGTTTTTCCCTGTGAGTATGTGTGTGTGCTTCTCCGAGTGAGTCTGTGTGCTCCTCCCCGTATGTCTGTGTGTGTGTGCTTCTCATGGTGAGTCTGGGTGCTCCTGCCCGTGTGTCTGTGTGTTTCTCCCAGTGAGTCTG
Organism: Mobula birostris; assembly: GCF_030028105.1. Lineage (NCBI taxonomy): Eukaryota > Metazoa > Chordata > Chondrichthyes > Myliobatiformes > Myliobatidae > Mobula > Mobula birostris. The sequence goes on from NC_092392.1 coordinate 60,911,766, forward strand.
TTTGCTTCTCCCCATGAGTCTGTGTGCATCTCCCTGTGAGTCCGTGTGCTTCTCCCTGTGAGTCTGTGTGCTTCTCCCCATGAGTCTGTGTGTGTGCTTCTCCCCGTGAGTCCGTGTGCTCCTGCTCGTGAGTCTGTGTGTGTGCTTCTCCCCATGAGTCCGTGTGCTTCTCCCCGTGAGTCTGTGCGCTTCTCCCTGTGAGTCTGTGCGTTTGTCCCTGTGAGTCTGTGTGTGTGCTTCTCCGAGTGAGTCTGTGTGCTCCTCCCCGTATGTCAGTTGTGTGTGTCCTTCTCATGGTGAGTCTGGGTGCTCCTGCCCGTGTGTCTGTGTGTTTCTCACAGTGAGTCTGTTTGCTTCTCCCCGTGAGTCTGTGTGCATCTCCCTGTGAGTCCGTGTGCTTCTCCCTGTGAGTCTGTGTGCTTCTCCCCATGAGTCTGTGTGTGTGCTTCGCCCCGTCAGTCTGTGTGCTCCTCCCCGTGAGTCTGTGTGTGTGCTCCTCCCTGTGAGTCTGTCTGTGTGCTTCTCCCCGTGAGTCGGAGTGCTTTTCCCTGTGAGTCTGTGTGTGTGCTCCTCTCCATGAGTCTGTGTGTGTGCTTCTTGCCGTGTGTCTGTGTGCTTCTCTCCGTGAGTCTGTGTGCTTCTCACTGTGAGTCTATGTGCTCCTCCCTGTGAGTCTATGTGCTTCTCTCTGTGAGTCTGTGTGTTTCTCCCCGTGAGTCTGTGTGCTTCTCCCTGTGAGTCCGTTTGCTTCTCCCCGTGAGTCTGTGTGCTTCTCCCCATGAGTCTATGTGCATCTCCCCGTGATTCTGTGTGTTTCTCCACGTGAGTCTGTGTGGTTCTCCCTGTGAGTCTCTGTGCTCTCACTGTAAGTCTGTGTGTTTCTTCCCGTGAGTCTGTGCTTCTCTCTGTGAGTCTGTGTGCTTCTCCCAGTGAGTCCATTTGCTTCTCCCCGTGAGTCTGTGTGCTTCTTCCCGTGAGTCTGTGTCCTTCTCCCTGTGAGTCTGTGTTTTTCTCCCCATGAGTCTGTGTGTGTGCTTCTCCCCGTCAGTCTGTGTGCTCCTCCCCGTGAGTCTGTGTGTGTGCTCCTCCCTGTGAGTCTGTCTGTGTGCTTCTCCCCGTGAGTCGGAGTGCTTTTCTCTGTGAGTTTGTGTGTGTGCTCCTTTCCGTGAGTCTGTGTGTGTGCTTCTTGCCGTGTGTCTGTGTGCTTCTCTCCGTGAGTCTGTGTGCTTCTCAGTGTGAGTCTATGTGCTCCTCCCTGTGAGTCTATGTGCTTCTCCCTGTGAGTCTGTGTGTTTCTCCCCGTGAGTCTGTGTGCATCTCCCCGTGATTCTGTGTGTTTCTCCCCGTGAGTGTGTGTGATTCTCCCTGTGAGACAGTGTATTTCTCCCCGTGAGTCTGTGTGCTTCGCCCCGTGGTTCTGTGTGTTTCTCCCCAGGAGTCTGTGTGTTTCTCCCTGTGAGTCTGTGAGCTTCTCCCCATGAGTCTGTGAGTGTTTTTCTCCCCGTGAGTCTGTGTGCTTCTCCCTGTGAGTCTGTGTGCTCTCACTGTAAGTCTGTGTGTTTTTTCCCGTGAGTCTGTGCTTCTCTCCGTGAGTCTGTGTGCTTCTCCCTGTGAGTCCGTTTGCTTCTCCCCGTGATTCTGTGTGTTTCTCCCCGTGAGTCTGTGTGGTTCTCCCTGTGAGACAGTGTGTTTCTCCCCGTGAGTCTGTGTGCTTCTCCCTGTGAGTCCGTTTGATTCTCCCCGTGAGTCTGTGTGTGTGCTTCACTCCTTGAGTCTGTGTGCTTCTCCTCGTGAGTCTGTGTGCTTCTCTCCGTGAGTCTGTGTGCTTCTCCCCGTGAGCCTGTCTGCTTCTTCCCGTGAGTCTGTGTCCTTCTCCCTGTGAGTCTGTGTGTTTCTCCCCGTGAGTCTGTGTGCATCTCCCCGTGATTCTGTGTGTTTCTCCCCGTGAGTCTGTGTGGTTCTCCCTGTGAGACAGTGTGTTTCTCCCCGTGAGTCTGTGTGCTTCACCCCGTGATTCTATGTGTTTCTCCCCAAGAGTCTGTGTGCTTCTCCCCATGAGTCCGTGTGCTTCTCCCCGTGAGTCTGTGTGCTGCTCCCCGTGAGTCTGTGTGCTTCTCCCAGTGAGTCAGTGTGTGTGCTTCTCCCCGTGATTCTGTGTGCTCCTCCCTGTGAGTCTGTGTGTGTGCTTCTCACTGTGAGGCTGCGTACTTCTCCTCGTGAGTCTGTGTGCTCCTCCCTGTGAGTCTGTGCGCTTCTCCCGGTGAGTCTGTGTGTGTGTTGCTCCCCGTGAGTCCGTGTGCTTCTTCCTATGAGTCTGTGTGCTTCTCCTTGTGAGTCTTTGTGTTTTTCCCTGTGAGTATGTGTGTGTGCTTCTCCGAGTGAGTCTGTGTGCTCCTCCCCGTATGTCTGTGTGTGTGTGCTTCTCATGGTGAGTCTGGGTGCTCCTGCCCGTGTGTCTGTGTGTTTCTCCCAGTGAGTCTGTTTGCTTCTCCCCATGAGTCTGTGTGCATCTCCCTGTGAGTCCGTGTGCTTCTCCCTGTGAGTCTGTGTGCTTCTCCCCATGAGTCTGTGTGTGTGCTTCTCCCCGTGAGTCCGTGTGCTCCTGCTCGTGAGTCTGTGTGTGTGCTTCTCCCCATGAGTCCGTGTGCTTCTCCCCGTGAGTCTGTGCGCTTCTCCCTGTGAGTCTGTGCGTTTGTCCCTGTGAGTCTGTGTGTGTGCTTCTCCGAGTGAGTCTGTGTGCTCCTCCCCGTATGTCAGTTGTGTGTGTCCTTCTCATGGTGAGTCTGGGTGCTCCTGCCCGTGTGTCTGTGTGTTTCTCACAGTGAGTCTGTTTGCTTCTCCCCGTGAGTCTGTGTGCATCTCCCTGTGAGTCCGTGTGCTTCTCCCTGTGAGTCTGTGTGCTTCTCCCCATGAGTCTGTGTGTGTGCTTCGCCCCGTCAGTCTGTGTGCTCCTCCCCGTGAGTCTGTGTGTGTGCTCCTCCCTGTGAGTCTGTCTGTGTGCTTCTCCCCGTGAGTCGGAGTGCTTTTCCCTGTGAGTCTGTGTGTGTGCTCCTCTCCATGAGTCTGTGTGTGTGCTTCTTGCCGTGTGTCTGTGTGCTTCTCTCCGTGAGTCTGTGTGCTTCTCACTGTGAGTCTATGTGCTCCTCCCTGTGAGTCTATGTGCTTCTCTCTGTGAGTCTGTGTGTTTCTCCCCGTGAGTCTGTGTGCTTCTCCCTGTGAGTCCGTTTGCTTCTCCCCGTGAGTCTGTGTGCTTCTCCCCATGAGTCTATGTGCATCTCCCCGTGATTCTGTGTGTTTCTCCACGTGAGTCTGTGTGGTTCTCCCTGTGAGTCTCTGTGCTCTCACTGTAAGTCTGTGTGTTTCTTCCCGTGAGTCTGTGCTTCTCTCTGTGAGTCTGTGTGCTTCTCCCAGTGAGTCCATTTGCTTCTCCCCGTGAGTCTGTGTGCTTCTTCCCGTGAGTCTGTGTCCTTCTCCCTGTGAGTCTGTGTTTTTCTCCCCATGAGTCTGTGTGTGTGCTTCTCCCCGTCAGTCTGTGTGCTCCTCCCCGTGAGTCTGTGTGTGTGCTCCTCCCTGTGAGTCTGTCTGTGTGCTTCTCCCCGTGAGTCGGAGTGCTTTTCTCTGTGAGTTTGTGTGTGTGCTCCTTTCCGTGAGTCTGTGTGTGTGCTTCTTGCCGTGTGTCTGTGTGCTTCTCTCCGTGAGTCTGTGTGCTTCTCAGTGTGAGTCTATGTGCTCCTCCCTGTGAGTCTATGTGCTTCTCCCTGTGAGTCTGTGTGTTTCTCCCCGTGAGTCTGTGTGCATCTCCCCGTGATTCTGTGTGTTTCTCCCCGTGAGTGTGTGTGATTCTCCCTGTGAGACAGTGTATTTCTCCCCGTGAGTCTGTGTGCTTCGCCCCGTGGTTCTGTGTGTTTCTCCCCAGGAGTCTGTGTGTTTCTCCCTGTGAGTCTGTGAGCTTCTCCCCATGAGTCTGTGAGTGTTTTTCTCCTCGTGAGTCTGTGTGCTTCTCCCTGTGAGTCTGTGTGCTCTCACTGTAAGTCTGTGTGTTTTTTCCCGTGGGTCTGTGCTTCTCTCCGTGAGTCTGTGTACTTCTCCCTGTGAGTCCGTTTGCTTCTCCCCGTGATTCTGTGTGTTTCTCCCCGTGAGTCTGTGTGGTTCTCCCTGTGAGACAGTGTGTTTCTCCCCGTGAGTCTGTGTGCTTCTCCCTGTGAGTCCGTTTGATTCTCCCCGTGAGTCTGTGTGTGTGCTTCACTCCTTGAGTCTGTGTGCTTCTCCTCGTGAGTCTGTGTGCTTCTCTCCGTGAGTCTGTGTGCTTTTCCCGTGAGCCTGTCTGCTTCTTCCCGTGAGTCTGTGTCCTTCTCCCTGTGAGTCTGTGTGTTTCTCCCCATGAGTCTGTGTGCATCTCCCCGTGATTCTGTGTGTTTCTCCCCGTGAGTCTGTGTGGTTCTCCCTGTGAGACAGTGTGTTTCTCCCCGTGAGTCTGTGTGCTTCACCCCGTGATTCTATGTGTTTCTCCCCAAGAGTCTGTGTGCTTCTCCCCATGAGTCCGTGTGCTTCTCCCCGTGAGTCTGTGTGCTGCTCCCCGTGAGTCTGTGTGCTTCTCCCTGTGAGTCAGTGTGTGTGCTTCTCCCCGTGATTCTGTGTGCTCCTCCCTGTGAGTCTGTGTGTGTGCTTCTCACTGTGAGGCTGCGTACTTCTCCTCGTGAGTCTGTGTGCTCCTCCCTGTGAGTCTGTGCGCTTCTCCCGGTGAGTCTGTGTGTGTGTTGCTCCCCGTGAGTCCGTGTGCTTCTTCCTGTGAGTCTGTGTGCTTCTCCCTGTGAGTCTGTGTGTGTGCTTCTCCGAGTGAGTCTGTGTGCTCCTCCCCGTATGTCTGTGTGTGTGTGCTTCTCATGGTGAGTCTGGGTGCTCCTGCCCGTGTGTCTGTCTGTTTCTCCCAGTGAGTCTGTTTGCTTCTCCCCGTGAGTCTGTGTGCATCTCCCTGTGAGTCCGTGTGCTTCTCCCTGTGAGTCTGTGTGCTTCTCCCCATGAGTCTGTGTGTGTGCTTCTCCCCGTCAGTCTGTGTGCTCCTTCCCGTGAGTCTGTGTGTGTGCTCCTCCCTGTGAGTCTGTCTGTGTGCTTCTCCACGTGAGTCGGAGTGCTTTTCTCTGTGAGTTTGTGTGTGTGCTCCTCTCCGTGAGTCTGTGTGTGTGCTTCTTGCCGTGTGTCTGTGTGCTTCTCTCCGTGAGTCTGTGTGCTTCTCAGTGTGAGTCTATGTGCTCCTCCCTGTGAGTCTATGTGTTTCTCCCCGTGAGTCTGTGTGCTTCGCCCCGTGATTCTGTGTGTTTCTCCTCAGGAGTCTGTGTGTTTCTTCCTGTGAGTCTGTGAGCTTCTCCCTGTGAGTCTGTGAGTGTTTTTCTCCCCGTGAGTCTGTGTGCTTCTCCCTGTGAGTCTGTGTGCTCTCACTGTAAGTCTGTGTGTTTCTTCCCGTGAGTCTGTGCTTCTCTCCGTGAGTCTGTGTGCTTCTCCCCGTCAGTCTGTGTGCTCCTCCCCGTGAGTCTGTGTGTGTGCTCCTCCCTGTGAGTCTGTCTGTGTGCTTCTCCCCGTGAGTCGGAGAGCTTTTCTCTGTGAGTTTGTGTGTGTGCTCCTCTCCGTGAGTCTGTGTGTGTGCTTCTTGCCGTGTGTCTGTGTGCTTCTCTCCGTGAGTCTGTGTGCTTCTCAGTGTGAGTCTATGTGCTCCTCCCTGTGAGTCTATGTGCTTCTCCCTGTGAGTCTGTGTGTTTCTCCCCGTGAGTCTGTGTGCATCTCCCCGTGATTCTGTGTGTTTCTCCCCGTGAGTCTGTGTGGTTCTCCCTGTGAGACAGTGTGTTTCTCCCCGTGAGTCTGTGTGCTTCGCCCCGTGGTTCTGTGTGTTTCTCCCCAGGAGTCTGTGTGTTTCTCCCTGTGAGTCTGTGAGCTTCTCCCCGTGAGTCTGTGAGTGTTTTTCTCCCCGTGAGTCTGTGTGCTTCTCCCTGTGAGTCTGTGTGCTCTCACTGTAAGTCTGTGTGTTTTTTCCCGTGAGTCTGTGCTTCTCTCCGTGAGTCTGTGTGCTTCTCCCCATGAGTCCGTGTGCTTCTCCCCATGAGTCTGTGTGCTTCTCCCTGTGAGTCCGTTTGATTCTCCCCGTGAGTCTGTGTGTGTGCTTCACTCCTTGAGTCTGTGTGCTTCTCCCCGTGAGTCTGTGTGCTTCTCTCCATGAGTCTGTGTGCTTCTCCCTGTGAGTCTGTGTGTTTTTCCCTGTGAGTATGTGTGTGTGCTCCTCCCCGTATGTCTGTGTGTGTGTGCTTCTCATGGTGAGTCTGGGTGCTCCTGCCCGTGTGTCTGTCTGTTTCTCCCAGTGAGTCTGTTTGCTTCTCCCCGTGAGTCTGTGTGCATCTCCCTGTGAGTCCGTGTGCTTCTCCCTGTGAGTCTGTGTGCTTCTCCCCATGAGTCTGTGTGTGTGCTTCTCCCCGTCAGTCTGTGTGCTCCTCCCCGTGAGTCTGTGTGTGTGCTCCTCCCTGTGAGTCTGTCTGTGTGCTTCTCCCCGTGAGTCGGAGTGCTTTTCTCTGTGAGTTTGTGTGTGTGCTCCTCTCCGTGAGTCTGTGTGTGTGCTTCTTGCCGTGTGTCTGTGTGCTTCTCTCCGTGAGTCTGTGTGCTTCTCAGTGTGAGTCTATGTGTTTCTCCCCGTGAGTCTGTGTGCATCTCCCCGTGATTCTGTGTGTTTCTCCCCAGGAGTCTGTGTGTTTCTCTCCATGAGTCTGTCTGTTTCTACCCACGAGTCTGTGTGTGTGCTTCTCCCCGTGAGTCCGCGTGCTCCTGCCCGTGAGTCTGTGTGTGTGCTTCTCCCCATGAGTCTGTGTGCTTCTCCCCGTGAGTCTGTGCGCTTCTCCCGGTGAGTCTGTGTGTGTGTTGCTCCCCGTGAGTCCGTGTGCTTCTTCCTGTGAGTCTGTGTGCTTCTCCCTGTGAGTCTGTGAGTTTGTCCCTGTGAGTCTGTGTTTGTGCTTCTCCGAGTGAGTCTGTGTGCTCCTCCCCGTATGTCTGTGTGTGTGTGCTTCTCATGGTGAGTCTGGGTGCTCCTGCTCGTGTGTCTGTGTGTTTCTCACAGTGAGTCTGTTTGCTTCTCCCCGTGAGTCTGTGTGCATCTCCCTGTGAGTCCGTGTGCTTCTCCCTGTGAGTCTGTGTGCTTCTCCCCATGAGTTTGTGTGTGTGCTTCTCCCCGTCAGTCTGTGTGCTCCTCCCTGTGAGTCTGTCTGTGTGCTTCTACCCGTGAGTCGGAGTGCTTTTCCCTGTGAGTCTGTGTGTGTGCTCCTCTCTATGAGTCTGTGTGTGTGCTTCTTGCCATGTGTCTGTGTGCTTCTCTCCGTGAGTCTGTGTGATTCTCACTGTGAGTCTATGTGCTCCTTCCTGTGAGTCTATGTGCTTCTCTCTGTGAGTCTGTGTGTTTCTCCCCGTGAGTCTGTGTGCTTCTCCCTGTGAGTCCGTTTGCTTCTCCCCGTGAGTCTGTGTGCTTCTCCCCATGAGTCTATGTGCATCTCCCCGTGATTCTGTGTGTTTCTCCACGTGAGTCTGTGTGGTTCTCCCTGTGAGTCTCTGTGCTCTCACTGTAAGTCTGTGTGTTTCTTCCCGTGGGTCTGTGCTTCTCTCTGTGAGTCTGTGTGCTTCTCCCAGTGAGTCCATTTGCTTCTCCCCGTGAGTCTGTGTGTTTCTCCCCATGAGTCTGTCTGTTTCTACCCACGAGTCTGTGTGCGTGCTTCTCCCCGTGAGTCCGTGTGCTCCTGCCCGTGAGTCTGTGTGTGTGCTTCTCCCCATGAGTCTGTGTGCTTCTCCCTGTGAGTCTGTGTGCTCCTCCCCGTGAGTCTGTGTGTGTGCTCCTCCCTGTGAGTCTGTCTGTGTGCTTCTCCCCGTGAGTCTGTGTGCTTCTCCCTGTGAGTCTGTGTGTTTCTCCCCGTGAGTCTGTGTGCTCCTCCCCGTGAGTCTGTGTGCTTCTCCCTGTGAGTCAGTGTGTGTGCTTCTCCCCGTGAGTCTGTGTGCTTCTCTCCGTGAGTCTGTATGCTTTTCCCTGTGAGACTGTGTGCTTCTCGCTGTCAGTCCGTTTGCTTCTCCCCGTGAGTCTGTGTGTTTCTCCCCATGAGTCTGTGTGTGTGCTTCTCCCCGTGAGTCTGTGTGGTTCTCCCTGTGAGACAGTGTGCCTCTCCCCGTGAGTCTGTGTGCTTCTCCCCGTGAGTCCGTGTGCTTCTCCCCGTGAGGCTGTGTGCTTCTCCCTGTGAGTCTGTGTGCTCACACTGTAAGTCTGTGTGTTTCTCCCCGTGAGTCTGTGCTTCTCCCCGTGAATCTGTGTGCTTCTCCCTGTGAGTCCGTTTGCTTCTCCCCGTGAGTCTGTGTGTTTCTCCCCGTGTGTCTGTGTGTTTCTACCCACGAGTCTGTGTGTGTGCTTCTCCCCGTGAGACCATTTTCTCCTTCCCGTGGGTCTCTGTGGTTCTCCACGTGAGACAGTGTGCTTCTCCCCGTGAGTCTGTGTCCTCTTACTGTAAGTCTGTGTGTTTCACCCGTGAGTCTGTGATTCTCCCTGTGAGTCTGTGCGCTTCTCCCCGTGATTATGTGTGATTCTCCCCGTGAGTCCGTTTGCTTCTCCCCGTAAGTCTGTGTGCTTCTCCCTGTGAGTCCGTTTGCTTTTCCCCGTGAGTCTGTGTGTTTCTCCCCAAGAGTCTGTGTGCTTCTCCCCGTGAGTCTGTGTGCTTCTCCCTGTGAGTCCGTTTGCTTCTCCCCGTGAGTCTGTGTGTTTCTCCCCGTGAGTCTGTTTGTGTGCTTCACTCCTTGAGTCTGTGTGCTTCTCCCCGTGAGTCTGTGTGCTTCTCTCCATGAGTCTGTGTGCTTCTCTCCGTGAGTCTGTGTGCTTATCCCCGTGAGTCTGTGTGTTTCTCCCTGTGAGTCTGTGTGTTTCTCCCTGTGATTCTGTGTGTTTCTCTCTGTGAGTCTGTGTGCTTCTCCCCGTGAGTCTGTGTGCTTCTCCCTGTGAGTCCGTGTGCTTCTCTCCGTGAGTACGTGTGATTCTCCCCATGCGTCCGTGTGGTTCTCCCTGTGAGACAGCGTGCTTCACCCCGTGAGTCTGTGTGCTTCTCCACGTGAGTCCGTGTGCTTCTCCCCGTCAGTCTGTATGCTTCTCCCTGTGAGACTGTGTGCTTCTCCCTGTGAGTCCGTTTGCTTCTCCCCGTGAGTCTGTGTGTTTCTCCCTGTGAGTCTGTGAGCTTCTCCCCATGACTCTGTGAGTGTTTTTCTCCCCGTGAGTCTGTGTGTTTCTCTCCGTGAGTCTGTCTGTGTTCTTCTCCCCGCGAGTCTGTGTGCTTCTCCCTGTGAGTCCGTTTGAATCTCCCCGTGAGTCTGTGTGTTTCTCCCCGTGAGTCTGTGTGTGTGCTTCACTCCTTGAGTCCGTGTGCTTCTCCCTGTTATTGTGTGCTTCTCTCCATGAGTCTGTGTGCTTCTCTCCATGAGTCTGTGTGCTTCTCCCCATGAGTCTGTGTGTTTCTCCCCGTGAGTCTGTGTGCTTCTCCCCGTGATTCTGTGTGTTTCTCTCTGTGAGTCTGTGTGCTTCTCTCCATGAGTCTGTGTGCTTCTCCCCATGAGTCTGTGTGTTTCTCCCCGTGAGTCTGTGTGCTTCTCCCCGTGATTCTGTGTGTTTCTCTCTGTGAGTCTGTGTGCTTCTCCCCGTGAGTCTGTGTGCTTCTCCCTGCGAGTCCGTGTGGTTTTCCCCGTGAGACAGCGTGCTTCTCCCCGTGAGTCTGTGTGCTCCTCCCCGTATGTCTGTGTGTGTGTGCTTCTCATGGTGAGTCTGGGTCCTCCTGCCCGTGCGTCTGTGTGTTTCTCCCAGTGAGTCTGTTTGCTTCTCCCCGTGAGTCTGTGTGCATCTCCCTGTGAGTCTGTGTGCTTCTCCCTGTGAGTCTGTGGGCTTCTCCCCATGAGTTTGTGTGTGTGCTTCTCCCCGTCAGTCTGTGTGCTCCTCCCCGTGAGTCTGTGTGTGTGCTCCTCCCTGTGAGTCTGTGTGTGTGTTTCTCCCCGTGAGCCTGTGTGTGTGCTTCACTTCTTGAGTCTGTGTGCTTCTCCCCGTGAGTCTGTGTGTTTCTACCCATGAGTCTGTGTGTGTGCTTCTCCCCGTGAGACCATTTTCTCCTCCCCGTGAGTCTGTGTGGTTCTCCACGTGAGACAGTGTGCTTCTCCCCGTGAGTCTGTGTCTTCTTACTGTAAGTCTGTGTGTTTCACCCGTGAGTCTGTGCTTCTCCCTGAGTCTGTGTGCTTCTCCCCGTGATTCTGTGTGCTTCTCTCTGTGAGTCTGTGTGCTTCTCCCCGTGAGTCTGTGTGCTTCTCCCTGTGAGTCCGTGTGCTTCTCTCCGTGAGTACGTGTGATTCTCCCCATCAGTCTGTGTGGTTCTCCCCGTGAGACAGCGTGCTTCACCCCGTGAGTCTGTGTGCTTCTCCCCGTGAGTCCGTGTGCTTCTCCCCGTGAGTCTGCGTGCTTCTCCCTGTGAGACTGTGTGCTTCTCCCTGTGAGTCCGTTTGCTTCTCCCCGTGAGTCTGTGTGTTTCTCCCCATGAGTCTGTGTGTGTGCTTCTCCCCGTGAGTCTGTGTGGTTCTCCCTGTGAGACAGTGTGTTCTCCCCGTGAGTCTGTGTGCTTCTCCCCGTTAGTCCGTGTGCTTCTCCCCGTGAGGCTGTGTGCTTCTCCCTGTGAGTCTGTGCACTCCTCCCGGTGAGTCTGTGTGTGTGTTGCTCCCCGTGAGTCCGTCTGCTTCTCCCTGTGAGTCTGTGTGCATCTCCCTGTGAGTCCGTGTGTTTCTCCCTGTGAGTCTGTGTGCTTCTCCCCATGAGTCTGTGTGTGTGCTCCTCCCTGTGAGTCTGTCTGTGTGCTTCTCCCCGTGAGTCGGAGTGCTTTTCCCTGTGAGACTGTGTGTGTGCTCCTCTCCATGAGTCTGTGTGTGTGCTTCTCGCCGTGTGTCTGTGTGCTTCTCCCCGTGAGTCTGTGTGCTTCTCCCCGTGAGTCTGTGTGCTTCTCCCCGTGAGTCCGTGTGCTTCTCCCCGTGAGGCTGTGTGCTTCTCCCCGTCAGTCTGTGTGCTCTTCCCCATGAGTCTGTGTGCTACTCCCCGTGAGTCTGTGTGTGTGCTTCTCCCTGTGACACTGTGTGCTTCTCCCTGTGAGACTGTGTGCTTCTCCCTGTGAGCCTGTGTGCTCCTGCCCGTGAGACTGTGTGTGTGCTTCTCCCCGTGAGTCTGCGTGCTTCTCCCCGTGAGTCTGTTTATGTGTTTCTCCCCGTGAGACTGTGTGCTTCTCTCCGTGAGTCTGTGTGGTTCTGCCTCTGTGACATTGTGCTTCTAACTGTGAGTCTATGTGTTTCTCTCTGTGAGTCTGTGTGTTGCTCCCCGTGAGTCTGTTTGTGTGATTCTCGCCGTGAGTCCGTGTGCTTCTACCAGTGAGTCCGTGTGTTTCTCCCTGTGACTCTGTGAGCTTCTCCCCATGACTCTGTGAGTGTTTTTCTCCCCGTGAGTCTGTGTGCTCCTCCCTGTGAGACTGTGTGCTTCTCCCCGTTAGTCCGTGTGTTTCTCCCGGCGTCTGTGTGTTTCTCCGTGTGAGTCTGTTTATGTGTTTATCCCCGTGAGTCTGTGTGTTTCTCCCCGTGAGACTGTGTGTTTCTCCCTGTGAGTCTGTGTGCTCCTTCCCATGAGTGTGTGTGGTTCTGCCTCTGTGACTCTGTGAGCTTCTCCCCGTGACTCTGTGAGTGTTTTTCTCCCCGTGAGTCTGTGTGCTTCTCCCTGTGAGACTGTGTGCTTCTCCCTGTGAGTCTGTGTGCTCCTGCCTGTGAGAATGTGTGTGTGCTTCTCCCCATGAGTCCGGGTGCTTCTCCGCGTGAGCCTGTGTGTGTGCTTCTCGCCGTGTGTCTGTGTGCTTCTCTCCGTGAGTCTGTGTGCTTCTCACTCTGAGTCTATGAGCTCCTCCCTGTGAGTCTATGTGCTTCTCTCTGTGAGTCTGTGTGTTTCTCCCCGTTTGTCTGTTTGAGTGATTCTCCCCGTGAGTCTGTGTGTGTGCTTCTCCCCGTGAGTCTGTGTGTTTCTCTCCGTGAGTCTGTGTGTGTTCTTCTCCCCGTGAGTCTGTGTGCTTCTCCCTGTGAGTCCATTTGAATCTCCCCGTGAGTCTGTGTGTTTCTCCCCGTGAGTCTGTGTGTGTGCTTCACTCCTTGAGTCCGTGTGCTTCTCCCTGTTATTGTGTGCTTCTCTCCATGAGTCTGTGTGCTTCTCTCCATGAGTCTGTGTGCTTCTCCCCGTGAGTTTGTGTGTTTCTCCCCGTGAGTCTGTGTGCTTCTCCCCGTGATTCTGTCTGTTTCTCTCTGTGAGTCTGTGTGCTTCTCCCCGTGAGTCTGTGTGCTTCTCCCTGTGAGTCCGTGTGGTTCTCCCCGTGAGACAGCGTGCTTCACCCCGTGAGTCTGTGTGCTTCTCCCCGTGATTCTGTGTGTTTCTCTCTGGGAGTCCGTTTGCTTCTCCCCATGAGTCTGTGTGTTTATCTCTGTGAGTCTGTGAGCTTCTCCCTGTGACTCTGTGAGTGTTTTTCTCACCATGAGTCCGTGTGCTTCTCCCCGTGAGGCTGTGTGCTTCTCCCTGTGAGTCTGTGCGCTCCTCCCGGTGAGTCTGTGTGTGCGTTGCTCCCCGTGAGTCCGTCTGCTTCTCCCTGTGAGTCTGTGTGCTTCTCCCTGTGAGCCTGTGTGTTTCTCCCTGTGAGTCTGTGTGCTTCTCCCTGTGAGCCTGTGTGTTTTTCCCTGTGAGTCTGTGTGTGTGCTTTTCCGAGCGAGTCTGTGTGCTCATCCCCGTATGTCTGTGTGTGTGTGCTTCTCATGGTGAGTCTGGGTGCTCCTGCCCGTGAGTCTGTGTGCATCTCCCTGTGAGTCCATGTGCTTCTCCCTGTGAGTCTGTGTGCTTCTCCCCATGAGTTTGTGTGTGTGCTCCTCCCTGTGAGTCTGTCTGTGTGCTTCTGCCCGTGAGTCAGAGTACTTTTCCCTGTGAGTCTCTGTGTGTGCTCCTCTCCGTGAGTCTGTGTGTGTGCTTCTCGCCGTGTGTCTGTGTGATTCTCTCCGTGAGTCTGTGTGCTTCTCACTGTGAGTCTATGTGCTCCTCCCTGTGAGTCTATGTGCTTCTCTCTGTGAGTCTGTGTGTTTCTCCCCGTTAGTCTGTTTGAGTGATTCTCCCCGTGAGTCTGTGTGTGTGCTTCTCCCCGTGAGTCTGTGTGTTTCTCTCCGTGAGTCTGTGTGTGTTCTTCTCCCCGTGAGTCTGTGTGCTTCTCCCTGTGAGTCCATTTGAATCTCCCCGTGAGTCTGTGTGTTTCTCCCCGTGAGTCTGTGTGTGTGCTTCACTCCTTGAGTCCGTGTGCTTCTCCCTGTTATTGTGTGCTTCTCTCCATGAGTCTGTGTGCTTCTCCCCGTGAGTTTGTGTGTTTCTCCCCGTGAGTCTGTGTGCTTCTCCCCGTGATTCTGTGTGTTTCTCTCTGTGAGTCTGTGTGCTTCTCCCCGTGAGTCTGTGTGCTTCTCCCTGTGAGTCCGTGTGGTTCTCCCCGTGAGACAGCGTGCTTCACCCCGTGAGTCTGTGTGCTTCTCCCCGTGATTCTGTGTGTTTATCTCTGTGAGTCTGTGACCTTCTCCCTGTGACTCTGTGAGTGTTTTTCTCCCCATGAGTCCGTGTGCTTCTCCCCGTGATTCTGTGTGCTCCTCCCCGTATGTCTGTGTGTGTGTGCTTCTCATGGTGAGTCTGGGTCCTCCTGCCCGTGTGTCTGTGTGTTTCTCCCAGTGAGTCTGTTTGCTTCTCCCCGTGAGTCTGTGTGCTCCTCCCCGTGAGTCTGTGTGTGTGCTCCTCCCTGTGAGTCTGTCTGTGTGCTTCTCCCCGTGAGTCGGAGTGCTTTTCCCTGTGAGTCTGTGTGTGTGCTCCTCTCCGTGAGTCCGTGTGTGTGCTTCTCGCCGTGTGTCTGTGTGCTTCTCTTTGTGAGTCTGTGTGCTTCTCACTGTGAGTCTATGTGCTCCTCCCTGTGAGTCTATGTGCTTCTCTCTGTGAGTCTGTGTGTTTCTCCCCGTTAGTCTGTTTGAGTGATTCTCCCCGTGAGTCTGTGTGTGTGCTTCTCCCCGTGAGTCTGTGTGCTTCTCCCTGTGAGTGCTTTTGCTTCTCCCCGTAAGTCTGTGTGTTTCTCCCCGTGAGCCTGTGTGTGTGCTTCACTCCTTGAGTCTGTGTGCTTCTCCTCGTGAGTGTGTGCTTCTCTCCATGAGTCTGTGTGTTTCTCCCCGTGAGTCTGTGTGTTTCTACCCACGAGTCTCTGTGTGTGCTTCTCCCCGTGAGACTATTTTCTCCTCCCCGTGAGTCTGTGTGGTTCTCCACGTGAGACAGTGTGCTTCTCCACGTGAGTCTGTGTCTTTTTACTGTAAGTCTGTGTGTTTCACCCGTGAGTCTGTGCTTCTCCCCAAGTCTGTGTGCTTCTCCCCGTGATTCTGTGTGCTTCTCTCTGTGAGTCTGTGTGCTTCTCCCCGTGTCTGTGTGCTTCTCCCTGTGAGTCCGTGTGCTTCTCTCCGTGAGTACGTGTGATTCTCCCCATGAGTCTGTGTGGTTCTCCCCGTGAGACAGTGTGCTTCACCCCGTGAGTCTGTGTGCTTCTCCCCGTGAGTCCGTGTGCTTCTCCCCGTGAGTCTGTGTGCTTCTCCCTGTGAGACTGTGTGCTTCTCCCTGTGAGTCCGTTTGCTTCTCCCCGTGAGTCTGTGTGTTTCTCCCTGTGAGTATGTGAGCTTCTCCCCGTGACTCTGTGAGTGTTTTTCTCCTCGTGAGTCTGTGTGCTTCTCCCCGTGAGTCCGCTTGCTTCTCCCCGTGAGTCTGTGTGTTTCTCCCCATGAGTCTGTGTGTGTGCTTCTCCCCGTGAGTCTGTGTGGTTCTCCCTCTGAGACAGTATGTTCTCCCCGTGAGTCTGTGTGCTTCTCCCCGTGAGTCCGTGTGCTTCTCCCCGTGAGGCTGTGTGCTTCTCCCTGTGAGTCTGTGCGCTCCTCCCGGTGAGTCTGTGTGTGTGTTGCTCCCCGTGAGCCCGTCTGCTTCTCCCTGTGAGTCTGTGTGCTTCTCCCTGTGAGCCTGTGTGTTTTTCCCTGTGAGTCTGTGTGTGTGCTTCTCCGAGCGAGTCTATGTGCTCCTCCCCGTATGTCTGTGTGTGTGTGCTTCTCATGGTGAGTCTGGGTGCTCCTGCCCGTGAGTCTGTGTGTGTGCTTCTCCCCATGAGTCCGTGTGCTTCTCCCCGTGAGTCTGTGTGCTCCTCCCCGTGAGTCTGTGTGCTTCTCCCTGTGAGTCAGTGTGTGTGCTTCTCCCCGTGATTCTGTGTGCTCCTCCCTGTGAGTCTGTGTGTGTGCTTCTCACTGTGAGGCTGCGTACTTCTCCTCGTGAGTCTGTGTGCTCCTCCCTGTGAGTCTGTGCGCTTCTCCCGGTGAGTCTGTGTGTGTGTTGCTCCCCGTGAGTCCGTGTGCTTCTCCCTGTGAGTCTGTGTGTTTTTCCCTGTGAGTCTGTGTGTGTGCTTCTCCGAGTGAGTCTGTGTGCTCCTCCCCGTATGTCTGTGTGTGTGTGCTTCTCATGGTGAGTCTGGGTGCTCCTGCTCGTGTGTCTGTGTGTTTCTCCCAGTGAGTCCGTGTGTTTCTCCCTGTGAGTCTGTGTGCTTCTCCCCATGAGTTTGTGTGTGTGCTCCTCCCTGTGAGTCTCTGTGTGTGCTCCTCTCCGTGAGTCTGTGTGCTTCTCACTGTGAGTCTATGTGCTCCTCCCTGTGAGTCTATGTGCTTCTCTCTGTGAGTCTGTGTGTTTCTCCCCGTTAGTCTGTTTGAGTGATTCTCCCCGTGAGTTTGTGTGTGTGTTGCTCCCCGTGAGTCTGTGTGTTTCTCTCCGTGAGTCTGTGTGTGTTCTTCTCCCCATGAGTCTGTGTGCTTCTCCCTGTGAGTCCGTTCGAGTCTCCCCATGAGTCTGTGTGCTCCTCCCCGTATGTCTGTGTGTGTGTGCTTCTCATGGTGAGTCTGGGTGCTCCTGCCCGTGAGTCTGTGTGCATCTCCCTGTGAGTCCATGTGCTTCTCCCTGTGAGTCTGTGTGCTTCTCCCCATGAGTTTGTGTGTGTGCTCCACCCCGTGAGTCTGTGTGTGTGCTCCTCCCCGTGAGTCTGTCTGTGTGCTTCTCCCCGTGAGTCGGAGTGCTTTTCCCTGTGAGTCTCTGTGTGTGCTCCTCTCTGTGAGTCTGTGTGTGTGCTTCTCGCCGTGTGTCTGTGTGATTCTCTCCGTGAGTCTGTGTGCTTCTCACTGTGAGTCTATGTGCTCCTCCCTGTGAGTCTATGTGCTTCTCTCTGTGAGTCTGTGTGTTTCTCCCCGTTAGTCTGTTTGAGTGATTCTCCCCGTGAGTCTGTGTGTGTGCTTCTGCCCGTGAGTCTGTGTGTTTCTCTCCGTGAGTCTGTGTGTGTTACTCTCCTCATGAGTCTGTGTGCTTCTCCCTGTGAGTCCGTTTGATTCTCCACGTGAGTCTGTGTGTTTCTCCCCGTGAGTCTATGTGTGTGCTTCACTCCTTGAGTCTGTGTGCTTCTCCCTGTGAGTCTGTGTGCTTCTCTCCGTGAGTCTGTGTGCTTCTCCCTGTGAGTCTGTGTGTTTCTCCCCGTGAGTCTGTGTGCTTCTCCCTGTGAGTCCGTTCGAGTCTCCCCATGAGTCTGTGTGCTCCTCCCCGTATGTCTGTGTGTGTGTGCTTCTCATGGTGAGTCTGGGTGCTCCTGCCCGTGAGTCTGTGTGCATCTCCCTGTGAGTCCATGTGCTTCTCCCTGTGAGTCTGTGTGCTTCTCCCCATGAGTTTGTGTGTGTGCTCCACCCCGTGAGTCTGTGTGTGTGCTCCTCCCCGTGAGTCTGTCTGTGTGCTTCTCCCCGTGAGTCGGAGCGCTTTTCCCTGTGAGTCTCTGTGTGTGCTCCTCTCCGTGAGTCTGTGTGTGTGCTTCTCGCCGTGTGTCTGTGTGATTCTCTCCGTGAGTCTGTGTGCTTCTCACTGTGAGGCTATGTGCTCCTCCCTGTGAGTCTATGTGCTTCTCTCTGTGAGTCTGTGTGTTTCTCCCCGTTAGTCTGTTTGAGTGATTCTCCCCGTGAGTCTGTGTGTGTGCTTCTGCCCGTGAGTCTGTGTGTTTCTCTCCGTGAGTCTGTGTGTGTTATTCTCCTCATGGGTCTGTGTGCTTCTCCCTGTGAGCCCGTTTGATTCTCCACGTGAGTCTGTGTGTTTCTCCCCGTGAGTCTATGTGTGTGCTTCACTCCTTGAGTCTGTGTGCTTCTCCCTGTGAGTCTGTGTGCTTCTCTCCGTGAGTCTGTGTGCTTCTCCCTGTGAGTCTGTGTGTTTCTCCCCGTGAGTCTGTGTGCATCTCCCCGTGATTCTGTGTGTTTCTCCCCGTGAGTCTGTGTGGTTCTCCCTGTGAGTCTGTGTGCTCTCACTGTAAGTCTGTGTGTTTCTTCCCGTGAGTCTGTGCTTCTCTCCGTGAGTCTGTGTGCTTCTCCCTGTGAGTCCGTTTGCTTCTCCCCGTGAGTCTGTGTGTTTCTCCCCATGAGTCTGTCTGTTTCTACCCACGAGTCTGTGTGCGTGCTTCTCCCCGTGAGTCCGTGTGCTCCTGCCCGTGAGTCTGTGTGTGTGCTTCTCCCCATGAGTCCGTGTGCTACTCCCCATGAGTCTGTGTGCTTCTCCCTTTGAGTCCGTTTGATTCTCCCCGTGAGTCTGTGTGTTTCTCCCCGTGAGTCTGTGTGTGTGCTTCACTCCTTGAGTCTGTGTGCTTCTCCCCGTGAGTCTGTGTGCTTCTCCCCGTGAGTCTGTGTGCTTCTTCCTGTGAGTCTGTGTGGTTCTCCCTGTGAGACAGTGTGTTTCTCCCTGTGAGTCTGTGTGCTTCGCCCCCTGATTCTATGTATTTCTCCCCAGGAGTATGTTTGTTTCTCCCAGTGAGTCTGTTTGCTTCTCCCTGTGAATCTGTGTGCATCTCCCTGTGAGTCCATGTGCTTCTCCCTGTGAGTCTGTTTGCTTCTCCCCATCAGTCTGTGTGTGTGCTCCTCCCTGTGAGTCTGTCTGTGTGCTTCTCCCCGTGAGTCGGAGTGCTTTTCCCTGTGAGTCTGTGTGTGTGCTCCTCTCCGTGAGTCTGTGTGTGTGCTTCTTGCCGTGAGTCTGTGTGCTTCTCTCCGTGAGTCTGTGTGCTTCTCACTGTGAGTCTATGTGCTCCTCCCTGTGAGTCTATGTGCTTCTCTCTGTGAGTCTGTGTGTTTCTCCCCGTGAGTCTGTGTGCTTCTCCCTGTGAGTCCGTTTGCTTATCCCCGTAAGTCTGTGTGCTTCTCCCCATGAGTCTGTGTGCATCTCCCCGTGATTCTGTGTGTTTCTCCCCGTGAGTCTGTGTGGTTCTCCCTGTTAGCCTGTGTGCTCTCACTGTAAGTCTGCGTGTTTCTTCCCGTGAGTCTGTGCTTCTCTCCGTCAGTCTGTGTGCTTCTCCCTGTGAGTCCGTTTCTTTCTCCCCGTGAGTCTGTGTGTTTCTCCCCATGAGTCTGTCTGTTTCTACCCACGAGTCTGTGTGCGTGCTTCTCCCCGTGAGTCCGTGTGCTCCTGCCCGTGAGTCTGTGTGCGTGCTTCTCCCCATGAGTCCGTGTGCTTCTCCCCATGAGTCTGTGTGCTCCTCCCTGTGAGTCTCTGCGCTTCTCCCGGTGAGTCTGTGTGTGTGTTGCTCCCCGTGAGTCCGTGTGCTTCTTCCTGTGAGTCTGTGTGCTTCTCCCTGTGAGTCTGTGTGTTTTTCCCTGTGAGTCTGTGTGTGTGCCTCTCCGAGTGAGTCTGTGTGCTCCTCCCCTTATGGCTGTGTGTGTGTGCTTCTCATGGTGAGTCTGGGTGCTCCTGCCCGTGTGTCTGTGTGTTTCTCCCAGTGAGTCTGTTTGCTTCTCCCCGTGAGTCTGTGTGCATCTCCCTGTGAGTCCGTATGCTTCTCCCTGTGAGTCTGTGTGTTTCTCCCCGTGAGTCTGTGTGCATCTCCCCGTGATTCTGTGTGTTTCTCCCCGTGAGTCTGTGTGGTTCTCCCTGTTAGTCTGTGTGCTCTCACTGTAAGTCTGTGTGTTTCTTCCCGTGAGTCTGTGCTTCTCTCCGTGAGTCTGTGCGCTTCTCCCTGTGAGTCCGTTTGCTTCTCCCCGTGAGGCTGTGTGTTTCACCCCATGAGTCTGTCTGTTTCTACCCACGAGTCTGTGTGCGTGCTTCTCCCCGTGAGTCCGTGTGCTCCTGCTCGTCAGTCTGTGTGTGTGCTTCTCCCCGTGAGTCTGTGTGCTTCTTCCTGTGAGTCTGTGTGGTTCTCCCTGTGAGACAGTGTGTTTCTCCCCGTGAGTCTGTGTGCTTCGCCCCCTGATTCTATGTATTTCTCCCCAGGAGTATGTTTGTTTCTCCCAGTGAGTCTGTTTGCTTCTCCCTGTGAATCTGTGTGCATCTCCCTGTGAGTCCATGTGCTTCTCCCTGTGAGTCTGTTTGCTTCTCCCCATCAGTCTGTGTGTGTGCTCCTCCCTGTGAGTCTGTCTGTGTGCTTCTCCCCGTGAGTCGGAGTGCTTTTCCCTGTGAGTCTGTGTGTGTGCTCCTCTCCGTGAGTCTGTGTGTGTGCTTCTTGCCGTGAGTCTGTGTGCTTCTCTCCGTGAGTCTGTGTGCTTCTCACTGTGAGTCTATGTGCTCCTCCCTGTGAGTCTATGTGCTTCTCTCTGTGAGTCTGTGTGTTTCTCCCCGTGAGTCTGTGTGCTTCTCCCCATGAGTCTGTGTGCATCTCCCCGTGATTCTGTGTGTTTCTCCCCGTGAGTCTGTGTGGTTCTCCCTGTTAGCCTGTGTGCTCTCACTGTAAGTCTGCGTGTTTCTTCCCGTGAGTCTGTGCTTCTCTCCGTCAGTCTGTGTGCTTCTCCCTGTGAGTCCGTTTCTTTCTCCCCGTGAGTCTGTGTGTTTCTCCCAATGAGTCTGTCTGTTTCTACCCACGAGTCTGTGTGCGTGCTTCTCCCCGTGAGTCCGTGTGCTCCTGCCCGTGAGTCTGTGTGCGTGCTTCTCCCCATGAGTCCGTGTGCTTCTCCCCATGAGTCTGTGTGCTCCTCCCTGTGAGTCTCTGCGCTTCTCCCGGTGAGTCTGTGTGTGTGTTGCTCCCCGTGAGTCCGTGTGCTTCTTCCTGTGAGTCTGTGTGCTTCTCCCTGTGAGTCTGTGTGTGTGCCTCTCCGAGTGAGTCTGTGTGCTCCTCCCCTTATGGCTGTGTGTGTGTGCTTCTCATGGTGAGTCTGGGTGCTCCTGCCCGTGTGTCTGTGTGTTTCTCCCAGTGAGTCTGTTTGCTTCTCCCCGTGAGTCTGTGTGCATCTCCCTGTGAGTCCGTATGCTTCTCCCTGTGAGTCTGTGTGCTTCTCCCCATGAGTCTGTGGGTGTGCTCCTCCCTGTGAGTACGTCTGCGTGCTTCTCCCCGTAAGTCGGAGTGCTTTTCCCTGTGAGTCTGTGTGTGTGCTCCTCTCCGTGAGTCTGTGTGTGTGCTTCTTGCCGTGTGTCTGTGTGCTTCTCTCCGTCAGTCTATGTGCTTCTCTCTGTGAGTCCGTTTGCTTCTCCCCGTGAGTCTGTGTGCTTCTCCCCGTGAGTCTGTGTGCATCTCCCCGTGATTCTGTGTGTTTCTCCCCGTGAGTCTGTGTGGTTCTCCCTGTTAGTCTGTGTGCTCTCACTGTAAGTCTATGTGTTTCTTCCCGTGAGTCTGTGCTTCTCTCCGTGAGTCTGTGTGCTTCTCACTGTGAGTCTATGAGCTCCTCCTTGTGAGTCTATGTGCTTCTCTCTGTGAGTCTGTGTGTTTCTCCCCGTTAGTCTGTTTGAGTGATTCTCCCTGTGAGTCTGTGTGTGTGCTTCTCCCCGTGAGTCTGTGTGTGTTCTTCTCCCCGTGAGTCTGTGTGCTTCTCCCTGTGAGTCCGTTTGAATCTCCCCGTGAGTCTGTGTGTTTCTCCCCGTGAGTCTGTGTGTGTGCTTCACTCCTTGAGTCTGTGTGCTTCTCCCCGTGAGTCTGTGTGCATCTCCCCGAGATTCTGTGTGTTTCTCCCCGTGAGTCTGTGTGGTTCTCCCTGTGAGACAGTGTGTTTCTCCCCGTGAGTCTGTGTGCTTCGCCCCGTGATTCTATGTGTTTCTCCCCAGGAGTCTGTGTGTTTCTCCCTGTGAGTCTGTGAGCTTCTCCCCGTGAGTCTGTGAGTGTTTTTCTCCCCGTGAGTCTGTGTGCTTCTCCCTGTGAGTCTGTGTGCTCTCACTGTAAGTCTGTGTGTTTCTCCCCATGAGTCTGTCTGTTTCTACCCACGAGTTTGTGTGTGTGCTTCTCCCCGTGAGTCCGTGTGCTCCTGCCCGTGAGTCTGTGTGTGTGCTTCTCCCCATGAGTCCGTGTGCTTCTCCCCATGAGTCCGTGTGCTTCTCCCCGTGAGTCTGTGTGCTCCTCCCCGTGAGTCTGTGTGCTTCTCCCTGTGAGTCAGTGTGTGTGCTTCTCCCCGTGATTCTGTGTGCTCCTCCCTGTGAGTCTGTGTGTGTGCTTCTCACTGTGAGGCTGCGTACTTCTCCTCGTGAGTCTGTGTGCTCCTCCCTGTGAGTCTGTGCGCTTCTCCCGGTGAGTCTGTGTGTGTGTTGCTCCCCGTGAGTCCGTGTGCTTCTCCCTGTGAGTCTGTGTGTTTTTCCCTGTGAGTCTGTGTGTGTGCTTCTCCGAGTGAGTCTGTGTGCTCCTCCCCGTATGTCTGTGTGTGTGTGCTTCTCATGGTGAGTCTGGGTGCTCCTGCCCGTGTGTCTGTGTGTTTCTCCCAGTGAGTCTGTTTGCTTCTCCCCGTGAGTCCGTGTGCTTCTCCCTGTGAGTCTGTGTGCTTCTCCCCATGAGTCTGTGTGTGTGCTCCTCCCTGTGATGCTGTCTGTGTGCTTCTCCCCGTGAGTCGGAGTGCTTTTCCCTGTGAGTCTGTGTGTGTGCTCCTCTCCGTGAGTCTGTGTGTGTGCTTCTTGCCGTGAGTCTGTGTGCTTCTCTCCGTGAGTCTGTGTGCTTCTCACTGTGAGTCTATGTGCTCCTCCCCGTGAGTCTGTGTGCTTCTCCCTGTGAGTCCGTTTGCTTCTCCCCGTGAGTCTGTGTGCTTCTCCCCGTGAGTCTGTGTGCATCTCCCCGTGATTCTGTGTGTTTCTCCCCGTGAGTCTGTGTGGTTCTCCCTGTTAGTCTGTGTGCTCTCACTGTAAGTCTATGTGTTTCTTCCCGTGAGTCTGTGCTTCTCTCCGTGAGTCTGTGCGCTTCTCCCTGTGAGTCCGTTTGCTTCTCCCCGTGAGGCTGTGTGTTTCACCCCATGAGTCTGTCTGTTTCTACCCACGAGTCTGTGTGCGTGCTTCTCCCCGTGAGTCCGTGTGCTCCTGCCCGTGAGTCTGTGTGCGTGCTTCTCCCCATGAGTCCGTGTGCTTCTCCCCATGAGTCTGTGTGCTCCTCCCTGTGAGTCTCTGCGCTTCTCCCGGTGAGTCTGTGTGTGTGTTGCTCCCCGTGAGTCCGTGTGCTTCTTCCTGTGAGTCTGTGTGCTTCTCCCTGTGAGTCTGTGTGTTTTTCCCTGTGAGTCTGTGTGTGTGCCTCTCCGAGTGAGTCTGTGTGCTCCTCCCCTTATGGCTGTGTGTGTGTGCTTCTCATGGTGAGTCTGGGTGCTCCTGCCCGTGTGTCTGTGTGTTTCTCCCAGTGAGTCTGTTTGCTTCTCCCCGTGAGTCTGTGTGCATCTCCCTGTGAGTCCGTATGCTTCTCCCTGTGAGTCTGTGTGCTTCTCCCCATGAGTCTGTGGGTGTGCTCCTCCCTGTGAGTACGTCTGCGTGCTTCTCCCCGTAAGTCGGAGTGCTTTTCCCTGTGAGTCTGTGTGTGTGCTCCTCTCCGTGAGTCTGTGTGTGTGCTTCTTGCCGTGTGTCTGTGTGCTTCTCTCCGTCAGTCTATGTGCTTCTCTCTGTGAGTCCGTTTGCTTCTCCCCGTGAGTCTGTGTGCTTCTCCCCGTGAGTCTGTGTGCATCTCCCCGTGATTCTGTGTGTTTCTCCCCGTGAGTCTGTGTGGTTCTCCCTGTTAGTCTGTGTGCTCTCACTGTAAGTCTATGTGTTTCTTCCCGTGAGTCTGTGCTTCTCTCCGTGAGTCTGTGTGCTTCTCACTGTGAGTCTATGAGCTCCTCCTTGTGAGTCTATGTGCTTCTCTCTGTGAGTCTGTGTGTTTCTCCCCGTTAGTCTGTTTGAGTGATTCTCCCTGTGAGTCTGTGTGTGTGCTTCTCCCCGTGAGTCTGTGTGTGTTCTTCTCCCCGTGAGTCTGTGTGCTTCTCCCTGTGAGTCCGTTTGAATCTCCCCGTGAGTCTGTGTGTTTCTCCCCGTGAGTCTGTGTGTGTGCTTCACTCCTTGAGTCTGTGTGCTTCTCCCCGTGAGTCTGTGTGCATCTCCCCGAGATTCTGTGTGTTTCTCCCCGTGAGTCTGTGTGGTTCTCCCTGTGAGACAGTGTGTTTCTCCCCGTGAGTCTGTGTGCTTCGCCCCGTGATTCTATGTGTTTCTCCCCAGGAGTCTGTGTGTTTCTCCCTGTGAGTCTGTGAGCTTCTCCCCGTGAGTCTGTGAGTGTTTTTCTCCCCGTGAGTCTGTGTGCTTCTCCCTGTGAGTCTGTGTGCTCTCACTGTAAGTCTGTGTGTTTCTCCCCATGAGTCTGTCTGTTTCTACCCACGAGTTTGTGTGTGTGCTTCTCCCCGTGAGTCCGTGTGCTCCTGCCCGTGAGTCTGTGTGTGTGCTTCTCCCCATGAGTCCGTGTGCTTCTCCCCATGAGTCCGTGTGCTTCTCCCCGTGAGTCTGTGTGCTCCTCCCCGTGAGTCTGTGTGCTTCTCCCTGTGAGTCAGTGTGTGTGCTTCTCCCCGTGATTCTGTGTGCTCCTCCCTGTGAGTCTGTGTGTGTGCTTCTCACTGTGAGGCTGCGTACTTCTCCTCGTGAGTCTGTGTGCTCCTCCCTGTGAGTCTGTGCGCTTCTCCCGGTGAGTCTGTGTGTGTGTTGCTCCCCGTGAGTCCGTGTGCTTCTCCCTGTGAGTCTGTGTGTTTTTCCCTGTGAGTCTGTGTGTGTGCTTCTCCGAGTGAGTCTGTGTGCTCCTCCCCGTATGTCTGTGTGTGTGTGCTTCTCATGGTGAGTCTGGGTGCTCCTGCCCGTGTGTCTGTGTGTTTCTCCCAGTGAGTCTGTTTGCTTCTCCCCGTGAGTCCGTGTGCTTCTCCCTGTGAGTCTGTGTGCTTCTCCCCATGAGTCTGTGTGTGTGCTCCTCCCTGTGATGCTGTCTGTGTGCTTCTCCCCGTGAGTCGGAGTGCTTTTCCCTGTGAGTCTGTGTGTGTGCTCCTCTCCGTGAGTCTGTGTGTGTGCTTCTTGCCGTGAGTCTGTGTGCTTCTCTCCGTGAGTCTGTGTGCTTCTCACTGTGAGTCTATGTGCTCCTCCCCGTGAGTCTGTGTGCTTCTCCCTGTGAGTCCGTTTGCTTCTCCCCGTGAGTCTGTGTGCTTCTCCCCGTGAGTCTGTGTGCATCTCCCCGTGATTCTGTGTGTTTCTCCCCGTGAGTCTGTGTGGTTCTCCCTGTTAGTCTGTGTGCTCTCACTGTAAGTCTATGTGTTTCTTCCCGTGAGTCTGTGCTTCTCTCCGTGAGTCTGTGCGCTTCTCCCTGTGAGTCCGTTTGCTTCTCCCCGTGAGGCTGTGTGTTTCACCCCATGAGTCTGTCTGTTTCTACCCACGAGTCTGTGTGCGTGCTTCTCCCCGTGAGTCCGTGTGCTCCTGCTCGTGAGTCTGTGTGTGTGCTTCTCCCCATGAGTCCGTGTGCTTCTCCCCATGTGTCTGTGTGCTTCTCCCTGTGAGTCCGTTTGCTTCTCCCCGTGAGTCTGTGTGTGTGCTCCTCCCCGTGAGTCTGTGTGTGTGCTTCTCCCTGTGAGACTGTGTGCTTCTCCCTGTGAGTCTGTGTGCTCCTGCCCGTGAGACTGTGTGTGTGCTCCTTCCCGTGAGTCTGTGTGTGTGCTTCTCCCTGTGAGAATGTGTGCTTCTCCCTGTGAGTCCGTGTGCTCCTGCCCGTGAGTCTGTGTGTGTGCTTCTCCCCATGAGTCCGTGTGCTTCTCCCCATGAGTCCGTGTGCTTCTCCCCGTGAGCCTGTGTGCTTCTCCCTGTGAGTCAGTGTGTGTGCTTCTCCACATGATTCTGTGTGCTCCTCCCTGTGAATCTGTCTGTGTGTTTCTCCCCATGAGTCTGTGTGTGTGCTTCTCCCCGTCAGTCTGTATGGTTCTCCCTGTGAGACAGTGTGCTTCTCCCCGAGAGTCTGTGTGCTTCTCCCCGTGAGTCCGTGTGCTTCTCCCCGTGAGGCTGTGTGCTTCTCCCCGTCAGTCTGTGTGCTCTTCCCCATGAGTCTGTGTGCTCCTCCCCGTGAGTCTGTGTGTGTGCTTCTCCCTGTGACACTGTGTGCTTCTCCCTGTGAGACTGTGTGCTTCTTCCTGTGAGCCTGTGTGCTCCTGCCCGTGAGAGTGTGTGTGTGCTTCTCCCCGTGAGTCTGTGTCCTTCTCCCCATGAGTCCGTGTGTTTCTCCCGGCGTCTGTGTGTTTCTCCCCATGAGTCTGTTTATGTGTTTCTCCCCGTGAGACTGTGTGCTTCTCCCTGTGAGTCTGTGTGCATCTCCCCGTGATTCTGTGTGTTTCTCCCCGTGAGTCTGTGTGGTTCTCCCTGTTAGTCTGTGTGCTCTCACTGTAAGTCTGTGTGTTTCTTCCCGTGAGTCTGTGCTTCTCTCCGTGAGTCTGTGTGCTTCTCCCTGTGAGTCCGTTTGCTTCTCCCCGTGAGGCTGTGTGTTTCTCCCCATGAGTCTGTCTGTTTCTACCCACGAGTCTGTGTGCATGCTTCTCCCCGTGAGTCCGTGTGCTCCTGCCCGTGAGTCTGTGTGTGTGCTTCTCCCAATGAGTCCGTGTGCTTCTCCCCATGTGTCTGTGTGCTTCTCCCTGTGAGTCCGTTTGCTTCTCCCCGTGAGTCTGTGTGTGTGCTCCTCCCCGTGAGTCTGTGTGTGTGTTTCTCCCTGTGAGACTGTGTGCTTCTCCCTGTGAGTCTGTGTGCTCCTGCCGTGAGACTGTGTGTGTGCTCCTTCCCGTGAGTCTGTGTGCTTCTCCCCATGAGTCCGTGTGTTTCTCCCGGCGTCTGTGTGTTTCTCCCCGTGAGTCTGTTTATGTGTTTCTCCCCGTGAGACTGTGTGCTTCTCTCCGTGAGTCTGTGTGCTCCTCCCCATGAGTGTGTGTGCTTCTCACTGTGAGTCTATGTGCTCCTCCCTGTGAGTCTGTATGTTTCGCTCTGTGAGTCTGTGTGTTTCTCCCCGTGAGTCTGTTTGTGTGATTCTCGCCGTGAGTCCGTGTGCTTCTCCCGGCGTCTGTGTGTTTCTCCGCGTGAGTCTGTTTATGTGTTTATCCCCGTGAGTCTGTGTGTTTCTCCCCGTGAGACAGTGTGCTTCTCTCCGTGAGTCTGTGTGCTCCTCCCCATGAGTGTGTGTGGTTCTGCCTCTGTGACAGTGTGCTTCTAACTGTGAGTCTATGTGCTCCTCCCTGTAAGTCTGTATGTTTCTCTCTGTGAGTCTGTGTGTTTCTCCCCGTGAGTCCGTGTGCTTCTACCAGTGAGTCCATGTGTTTCTCCCTGTGACTCTGTGAGCTTCTCCCTGTGACTCTGTGAGTGTTTTTCTCTCCGTGAGTCTGTGTGCTTCTCCCTGTGAGTCCGTTTGCTTCTCCCCGTGAGTCTGTGTGTGTGCTCCTCCCCATGAGTCTGTGTGTGTGCTTCTCCCTGTGAGACTGTGTGCTTCTCCCTGTGAGTCTGTGTGCTCCTGCCCGTGAGTCTGTGTGTGTGCTTCTCCCTGTGAGACTGTGTGCTTCTCCCTGTGAGTCTGTGTGCTCCTCCCCGTGAGTCTGTGTGTGTGCTTCTCCCTGTGAGACTGTGTGCTTCTCCCTGTGAGTCTGTGTGCTCCTGCCCGTGAGACTGTGTGTGTGCTCCTTCCCGTGAGTCTGTGTGTGTGCTTCTCCCCATGAGTCCGTGTGCTTCTCCCCGTGAGCCTGTGTGTGTGCTTCTCGCCGTGTGTCTGTGTGCTTCTCTCCGTGAGTCTGTGTGCTTCTCACTGTGAGTCTATGAGCTCCTCCTTGTGAGTCTATGTGCTTCTCTCTGTGAGTCTGTGTGTTTCTCCCCGTTAGTCTGTTTGAGTGATTCTCCCTGTGAGTCTGTGTGTGTGCTTCTCCCCGTGAGTCTGTGTGTGTTCTTCTCCCCGTGAGTCTGTGTGCTTCTCCCTGTGAGTCCGTTTGAATCTCCCCGTGAGTCTGTGTGTGTGCTTCACTCCTTGAGTCTGTGTGCTTCTCCCCGTGAGTCTGTGTGCATCTCCCCGAGATTCTGTGTGTTTCTCCCCGTGAGTCTGTGTGGTTCTCCCTGTGAGACAGTGTGTTTCTCCCCGTGAGTCTGTGTGCTTCGCCCCGTGATTCTATGTGTTTCTCCCCAGGAGTCTGTGTGTTTCTCCCTGTGAGTCTGTGAGCTTCTCCCCGTGAGTCTGTGAGTGTTTTTCTCCCCGTGAGTCTGTGTGCTTCTCCCTGTGAGTCTGTGTGCTCTCACTGTAAGTCTGTGTGTTTCTCCCCATGAGTCTGTCTGTTTCTACCCACGAGTCTGTGTGTGTGCTTCTCCCCGTGAGTCCGTGTGCTCCTGCCCGTGAGTCTGTGTGTGTGCTTCTCCCCATGAGTCCGTGTGCTTCTCCCCGTGAGTCTGTGTGCTCCTCCCCGTGAGTCTGTGTGCTTCTCCCTGTGAGTCAGTGTGTGTGCTTCTCCCCGTGATTCTGTGTGCTCCTCCCTGTGAGTCTGTGTGTGTGCTTCTCACTGTGAGGCTGCGTACTTCTCCTCGTGAGTCTGTGTGCTCCTCCCTGTGAGTCTGTGCGCTTCTCCCGGTGAGTCTGTGTGTGTGTTGCTCCCCGTGAGTCCGTGTGCTTCTCCCTGTGAGTCTGTGTGTTTTTCCCTGTGAGTCTGTGTGTGTGCTTCTCCGAGTGAGTCTGTGTGCTCCTCCCCGTATGTCTGTGTGTGTGTGCTTCTCATGGTGAGTCTGGGTGCTCCTGCCCGTGTGTCTGTGTGTTTCTCCCAGTGAGTCTGTTTGCTTCTCCCCGTGAGTCCGTGTGCTTCTCCCTGTGAGTCTGTGTGCTTCTCCCCATGAGTCTGTGTGTGTGCTCCTCCCTGTGATGCTGTCTGTGTGCTTCTCCCCGTGAGTCGGAGTGCTTTTCCCTGTGAGTCTGTGTGTGTGCTCCTCTCCGTGAGTCTGTGTGTGTGCTTCTTGCCGTGTGTCTGTGTGCTTCTCTCCGTGAGTCTGTGTGCTTCTCACTGTGAGTCTATGTGCTCCTCCCTGTGAGTCTATGTGCTTCTCTCTGTGAGTCTGTGTGTTTCTCCCCATGAGTCTGTGTGCTTCTCCCTGTGAGTCCGTTTGCTTCTCCCCGTGAGTCTGTGTGCTTCTCCCTGTGAGTCCGTGTGCTTCTCCCCGTGAGTCTGTGTGATCTCACTGTAAGTCTGTGTGTTTCTCCCTGTGAGTCTGTGCGCTTCTCCCCGTGAGTCCGTGTGCTTCTCCCCATGAGTCCGTGTGCTTCTCCCCATGAGTCCGTTTGCTTCTCCCCGTGAGTCTGTGTTTTTCTCCCCGTGAGTCTGTGCGCTTCTCCCCGTGAGTCTGTGTGCTTCTCCCTGTGAGTCTGTTTGCTTCTCCCCGTGAGTCTGTGTGTTTCTCCCCGTGAGTCTGTGTGTTTCTACCCTTGAGTCTGTGTGTGTGCTTCTCCCCGTGAGTCCGTGTGCTCCTGCTCGTGAGTCTGTGTGTGTGCTTCTCCCCATGAGTCCGTGTGCTTCTCCCCATGTGTCTGTGTGCTTCTCCCTGTGAGTCCGTTTGCTTCTCCCCGTGAGTCTGTGTGTGTGCTCCTCCCCGTGAGTCTGTGTGTGTGCTTCTCCCTGTGAGACTGTGTGCTTCTCCCTGTGAGTCTGTGTGCTCCTGCCCGTGAGACTGTGTGTGTGCTCCTTCCCGTGAGTCTGTGTGTGTGCTTCTCCCTGTGAGAATGTGTGCTTCTCCCTGTGAGTCCGTGTGCTCCTGCCCGTGAGTCTGTGTGTGTGCTTCTCCCCATGAGTCCGTGTGCTTCTCCCCATGAGTCCGTGTGCTTCTCCCCGTGAGCCTGTGTGCTTCTCCCTGTGAGTCAGTGTGTGTGCTTCTCCACATGATTCTGTGTGCTCCTCCCTGTGAATCTGTCTGTGTGTTTCTCCCCATGAGTCTGTGTGTGTGCTTCTCCCCGTCAGTCTGTATGGTTCTCCCTGTGAGACAGTGTGCTTCTCCCCGAGAGTCTGTGTGCTTCTCCCCGTGAGTCCGTGTGCTTCTCCCCGTGAGGCTGTGTGCTTCTCCCCGTCAGTCTGTGTGCTCTTCCCCATGAGTCTGTGTGCTCCTCCCCGTGAGTCTGTGTGTGTGCTTCTCCCTGTGACACTGTGTGCTTCTCCCTGTGAGACTGTGTGCTTCTTCCTGTGAGCCTGTGTGCTCCTGCCCGTGAGAGTGTGTGTGTGCTTCTCCCCGTGAGTCTGTGTCCTTCTCCCCATGAGTCCGTGTGTTTCTCCCGGCGTCTGTGTGTTTCTCCCCATGAGTCTGTTTATGTGTTTCTCCCCGTGAGACTGTGTGCTTCTCCCTGTGAGTCTGTGTGCATCTCCCCGTGATT
Organism: Mobula birostris; assembly: GCF_030028105.1. Classification (NCBI taxonomy): domain Eukaryota; kingdom Metazoa; phylum Chordata; class Chondrichthyes; order Myliobatiformes; family Myliobatidae; genus Mobula; species Mobula birostris. The sequence goes on from NC_092392.1 coordinate 60,941,492, forward strand.
CTGTGTGTTTCTCCCCGTGAGTCTGTGTGGTTCTCCCTGTTAGTCTGTGTGCTCTCACTGTAAGTCTGTGTGTTTCTTCCCGTGAGTCTGTGCTTCTCTCCGTGAGTCTGTGTGCTTCTCCCTGTGAGTCCGTTTGCTTCTCCCCGTGAGGCTGTGTGTTTCTCCCCATGAGTCTGTCTGTTTCTACCCACGAGTCTGTGTGCATGCTTCTCCCCGTGAGTCCGTGTGCTCCTGCCCGTGAGTCTGTGTGTGTGCTTCTCCCAATGAGTCCGTGTGCTTCTCCCCATGTGTCTGTGTGCTTCTCCCTGTGAGTCCGTTTGCTTCTCCCCGTGAGTCTGTGTGTGTGCTCCTCCCCGTGAGTCTGTGTGTGTGTTTCTCCCTGTGAGACTGTGTGCTTCTCCCTGTGAGTCTGTGTGCTCCTGCCGTGAGACTGTGTGTGTGCTCCTTCCCGTGAGTCTGTGTGCTTCTCCCCATGAGTCCGTGTGTTTCTCCCGGCGTCTGTGTGTTTCTCCCCGTGAGTCTGTTTATGTGTTTCTCCCCGTGAGACTGTGTGCTTCTCTCCGTGAGTCTGTGTGCTCCTCCCCATGAGTGTGTGTGCTTCTCACTGTGAGTCTATGTGCTCCTCCCTGTGAGTCTGTATGTTTCGCTCTGTGAGTCTGTGTGTTTCTCCCCGTGAGTCTGTTTGTGTGATTCTCGCCGTGAGTCCGTGTGCTTCTCCCGGCGTCTGTGTGTTTCTCCGCGTGAGTCTGTTTATGTGTTTATCCCCGTGAGTCTGTGTGTTTCTCCCCGTGAGACAGTGTGCTTCTCTCCGTGAGTCTGTGTGCTCCTCCCCATGAGTGTGTGTGGTTCTGCCTCTGTGACAGTGTGCTTCTAACTGTGAGTCTATGTGCTCCTCCCTGTAAGTCTGTATGTTTCTCTCTGTGAGTCTGTGTGTTTCTCCCCGTGAGTCCGTGTGCTTCTACCAGTGAGTCCATGTGTTTCTCCCTGTGACTCTGTGAGCTTCTCCCTGTGACTCTGTGAGTGTTTTTCTCTCCGTGAGTCTGTGTGCTTCTCCCTGTGAGTCCGTTTGCTTCTCCCCGTGAGTCTGTGTGTGTGCTCCTCCCCATGAGTCTGTGTGTGTGCTTCTCCCTGTGAGACTGTGTGCTTCTCCCTGTGAGTCTGTGTGCTCCTGCCCGTGAGTCTGTGTGTGTGCTTCTCCCTGTGAGACTGTGTGCTTCTCCCTGTGAGTCTGTGTGCTCCTCCCCGTGAGTCTGTGTGTGTGCTTCTCCCTGTGAGACTGTGTGCTTCTCCCTGTGAGTCTGTGTGCTCCTGCCCGTGAGACTGTGTGTGTGCTCCTTCCCGTGAGTCTGTGTGTGTGCTTCTCCCCATGAGTCCGTGTGCTTCTCCCCGTGAGCCTGTGTGTGTGCTTCTCGCCGTGTGTCTGTGTGCTTCTCTCCGTGAGTCTGTGTGCTTCTCACTGTGAGTCTATGAGCTCCTCCTTGTGAGTCTATGTGCTTCTCTCTGTGAGTCTGTGTGTTTCTCCCCGTTAGTCTGTTTGAGTGATTCTCCCTGTGAGTCTGTGTGTGTGCTTCTCCCCGTGAGTCTGTGTGTGTTCTTCTCCCCGTGAGTCTGTGTGCTTCTCCCTGTGAGTCCGTTTGAATCTCCCCGTGAGTCTGTGTGTGTGCTTCACTCCTTGAGTCTGTGTGCTTCTCCCCGTGAGTCTGTGTGCATCTCCCCGAGATTCTGTGTGTTTCTCCCCGTGAGTCTGTGTGGTTCTCCCTGTGAGACAGTGTGTTTCTCCCCGTGAGTCTGTGTGCTTCGCCCCGTGATTCTATGTGTTTCTCCCCAGGAGTCTGTGTGTTTCTCCCTGTGAGTCTGTGAGCTTCTCCCCGTGAGTCTGTGAGTGTTTTTCTCCCCGTGAGTCTGTGTGCTTCTCCCTGTGAGTCTGTGTGCTCTCACTGTAAGTCTGTGTGTTTCTCCCCATGAGTCTGTCTGTTTCTACCCACGAGTCTGTGTGTGTGCTTCTCCCCGTGAGTCCGTGTGCTCCTGCCCGTGAGTCTGTGTGTGTGCTTCTCCCCATGAGTCCGTGTGCTTCTCCCCGTGAGTCTGTGTGCTCCTCCCCGTGAGTCTGTGTGCTTCTCCCTGTGAGTCAGTGTGTGTGCTTCTCCCCGTGATTCTGTGTGCTCCTCCCTGTGAGTCTGTGTGTGTGCTTCTCACTGTGAGGCTGCGTACTTCTCCTCGTGAGTCTGTGTGCTCCTCCCTGTGAGTCTGTGCGCTTCTCCCGGTGAGTCTGTGTGTGTGTTGCTCCCCGTGAGTCCGTGTGCTTCTCCCTGTGAGTCTGTGTGTTTTTCCCTGTGAGTCTGTGTGTGTGCTTCTCCGAGTGAGTCTGTGTGCTCCTCCCCGTATGTCTGTGTGTGTGTGCTTCTCATGGTGAGTCTGGGTGCTCCTGCCCGTGTGTCTGTGTGTTTCTCCCAGTGAGTCTGTTTGCTTCTCCCCGTGAGTCCGTGTGCTTCTCCCTGTGAGTCTGTGTGCTTCTCCCCATGAGTCTGTGTGTGTGCTCCTCCCTGTGATGCTGTCTGTGTGCTTCTCCCCGTGAGTCGGAGTGCTTTTCCCTGTGAGTCTGTGTGTGTGCTCCTCTCCGTGAGTCTGTGTGTGTGCTTCTTGCCGTGTGTCTGTGTGCTTCTCTCCGTGAGTCTGTGTGCTTCTCACTGTGAGTCTATGTGCTCCTCCCTGTGAGTCTATGTGCTTCTCTCTGTGAGTCTGTGTGTTTCTCCCCATGAGTCTGTGTGCTTCTCCCTGTGAGTCCGTTTGCTTCTCCCCGTGAGTCTGTGTGCTTCTCCCTGTGAGTCCGTGTGCTTCTCCCCGTGAGTCTGTGTGATCTCACTGTAAGTCTGTGTGTTTCTCCCTGTGAGTCTGTGCGCTTCTCCCCGTGAGTCCGTGTGCTTCTCCCCATGAGTCCGTGTGCTTCTCCCCATGAGTCCGTTTGCTTCTCCCCGTGAGTCTGTGTTTTTCTCCCCGTGAGTCTGTGCGCTTCTCCCCGTGAGTCTGTGTGCTTCTCCCTGTGAGTCTGTTTGCTTCTCCCCGTGAGTCTGTGTGTTTCTCCCCGTGAGTCTGTGTGTTTCTACCCTTGAGTCTGTGTGTGTGCTTCTCCCCGTGAGTCCGTTTTCTCCTCCCCGTGAGTCTCTGTGGTTCTCCCCGTGAGACAGTGTGCTTCTCCCCGTGAGTCTGTGTGCTTCTCTCCGTGAGTCCGTGTGCTTCTCCCCGTGAGTCTGTGTGCTTCTCCCCGTGAGTGTGCGTGGTTCTCCCTCTGAGACAGTGTGCTTCTCCTCGTGAGTCTGTGTGCTTCTCCCCTTGAGTCTGTGTGCTTCTCCCTGTGAGACCGTTTGCTTCTCCTCATGAGTCTGTCTGTTTCTCCCTGTGAGTCTGTGAGCTTCTCTCTATGACTCTGTGAGTGTTTTTCTCCCCATGAGACTGTGTGCTTCTCCCTGTGAGTCCATTTGCTTCTCCCCGCGAGTCTGTGTTTTTCTCCCCGTGAGTCTGTGTGCTTCTCCCCGTGAGTCTGTGTGCTTCTCCCTGTGAGTCCGTTTGCTTCTCCCCGTGAGTCTGTGTGTTTCTACCCTTGAGTCTGTGTGTGTGCTTCTCCCCGTGATCCGTTTTCTCCTCCCCGTGAGTCTGTGTGGTTCTCCACATGAGAAAGTGTGCTTCTCCCTGTGAGTCTGTGTGCTTCTTCTTGTGAGTCCGTTTGCTTCTCCCCGTGAGTCTGTGTGTGCTCCTCCCCGTGAGTCTGTGTGTGTGCTTCTCCCTGTGAGACTGTGTGCTTCTCCCTGTGAGTCTGTGTGCTCCTGCCCGTGAGACTGTGTGTGTGCTCCTTCCCGTGAGTCTGTCTGTGTGCTTCTCCCCGTGTGTCTGTGTGCTCCTCCCCGTGAGTCTGTTTGTGTGCTCCTCCCTGTGAGTCTGTCTGTGTGCTTCTCCCCGTGTGTCTGTGTGCTTCTCCCCGTGAGTCTGTGTGTTTCTCCCCATGAGTCTGTGTGTGTGCTTCTCCCCGTCAGTCTGTATGGTTCTCCCTGTGAGACAGTGTGCTTCTCCCCGTGAGTCTGTGTGCTTCTCCCCGTGAGTCCGTGTGCTTCTCCCCGTGAGGCTGTGTGCTTCTCCCCGTCAGTCTGTGTGCTCTTCCCCATGAGTCTGTGTGCTCCTCCCCGTGAGTCTGTGTGTGTGCTTCTCCCTGTGACACTGTGTGCTTCTCCCTGTGAGACTGTGTGCTTCTCCCTGTGAGCCTGTGTGCTCCTGCCCGTGAGAATGTGTGTGTGCTTCTCCCCGTGAGTCTGTGTGCTCCTCCCCATGAGTGTGTGTGGTTCTGCCTCTGTGACAGTGTGCTTCTCACTGTGAGTCTATGTGCTCCTCCCTGTGAGTCTGTATGTTTCTCTCTGTGAGTCTGTGTGTTTCTCCCCGTGAGTCTGTTTGTGTGATTCTCCCCGTGAGTCCGTGTGCTTCTACCAGTGAGTCGATGTGTTTCTCCCTGTGACTCTGTGAGCTTCTCCCCATGACTCTGTGAGTGTTTTTCTCCCCGTGAGTCTGTGTGCTTCTCCCTGTGAGTCCGTTTGCTTCTCCCCGTGAGTCTGTGTGTGTGCTCCTCCCCGTGAGTCTGTGTGTGTGCTTCTCCCTGTGAGACTGTGTGCTTCTCCCTGTGAGCCTGTGTGCTCCTGCCCGTGAGAATGTGTGTGTGCTTCTCCCCGTGAGTCTGTGTGCTCCTCCCCATGAGTGTGTGTGGTTCTGCCTCTGTGACAGTGTGCTTCTCACTGTGAGTCTATGTGCTCCTCCCTGTGAGTCTGTATGTTTCTCTCTGTGAGTCTGTGTGTTTCTCCCCGTGAGTCTGTTTGTGTGATTCTCCCCGTGAGTCCGTGTGCTTCTACCAGTGAGTCGATGTGTTTCTCCCTGTGACTCTGTGAGCTTCTCCCCATGACTCTGTGAGTGTTTTTCTCCCCGTGAGTCTATGTGCTTCTCCCTGTGAGTCCGTTTGCTTCTCCCCGTGAGTCTGTGTGTGTGCTCCTCCCCGTGAGTCTGTGTGTGTGCTTCTCCCTGTGAGACTGTGTGCTTCTCCCTGTGAGTCTGTGTGCTCCTGCCCGTGAGACTGTGTGTGTGCTCCTTCCCGTGAGTCTGTGTGTGTGCTTCTCCCTGTGAGAATGTGTGCTTCTCCCTGTGAGTCTGTGTGCTCCTGCCTGTGAGTCTGTGTGTGTGCTTCTCCCCATGAGTCCGTGTGCTTCTCCCCGTGAGCCTGTGTGTGTGCTTCTCGCCGTGTGTCTGTGTGCTTCTCTCCGTGAGTCTGTGTGCTTCTCACTGTGAGTCTATGAGCTCCTCCCTGTGAGTCTATGTGCTTGTCTCTGTGAGTCTGTGTGTTTCTCCCCGTTAGTCTGTTTGAGTGATTCTCCCCGTGAGCTTGTGTGTGTGCTTCTCCCCGTGAGTCTGTGTGTGTTCTTCTCCCCGTGAGTCTGTGTGCTTCTCCCTGTGAGTCCGTTTGAATCTCCCCGTGAGTCTGTGTGTTTCTCCCCGTGAGTCTGTGTGTGTGCTTCACTCCTTGAGTCTGTGTGCTTCTCTCCGTGAGTCTGTGTGCTTCTCCCCGTGAGTCTGTCTGCTTCTCCCTGTGAGTCTGTGTGTTTCTCCCCGTGAGTCTGTGTGTATCTCCCCGTGATTCTGTGTGTTTCTCCCCGTGAGTCTGTGTGGTTCTCCCTGTGAGACAGTGTGTTTCTCCCCGTGAGTCTGTGTGCTTCGCCCCGTGATTCTATGTGTTTCTCCCCAGGAGTCTGTGTGTTTCTCCCTGTGAGTCTGTGAGCTTCTCCCCGTGAGTCTGTGAGTGTTTTTCTCCCCGTGAGTCTGTGTGCTTCTCCCTGTGAGTCTGTGTGCTCTCACTGTAAGTCTGTGTGTTTCGTCCCGTGAGTCTGTGCTTCTCTCCGTGAGTCTGTGTGCTTCTCCCTGTGAGTCCGTTTGCTTCTCCCCGTGAGTCTGTGTGTTTCTCCCCATGAGTCTGTCTGTTTCTACCCACGAGTCTGTGTGTGTGCTTCTCCCCGTGAGTCCGTGTGCTCCTGCCCGTGAGTCTGTGTGTGTGCTTCTCCCCATGAGTCCGTGTGCTTCTCCCCGTGAGTCTGTGTGCTCCTCCCCGTGAGTCTGTGTGCTTCTCCCTGTGAGTCAGTGTGTGTGCTTCTCCCCGTGATTCTGTGTGCTCCTCCCTGTGAGTCTGTGTGTGTGCTTCTCACTGTGAGGCTGCGTACTTCTCCTCGTGAGTCTGTGTGCTCCTCCCTGTGAGTCTGTGCGCTTCTCCCAGTGAGTCTGTGTGTGTGTTGCTCCCCGTGAGTCCGTGTGCTTCTCCCTGTGAGTCTGTGTGTTTTTCCCTGTGAGTCTGTGTGTGTGCTTCTCCGAGTGAGTCTGTGTGCTCTTCCCCGTATGTCTGTGTGTGTGTGCTTCTCATGGTGAGTCTGGGTGCTCCTGCCCGTGTGTCTGTGTGTTTCTCCCAGTGAGTCTGTTTGCTTCTCCCCGTGAGTCCGTGTGCTTCTCCCTGTGAGTCTGTGTGCTTCTCCCCATGAGTCTGTGTGTGTGCTCCTCCCTGTGAGTCTGTCTGTGTGCTTCTCCCCGTGAGTCGGAGTGCTTTTCCCTGTGAGTCTGTGTGTGTGCTTCTTGCCGTGTGTCTGTGTGCTTCTCTCCGTGAGTCTGTGTGATTCTCACTGTGAGTCTATGTGCTCCTCCCTGTGAGTCTATGTGCTTCCCTCTGTGAGTCTGTGTGTTTCTCCCCATGAGTCTGTGTGCTTCTCCCTGTGAGTCTGTTTGCTTCTCCCCGTGAGTCTGTGTGCTTCTCCCCGTGAGTCCGTGTGCTTCTACCAGTGAGTCGATGTGTTTCTCCCTGTGACTCTGTGAGCTTCTCCCCATGACTCTGTGAGTGTTTTTCTCCCCGTGAGTCTATGTGCTTCTCCCTGTGAGTCCGTTTGCTTCTCCCCGTGAGTCTGTGTGTGTGCTCCTCCCCGTGAGTCTGTGTGTGTGCTTCTCCCTGTGAGACTGTGTGCTTCTCCCTGTGAGTCTGTGTGCTCCTGCCCGTGAGACTGTGTGTGTGCTCCTTCCCGTGAGTCTGTGTGTGTGCTTCTCCCTGTGAGAATGTGTGCTTCTCCCTGTGAGTCTGTGTGCTCCTGCCTGTGAGTCTGTGTGTGTGCTTCTCCCCATGAGTCCGTGTGCTTCTCCCCGTGAGCCTGTGTGTGTGCTTCTCGCCGTGTGTCTGTGTGCTTCTCTCCGTGAGTCTGTGTGCTTCTCACTGTGAGTCTATGAGCTCCTCCCTGTGAGTCTATGTGCTTGTCTCTGTGAGTCTGTGTGTTTCTCCCCGTTAGTCTGTTTGAGTGATTCTCCCCGTGAGTCTGTGTGTGTGCTTCTCCCCGTGAGTCTGTGTGTGTTCTTCTCCCCGTGAGTCTGTGTGCTTCTCCCTGTGAGTCCGTTTGAATCTCCCCGTGAGTCTGTGTGTTTCTCCCCGTGAGTCTGTGTGTGTGCTTCACTCCTTGAGTCTGTGTGCTTCTCTCCGTGAGTCTGTGTGCTTCTCCCCGTGAGTCTGTCTGCTTCTCCCTGTGAGTCTGTGTGTTTCTCCCCGTGAGTCTGTGTGTATCTCCCCGTGATTCTGTGTGTTTCTCCCCGTGAGTCTGTGTGGTTCTCCCTGTGAGACAGTGTGTTTCTCCCCGTGAGTCTGTGTGCTTCGCCCCGTGATTCTATGTGTTTCTCCCCAGGAGTCTGTGTGTTTCTCCCTGTGAGTCTGTGAGCTTCTCCCCGTGAGTCTGTGAGTGTTTTTCTCCCCGTGAGTCTGTGTGCTTCTCCCTGTGAGTCTGTGTGCTCTCACTGTAAGTCTGTGTGTTTCTTCCCGTGAGTCTGTGCTTCTCTCCGTGAGTCTGTGTGCTTCTCCCTGTGAGTCCGTTTGCTTCTCCCCGTGAGTCTGTGTGTTTCTCCCCATGAGTCTGTCTGTTTCTACCCACGAGTCTGTGTGTGTGCTTCTCCCCGTGAGTCCGTGTGCTCCTGCCCGTGAGTCTGTGTGTGTGCTTCTCCCCATGAGTCCGTGTGCTTCTCCCCGTGAGTCTGTGTGCTCCTCCCCGTGAGTCTGTGTGCTTCTCCCTGTGAGTCAGTGTGTGTGCTTCTCCCCGTGATTCTGTGTGTTCCTCCCTGTGAGTCTGTGTGTGTGCTTCTCAGTGTGAGGCTGCGTACTTCTCCTCGTGAGTCTGTGTGCTCCTCCCTGTGAGTCTGTGCGCTTCTCCCAGTGAGTCTGTGTGTGTGTTGCTCCCCGTGAGTCCGTGTGCTTCTCCCTGTGAGTCTGTGTGTTTTTCCCTGTGAGTCTGTGTGTGTGCTTCTCCGAGTGAGTCTGTGTGCTCCTCCCCGTATGTCTGTGTGTGTGTGCTTCTCATGGTGAGTCTGGGTGCTGCTGCCCGTGTGTCTGTGTGTTTCTCCCAGTGAGTCTGTTTGCTTCTCCCCGTGAGTCCGTGTGCTTCTCCCTGTGAGTCTGTGTGCTTCTCCCCATGAGTCTGTGTGTGTGCTCCTCCCTGTGAGTCTGTCTGTGTGCTTCTCCCCGTGAGTCGGAGTGCTTTTCCCTGTGAGTCTGTGTGTGTGCTTCTTGCCGTGTGTCTGTGTGCTTCTCTCCGTGAGTCTGTGTGATTCTCACTGTGAGTCTATGTGCTCCTCCCTGTGAGTCTATGTGCTTCCCTCTGTGAGTCTGTGTGTTTCTCCCCGTGAGTCTGTGTGCTTCTCCCCGTGAGTCTGTGTGCTTCTCCCTGTGAGTCAGTGTGTGTGCTTCTCCCCGTGATTCTGTGTGCTCCTCCCTGTGAGTCTGTGTGTGTGCTTCTCACTGTGAGGCTGCGTACTTCTCCTCGTGAGTCTGTGTGCTCCTCCCTGTGAGTCTGTGCGCTTCTCCCAGTGAGTCTGTGTGTGTGTTGCTCCCCGTGAGTCCATGTGCTTCTCCCTGTGAGTCTGTGTGTTTTTCCCTGTGAGTCTGTGTGTGTGCTTCTCCGAGTGAGTCTGTGTGCTCCTCCCCGTATGTCTGTGTGTGTGTGCTTCTCATGGTGATTCTGGGTGCTCCTGCCCGTGTGTCTGTGTGTTTCTCCCAGTGAGTCTGTTTGCTTCTCCCCGTGAGTCCGTGTGCTTCTCCCTGTGAGTCTGTGTGCTTCTCCCCATGAGTCTGTGTGTGTGCTCCTCCCTGTGAGTCTGTCTGTGTGCTTCTCCCCGTGAGTCGGAGTGCTTTTCCCTGTGAGTCTGTGTGTGTGCTTCTTGCCGTGTGTCTGTGTGCTTCTCTCCGTGAGTCTGTGTGATTCTCACTGTGAGTCTATGTGCTCCTCCCTGTGAGTCTATGTGCTTCCCTCTGTGAGTCTGTGTGTTTCTCCCCATGAGTCTGTGTGCTTCTCCCTGTGAGTCTGTTTGCTTCTCCCCGTGAGTCTGTGTGCTTCTCCCCGTGAGTCCGTGTGTTTCTCCCCATGAGGCTGTGTGCTTCTCCCTGTGAGTCTGTGTGTTTCTCCCTGTGAGTCTGTGCGCTTCTCCCCGTGAGTCCGTGTGCTTCTCCCCATGAGTCCGTGTGCTTCTCCCCATGAGTCCGTTTGCTTCTCCCCGTGAGTCTGTGTTTTTCTCCCCGTGAGTCTGTGCGCTTCTCCCCGTGAGTCTGTGTGCTTCTCCCTGTGAGTCCGTTTGCTTCTCCCCGTGAGTCTGTGTGTTTCTCCCCGTGAGTCTGTGTGTTTCTACCCTTGAGTCTGTGTGTGTGCTTCTCCCCGTGAGTCCGTTTTCTCCTCCCCGTGAGTCTCTGTGGTTCTCCCCGTGAGACAGTGTGCTTCTCCCCGTGAGTCTGTGTGCTTCTCTCCGTGAGTCTGTGTGCTTCTCCCCGTGAGTCTGTGTGCTTCTCCCCGTGAGTGTGCGTGGTTCTCCCTCTGAGACAGTGTGCTTCTCCTCGTGAGTCTGTGTGCTTCTCCCCGTGAGTCTGTGTGCTTCTCCCTGTGAGACCGTTTGCTTCTCCTCATGAGTCTGTCTGTTTCTCCCTGTGAGTCTGTGAGCTTCTCTCTATGACTCTGTGAGTGTTTTTCTCCCCATGAGACTGTGTGCTTCTCCCTGTGAGTACATTTGCTTCTCCCCGCGAGTCTGTGTTTTTCTCCCCGTGAGTCTGTGTGCTTCTCCCCGTGAGTCTGTGTGCTTCTCCCTGTGAGTCCGTTTGCTTCTCCCCGTGAGTCTGTGTGTTTCTACCCTTGAGTCTGTGTGTGTGCTTCTCCCCGTGATCCGTTTTCTCCTCCCTGTGAGTCTGTGTGGTTCTCCACATGAGAAAGTGTGCTTCTCCTTGTGAGTCTGTGTGCTACTCCCCGTGAGTCTGTGTGCTTCTCCCTGTGAGTCTGTGTGCTTCTTCTTGTGAGTCTGTGTGCTTCTCCCAATGAGTTGTGTGCTTCTCTCTGTGAGTCCGTGTGCTTCTCTCCGTGATTCCGTGTGATTCTCCCCGTGAGTCCGTGTGGTTCTCCCTGTGAGACAGTGTGCTTCATCCCATGAGTTTGTGTGCATCTCACCATGAGACCGTGTGCTTCCCTCGTGAGTCTGTATGCTTCTCCCCGTAACTCTGTGAGTGTTTTTCTCCCTGTCAGTCTGTGTGCTTCTCTTCGTGAGTCTGTGTGCTTCTCCCTGTGAGTCTGTGTGCTCTAACTGTAAGTCTGTGTGTTTCTCCCCGTGAGTCTGTGCTTCTCCCTGTGAGTCTGTGTGCTTCTCCCCGTGAGTCTGTGTGCTTCTCCCCGTGAGTCTGTGTGCATCTCCCCGTGATTCTGTGTGTTTCTCCCCGTGAGTCTGTGTGGTTCTCCCTGTTAGTCTGTGTGCTCTCACTGTAAGTCTGTGTGTTTCTTCCCGTGAGTCTGTGCTTCTCTCCGTGAGTCTGTGTGCTTCTCCCTGTGAGTCCGTTTGCTTCTCCCCGTGAGGCTGTGTGTTTCTCCCCATGAGTCTGTCTGTTTCTACCCACGAGTCTGTGTGCGTGCTTCTCCCCGTGAGTCTGTGTGCTCCTGCCCGTGAGTCTGTGTGTGTGCTTCTCCCCATGAGTCCGTCTGCTTCTCCCCATGTGTCTGTGTGCTTCTCCCTGTGAGTCCGTTTGGTTCTCCCCGTGAGTCTGTGTGTGTGCTCCTCCCCGTGAGTCCGTGTGTGTGCTTCACCCTGTGAGACTGTGTGCTTCTCCCTGTGAGTCTGTGTGCTCCTGCCCGTGAGACTGTGTGTGTGCTCCTTCCCGTCAGTCTGTGTGTGTGCTTCTCCCTGTGAGAATGTGTGCTTCTCCCTGTGAGTCCGTGTGCTCCTGCCCGTGAGTCTGTGTGTGTGCTTCTCCCCATGTGTCTGTGTGCTTCTCCCTGTGAGTCCGTTTGCTTCTCCCCGTGAGTCTGTGTGTGTGCTCCTCCCCGTGAGTCCGTGTGTGTGCTTCTCCCTGTGAGACTGTGTGCTTCTCCCTGTGAGTCTGTGTGCTCCTGCTCGTGAGACTGTGTGTGTGCTCCTTCCCGTGAGTCTGTGTGTGTGCTTCTCCCTGTGAGAATGTGTGCTTCTCCCTGTGAGTCTGTGTGCTCCTGCCTGTGAGTCTGTGTGTGTGCTTCTCCCCATGAGTCCGTGTGCTTCTCCCCGTGAGCCTGTGTGCTTCTCCCTGTGAGTCAGTGTGTGTGCTTCTCCCCATGATTCTGTGTGCTCCTCCCCGTGAGTCTGTGTGTGTGCTCCTCCCTGTGAGTCTGTCTGTGTGCTTCTCCCCGTGTGTCTGTGTGCTTCTCCCCGTGAGTCTGTGTGTTTCTCCCCATGAGTCTGTGTGTGTGCTTCTCCCCGTCAGTCTGTATGGTTCTTCCTGTGAGACAGTGTGCTTCTCCCCGTGAGTCTGTGTGCTTCTCCCCGTGAGTCCGTGTGCTTCTCCCCGTGAGGCTGTGTGCTTCTCCCCGTCAGTCTGTGTGCTCTTCCCCATGAGTCTGTGTGCTCCTCCCCGTGAGTCTGTGTGTGTGCTTCTCCCTGTGACACTGTGTGCTTCTCCCTGTGAGACTGTGTGCTTCTCCCTGTGAGCCTGTGTGCTCCTGCCCGTGAGAATGTGTGTGTGCTTCTCCCCGTGAGTCTGTGTGCTTCTCCCCATGAGTCCGTGTGTTTCTCCCGGCGTCTGTGTGTTTCTCCCCGTGAGTCTGTTTATGTGTTTCTCCCCGTGAGACTGTGTGCTTCTCTCCGTGAGTCTGTGTGCTCCTCCCCATGAGTGTGTGTGGTTCTGCCTCTGTGACAGTGTGCTTCTCACTGTGAGTCTATGTGCTTCTCCCTGTGAGTCTGTGTGCTTCTCCCCATGAGTCTGTGTGTGTGCTCCTCCCTGTGAGTCTGTCTGTGTGCTTCTCCCCGTGAGTCGGAGTGCTTTTCCCTGTGAGTCTGTGTGTGTGCTTCTTGCCGTGTGTCTGTGTGCTTCTCTCCGTGAGTCTGTGTGATTCTCACTGTGAGTCTATGTGCTCCTCCCTGTGAGTCTATGTGCTTCCCTCTGTGAGTCTGTGTGTTTCTCCCCGTGAGTCTGTGTGCTTCTCCCCGTGAGTCTGTGTGCTTCTCCCTGTGAGTCAGTGTGTGTGCTTCTCCCCGTGATTCTGTGTGCTCCTCCCTGTGAGTCTGTGTGTGTGCTTCTCACTGTGAGGCTGCGTACTTCTCCTCGTGAGTCTGTGTGCTCCTCCCTGTGAGTCTGTGCGCTTCTCCCAGTGAGTCTGTGTGTGTGTTGCTCCCCGTGAGTCCATGTGCTTCTCCCTGTGAGTCTGTGTGTTTTTCCCTGTGAGTCTGTGTGTGTGCTTCTCCGAGTGAGTCTGTGTGCTCCTCCCCGTATGTCTGTGTGTGTGTGCTTCTCATGGTGATTCTGGGTGCTCCTGCCCGTGTGTCTGTGTGTTTCTCCCAGTGAGTCTGTTTGCTTCTCCCCGTGAGTCCGTGTGCTTCTCCCTGTGAGTCTGTGTGCTTCTCCCCATGAGTCTGTGTGTGTGCTCCTCCCTGTGAGTCTGTCTGTGTGCTTCTCCCCGTGAGTCGGAGTGCTTTTCCCTGTGAGTCTGTGTGTGTGCTTCTTGCCGTGTGTCTGTGTGCTTCTCTCCGTGAGTCTGTGTGATTCTCACTGTGAGTCTATGTGCTCCTCCCTGTGAGTCTATGTGCTTCCCTCTGTGAGTCTGTGTGTTTCTCCCCATGAGTCTGTGTGCTTCTCCCTGTGAGTCTGTTTGCTTCTCCCCGTGAGTCTGTGTGCTTCTCCCCGTGAGTCCGTGTGTTTCTCCCCATGAGGCTGTGTGCTTCTCCCTGTGAGTCTGTGTGTTTCTCCCTGTGAGTCTGTGCGCTTCTCCCCGTGAGTCCGTGTGCTTCTCCCCATGAGTCCGTGTGCTTCTCCCCATGAGTCCGTTTGCTTCTCCCCGTGAGTCTGTGTTTTTCTCCCCGTGAGTCTGTGCGCTTCTCCCCGTGAGTCTGTGTGCTTCTCCCTGTGAGTCCGTTTGCTTCTCCCCGTGAGTCTGTGTGTTTCTCCCCGTGAGTCTGTGTGTTTCTACCCTTGAGTCTGTGTGTGTGCTTCTCCCCGTGAGTCCGTTTTCTCCTCCCCGTGAGTCTCTGTGGTTCTCCCCGTGAGACAGTGTGCTTCTCCCCGTGAGTCTGTGTGCTTCTCTCCGTGAGTCTGTGTGCTTCTCCCCGTGAGTCTGTGTGCTTCTCCCCGTGAGTGTGCGTGGTTCTCCCTCTGAGACAGTGTGCTTCTCCTCGTGAGTCTGTGTGCTTCTCCCCGTGAGTCTGTGTGCTTCTCCCTGTGAGACCGTTTGCTTCTCCTCATGAGTCTGTCTGTTTCTCCCTGTGAGTCTGTGAGCTTCTCTCTATGACTCTGTGAGTGTTTTTCTCCCCATGAGACTGTGTGCTTCTCCCTGTGAGTACATTTGCTTCTCCCCGCGAGTCTGTGTTTTTCTCCCCGTGAGTCTGTGTGCTTCTCCCCGTGAGTCTGTGTGCTTCTCCCTGTGAGTCCGTTTGCTTCTCCCCGTGAGTCTGTGTGTTTCTACCCTTGAGTCTGTGTGTGTGCTTCTCCCCGTGATCCGTTTTCTCCTCCCTGTGAGTCTGTGTGGTTCTCCACATGAGAAAGTGTGCTTCTCCTTGTGAGTCTGTGTGCTACTCCCCGTGAGTCTGTGTGCTTCTCCCTGTGAGTCTGTGTGCTTCTTCTTGTGAGTCTGTGTGCTTCTCCCAATGAGTTGTGTGCTTCTCTCTGTGAGTCCGTGTGCTTCTCTCCGTGATTCCGTGTGATTCTCCCCGTGAGTCCGTGTGGTTCTCCCTGTGAGACAGTGTGCTTCATCCCATGAGTTTGTGTGCATCTCACCATGAGACCGTGTGCTTCCCTCGTGAGTCTGTATGCTTCTCCCCGTAACTCTGTGAGTGTTTTTCTCCCTGTCAGTCTGTGTGCTTCTCTTCGTGAGTCTGTGTGCTTCTCCCTGTGAGTCTGTGTGCTCTAACTGTAAGTCTGTGTGTTTCTCCCCGTGAGTCTGTGCTTCTCCCTGTGAGTCTGTGTGCTTCTCCCCGTGAGTCTGTGTGCTTCTCCCCGTGAGTCTGTGTGCATCTCCCCGTGATTCTGTGTGTTTCTCCCCGTGAGTCTGTGTGGTTCTCCCTGTTAGTCTGTGTGCTCTCACTGTAAGTCTGTGTGTTTCTTCCCGTGAGTCTGTGCTTCTCTCCGTGAGTCTGTGTGCTTCTCCCTGTGAGTCCGTTTGCTTCTCCCCGTGAGGCTGTGTGTTTCTCCCCATGAGTCTGTCTGTTTCTACCCACGAGTCTGTGTGCGTGCTTCTCCCCGTGAGTCTGTGTGCTCCTGCCCGTGAGTCTGTGTGTGTGCTTCTCCCCATGAGTCCGTGTGCTTCTCCCCATGTGTCTGTGTGCTTCTCCCTGTGAGTCCGTTTGGTTCTCCCCGTGAGTCTGTGTGTGTGCTCCTCCCCGTGAGTCCGTGTGTGTGCTTCACCCTGTGAGACTGTGTGCTTCTCCCTGTGAGTCTGTGTGCTCCTGCCCGTGAGACTGTGTGTGTGCTCCTTCCCGTCAGTCTGTGTGTGTGCTTCTCCCTGTGAGAATGTGTGCTTCTCCCTGTGAGTCCGTGTGCTCCTGCCCGTGAGTCTGTGTGTGTGCTTCTCCCCATGTGTCTGTGTGCTTCTCCCTGTGAGTCCGTTTGCTTCTCCCCGTGAGTCTGTGTGTGTGCTCCTCCCCGTGAGTCCGTGTGTGTGCTTCTCCCTGTGAGACTGTGTGCTTCTCCCTGTGAGTCTGTGTGCTCCTGCTCGTGAGACTGTGTGTGTGCTCCTTCCCGTGAGTCTGTGTGTGTGCTTCTCCCTGTGAGAATGTGTGCTTCTCCCTGTGAGTCTGTGTGCTCCTGCCTGTGAGTCTGTGTGTGTGCTTCTCCCCATGAGTCCGTGTGCTTCTCCCCGTGAGCCTGTGTGCTTCTCCCTGTGAGTCAGTGTGTGTGCTTCTCCCCATGATTCTGTGTGCTCCTCCCCGTGAGTCTGTGTGTGTGCTCCTCCCTGTGAGTCTGTCTGTGTGCTTCTCCCCGTGTGTCTGTGTGCTTCTCCCCGTGAGTCTGTGTGTTTCTCCCCATGAGTCTGTGTGTGTGCTTCTCCCCGTCAGTCTGTATGGTTCTCCCTGTGAGACAGTGTGCTTCTCCCCGTGAGTCTGTGTGCTTCTCCCCGTGAGTCCGTGTGCTTCTCCCCGTGAGGCTGTGTGCTTCTCCCCGTCAGTCTGTGTGCTCTTCCCCATGAGTCTGTGTGCTCCTCCCCGTGAGTCTGTGTGTGTGCTTCTCCCTGTGACACTGTGTGCTTCTCCCTGTGAGACTGTGTGCTTCTCCCTGTGAGCCTGTGTGCTCCTGCCCGTGAGAATGTGTGTGTGCTTCTCCCCGTGAGTCTGTGTGCTTCTCCCCATGAGTCCGTGTGTTTCTCCCGGCGTCTGTGTGTTTCTCCCCGTGAGTCTGTTTATGTGTTTCTCCCCGTGAGACTGTGTGCTTCTCTCCGTGAGTCTGTGTGCTCCTCCCCATGAGTGTGTGTGGTTCTGCCTCTGTGACAGTGTGCTTCTCACTGTGAGTCTATGTGCTCCTCCCTGTGAGTCTGTATGTTTCTCTTTGTGAGTCTGTGTGTTTCTCCCCGTGAGTCTGTTTGTGTGATTCTCGCCGTGAGTCCGTGTGCTTCTACCAGTGAGTCCATGTGTTTCTCCCTGTGACTCTGTGAGCTTCTCCCCATGACTCTGTGAGTGTTTTTCTCCCCGTGAGTCTGTGTGCTCCTCCCTGTGAGACTGTGTGCTTCTCCCCGTGAGTCCGTGTGTTTCTCCCGGCGTCTGTGTGTTTCTCCGCGTGAGTCTGTTTATGTGTTTATCCCCGTGAGTCTGTGTGTTTCTCCCCGTGAGACTGTGTGCTTCTCTCCTTGAGTCTGTGTGCTCCTCCCCATGAGTGTGTGTGGTTCTGCCTCTGTGACAGTGTGCTTCTAACTGTGAGTCTATGTGCTCCTCCCTGTGAGTCTGTATGTTTCTCTCTGTGAGTCTGTGTGTTTCTCCCCGTGAGTCTGTTTGTGTGATTCTCCCCGTGAGTCCGTGTGCTTCTACCAGTGAGTCCATGTGTTTCTCCCTGTGACTCTGTGAGCTTCTCGCCGTGACTCTGTGAGTGTTTTTCTCCCCGTGAGTCTGTGTGCTTCTCCCTGTGAGTCCGTTTGCTTCTCCCCGTGAGTCTGTGTGTGTGCTCCTCACCGTGAGTCTGTGTGTGTGCTTCTCCCTGTGAGACTGTGTGCTTCTCCCTGTGAGTCTGTGTGCTTCTCCCTGTGAGTCTGTGTGTTTCTCCCCGTGAGTCTGTGTGCATCTCCCCGAGATTCTGTGTGTTTCTCCCCGTGAGTCTGTGTGGTTCTCCCTGTGAGACAGTGTGTTTCTCCCCGTGAGTCTGTGTGTTTCTCCCCAGGAGTCTGTGTGTTTCTCCCTGTGAGTCTGTGAGCTTCTCCCCGTGAGTCTGTGTGCTTCTCCCTGTGAGTCTGTGTGCTCTCACTGTAAGTCTGTGTGTTTTTTCCCGTGAGTCTGTGCTTCTCTCCGTGAGTCTGTGTGCTTCTCCCTGTGAGTCCGTTTGCTTCTCCCCGTGAGTCTGTGTGTTTCTCCCCATGAGTCTGTCTGTTTCTACCCACGAGTCTGTGTGTGTGCTTCTCCCCGTGAGTCCGTGTGCTCCTGCCCGTGAGTCTGTGTGTGTGCTTCTCCCCATGAGTCCGTGTGCTTCTCCCCGTGAGTCTGTGTGCTCCTCCCCGTGAGTCTGTGTGCTTCTCCCTGTGAGTCAGTGTGTGTGCTTCTCCCCGTGATTCTGTGTGCTCCTCCCTGTGAGTCTGTGTGTGTGCTTCTCACTGTGAGGCTGCGTACTTCTCCTCGTGAGTCTGTGTGCTCCTCCCTGTGAGTCTGTGCGCTTCTCCCAGTGAGTCTGTGTGTGTGTTGCTCCCCGTGAGTCCGTGTGCTTCTCCCTGTGAGTCTGTGTGTTTTTCCCTGTGAGTCTGTGTGTGTGCTTCTCCGAGTGAGTCTGTGTGCTCCTCCCCGTATGTCTGTGTGTGTGTGCTTCTCATGGTGAGTCTGGGTGCTCCTGCCCGTGTGTCTGTGTGTTTCTCCCAGTGAGTCTGTTTGCTTCTCCCCGTGAGTCCGTGTGCTTCTCCCTGTGAGTCTGTGTGCTTCTCCCCTTGAGTCTGTGTGTGTACTCCTCCCTGTGAGTCTGTCTGTGTGCTTCTCCCCGTGAGTCGGAGTGCTTTTCCCTGTGAGTCTGTGTGTGTGCTCCTCTCCGTGAGTCTGTGTGTGTGCTTCTTGCCGTGTGTCTGTGTGCTTCTCTCCGTGAGTCTGTGTGATTCTCACTGTGAGTCTATGTGCTCCTCCCTGTGAGTCTATGTGCTTCTCTCTGTGAATCTGTGTGTTTCTCCCCATGAGTCTGTGTGCTTCTCCCTGTGAGTCCGTTTGCTTCTCCCCGTGAGTCTGTGTGCTTCTCCCCGTGAGTCCGTGTGCTTCTCCCCATGAGGCTGTGTGCTTCTCCCTGTGAGTTTGTGTGCTTCTCCCCGTGAGTCTGTGTGCTTCTCCCTGTGAGTCCGTGTGCTTCTCCCCGTGAGTCTGTGTGATCTCACTGTAAGTCTGTGTGTTTCTCCCTGTGAGTCTGTGCGCTTCTCCCCGTGAGTCCGTGTGCTTCTCCCCATGAGTCCGTGTGCTTCTCCCCATGAGTCCGTTTGCTTCTCCCCGTGAGTCTGTGTTTTTCTCCCCGTGAGTCTGTGCGCTTCTCCCCGTGAGTCTGTGTGCTTCTCCCTGTGAGTCCGTTTGCTTCTCTCCGTGAGTCTGTGTGTTTCTCCCCGTGAGTCTGTGTGTTTCTCCCCGTGAGTCTGTGTGTTTCTACCCTTGAGTCTGTGTGTGTGCTTCTCCCCGTGAGTCCGTTTTCTCCTCCCCGTGAGTCTGTGTGGTTCTCCCCGTGAGACAGTGTGCTTCTCTCCGTGAGTCCGTGTGCTTCTCCCCGTGAGTCTGTGTGCCTCTCCCCATGAGTGTGCATGGTTCTCCCTCTGAGCCAGTGTGCTTCTCCTCGTGAGTCTGTGTGCTTCTCCCCTTGAGTCTGTGTGCTTCTCCCTGTGAGACCGTTTGCTTCTCCTCATGAGTCTGTCTGTTTCTCCCTGTGAGTCTGTGAGCTTCTCTCTATGACTCTGTGAGTGTTTTTCTCCCCATGAGACTGTGTGCTTCTCCCTGTGAGTCCATTTGCTTCTCCCTGCGAGTCTGTGTTTTTCTCCCCGTGAGTCTGTGTGCTTCTCCCCGTGAGTCTGTGTGCTTCTCCCTGTGAGTCCGTTTGCTTCTCCCCGTGAGTCTGTGTGTTTCTACCCTTGAGTCTGTGTGTGTGCTTCTCCCCGTGATCCGTTTTCTCCTCCCCGTGAGTCTGTGTGGTTCTCCACATGAGAAAGTGTGCTTCTCCCTGTGAGTCTAGGTGCTACTCCCCGTGAGTCTGTGTGCTTCTCCCTGTGAGTCTGTGTGCTTCTTCTTGTGAGTCTGTGTGCTTCTCCCAATGAGTTGTGTGCTTCTCTCTGTGAGTCCGTGTGCTTCTCTCCGTGATTCCGTGTGATTCTCCCCGTGAGTCCGTGTGGTTCTCCCTGTGAGACAGTGTGCTTCACCCCATGAGTTTGCGTGCATCACACCATGAGACCGTGTGCTTCTCTCGTGAGTCTGTGTGCTTCTCCCCGTAACTCTGTGAGTGTTTTTCTCCCTGTCAGTCTGTGTGCTTCTCTCCGTGAGTCTGTGTGCTTCTCCCCGTGAGTCCGTGTGCTCCTCCCCGTGAGTCTCTGTGCTGCTCCCCGTGAGTGTGTGTGGTTCTCCCTCTGAGACAGTGTGCTTCTCCTCGTGAGTCTGTGTGCTTCTCCCCGTGAGTCTGTGTGCTCTCACTGTGAGTCTGTATTTCTCCCCGTGAGTCTGTGTGCTTCTCCCTGTGAGTCCGTGTGCTCTCACTGTGAGTCTGTGTTTCTCCCCGTGAGTCTGTGTACTTCTCCCTGTGAGTCCGTTTGCTTCTCTCCGTGAGTCTGTGTGCTTCTCACTGTGAGTCTGTGTGCTCCTCCCCGTGAGTCTGTGTGCTTCTCCCCGTGAGTCTGTGTGCTTCTCCACGTCAGTCCGTGTGTTTCTCCCCATGAGTCTGTGTGCTTCTCCCCGTCAGTCTATGTGCTTCTCCCTGTGAGTCTGTGTGGTTCTCCCTGTGAGTCTGTGTTCTTCTCCCCATGAGTCTGTGTGCTTCTCCCCATGAGTCTGTGTGCTTCTCCCTGTGAGTCTGTGTGCTTTCACTGTGAGTCTGTGTGTTTCTCCCTGTCAGTCTGTGTTCTTCTCCCCGTGATTCTGTGTGCTTCTCTCTGTGAGTCTGTGTGCTTCTCCCCGTGTCTGTGTGCTTCTCCCTGTGAGTCCGTGTGCTTCTCTCCATGAGTACGTGTGATTCTCCCCGTGAGACAGTGTGCTTCACCCCGTGAGTCTGTGTGCTTCTCCCCGTGAGTCCGTGTGCTTCTCCCCGTGAGTCTGTGTGTTTCTCCCTGTGAGTCTGTGAGCTTCTCCCCGTGACTCTGTGAGTGTTTTTCTCCCCGTGGGTCTGTGTGCTTCTCCCCGTGAGTCTGTGTGGTTCTCCCTGTGAGACAGTGTGTTCTCCCCGTGAGTCTGTGTGCTTCTCCCCGTGAGTCCGTGTGCTTCTCCCTGTGAGTCTGTGTGCTTCTCCCCGTGAGTCTGTGTGCTTCTCCCTGTGAGTCCGTTTGCTTCTCCCCGTGAGTCTGTGTGTTTCTACCCTTGAGTCTGTGTGTGTGCTTCTCCCCTTGATCCGTTTTCTCCTCCCCGTGAGTCTGTGTGGTTCTCCACATGAGAAAGTGTGCTTCTCCCTGTGAGTCTAGGTGCTACTCCCCGTGAGTCTGTGTGCTTCTCCCTGTGAGTCTGTGTGCTTCTTCTTGTGAGTCTGTGTGCTTCTCCCAATGAGTTGTGTGCTTCTCTCTGTGAGTCCGTGTGCTTCTCTCCGTGATTCCGTGTGATTCTCCCCGTGAGTCTGTGTGGTTCTCCCTGTGAGACAGTGTGCTTCACCCCATGAGTTTGCGTGCATCTCACCATGAGACCGTGTGCTTCCCTCGTGAGTCTGTGTGCTTCACCCCGTAACTCTGTGAGTGTTTTTCTCCCTGTCAGTCTGTGTGCTTCTCTCCGTGAGTCTGTGTGCTTCTCCCCGTGAGTCCGTGTGCTTCTCCCCGTGAGTCTCTGTGCTGCTCCCCGTGAGTGTGTGTGGTTCTCCCTCTGAGACAGTGTGCTTCTCCTCGTGAGTCTGTGTGCTTCTCCCCGTGAGTCTGTGTGCTCTCACTGTGAGTCTGTATTTCTCCCCGTGAGTCTGTGTGCTTCTCCCTGTGAGTCCGTGTGCTCTCACTGTGAGTCTGTGTTTCTCCCCGTGAGTCTGTGTACTTCTCCCTGTGAGCCCGTTTGCTTCTCTCCGTGAGTCTGTGTGCTTCTCACTGTGAGTCTGTGTGCTCCTCCCCGTGAGTCTGTGTGCTTCTCCCCGTGAGTCTGTGTGCTTCTCCACGTGAGTCCGTGTGTTTCTCCCCATGAGTCTGTGTGCTTCTCCCCGTCAGTCTATGTGCTTCTCCCTGTGAGTCTGTGTGGTTCTCCCTGTGAGTCTGTGTTCTTCTCCCCATGAGTCTGTGTGCTTCTCCCCATGAGTCTGTGTGCTTCTCCCTGTGAGTCTGTGTGCTTTCACTGTGAGTCTGTGTGTTTCTCCCTGTCAGTCTGTGTTCTTCTCCCCGTGATTCTGTGTGCTTCTCTCTGTGAGTCTGTGTGCTTCTCCCCGTGTCTGTGTGCTTCTCCCTGTGAGTCCGTGTGCTTCTCTCCGTGAGTACGTGTGATTCTCCCCGTGAGACAGTGTGCTTCACCCCGTGAGTCTGTGTGCTTCTCCCCGTGAGTCCGTGTGCTTCTCCCCGTGAGTCTGTGTGTTTCTCCCTGTGAGTCTGTGAGCTTCTCCCCGTGACTCTGTGAGTGTTTTTCTCCCCGTGGGTCTGTGTGCTTCTCCCCGTGAGTCTGTGTGGTTCTCCCTGTGAGACAGTGTGTTCTCCCCGTGAGTCTGTGTGCTTCTCCCCGTGAGTCCGTGTGCTTCTCCCCGTGAGGCTGTGTGCTTCTCCCTGTGAGTCTGTGCGCTCCTCCCGGTGAGTCTGTGTGTGTGTTGCTCCCCGTGAGTCCGTCTGCTTCTCCCTGTGAGTCTGTGTGCTTCTCCCTGTGAGCCTGTGTGTTTTTCCCTGTGAGTCCGTGTGTGTGCTTTTCCGAGCGAGTCTGTGTGCTCCTCCCCGTATGTCTGTGTGTGTGTGCTTCTCATGGTGAGTCTGGGTGCTCCTGCCCGTGTGTCTGTGTGTTTCTCCCAGTGAGTCTGTTTGCTTCTGCCCGTGAGTCTGTGTGCATCTCCCTCTGAGTCCGTGTGTTTCTCCCTGTGAGCCTGTGTGCTTCTCCCCATGAGTTTGTGTGTGTGCTCCTCCCCGTGAGTCTGTGTGTGTGCTCGTCTCTGTGAGTCGGTCTGTGTGCATCTCCCCGTGAGTCGGAGTGCTTTTCCCATGAGTCTCTGTGTGTGCTCTTCTCCGTGAGTCTGTGTGCTTCTCACTGTGAGTCTATGTGCTCCTCCCTGTGAGTCTATGTACTTCTCTCTGTGAGTCTGTGTGTTTCTCCCCGTTAGTCTGTTTGAGTGATTCTCCCCGTGAGTCTGTGTGTGTGCTTCTCCCCGTGAGTCTGTGTTCTTCTCCCTGTGAGTCTGTACGTGTGTTGCTCCCCGTGAGTCCGTGTGCTTCTCCCTGTGAGTCTGTGTGTTTTTCCCTGTGAGTCTGTGTGTGTGCTTCTCCGAGTGAGTCTGTGTGCTCTTCCCCGTATGTCTGTGTGTGTGTGCTTCTCATGGTGAGTCTGGGTGCTCCTGCCCGTGTGTCTGTGTGTTTCTCCCAGTGAGTCTGTTTGCTTCTCCCCGTGAGTCCGTGTGCTTCTCCCTGTGAGTCTGTGTGCTTCTCCCCATGAGTCTGTGTGTGTGCTCCTCCCTGTGAGTCTGTCTGTGTGCTTCTCCCCGTGAGTCGGAGTGCTTTTCCCTGTGAGTCTGTGTGTGTGCTCCTCTCCGTGAGTCTGTGTGTGTGCTTCTTGCCGTGTGTCTGTGTGCTTCTCTCCGTGAGTCTGTGTGCTTCTCACTGTGAGTCTATGTGCTTCTCCCTGTGAGTCCGTTTGCTTCTCCCCGTGAGTCTGTGTGCTTCTCCCCGTGAGTCCGTGTGCTTCTCCCTGTGAGTCCGTGTGCTTCTCCCCGTGAGTCTGTGTGATCTCACTGTAAGTCTGTGTGTTTCTCCCTGTGAGTCTGTGCGCTTCTCCCCGTGAGTCCGTGTGCTTCTCCCCATGAGTCCGTTTGCTTCTCCCCGTGAGTCTGTGTTTTTCTCCCCGTGAGTCTGTGCGCTTCTCCCCGTGAGTCTGTGTGCTTCTCCCCATGAGTCTGTGTGTTTCTACACTTGAGTCAGTTTGCTTCTCCCCGTGAGTCTGTGTTTTTCTCCCCGTGAGTCTGTGCGCTTCTCCCCGTGAGTCTGTGTGCTTCTCCCTGTGAGTCCGTTTGCTTCTCCCCGTGAGTCTGTGTGTTTCTACCCTTGAGTCTGTGTGTGTGCTTCTCCCCGTGATCCGTTTTCTCCTCCCCGTGAGTCTGTGTGGTTCTCCACATGAGAAAGTGTGCTTCTCCCTGTGAGTCTGTGTGCTACTCCCCGTGAGTCTGTGTGCTTCTCCCTGTGAGTCTGTGTGCTTCTTCTTGTGAGTCTGTGTGCTTCTCCCAATGAGTTGTGTGCTTCTCTCTGTGAGTCCGTGTGCTTCTCTCCGTGATTCCGTGTGATTCTCCCCGTGAGTCCGTGTAGTTCTCCCTGTGAGACAGTGTGCTTCACCCCATGAGTTTGTGTGCATCTCACCATGAGACCATGTGCTTCCCTCGTGAGTCTGTGTGCTTCTCCCCGTAACTCTGTGAGTGTTTTTCTCCCTGTCAGTCTGTGTGCTTCTCTCCGTGAGTCTGTGTGCTTCTCCCTGTGAGTCTGTGTGCTCTAACTGTAAGTCTGTGTGTTTCTCCCCGTGAGTCTGTGCTTCTCCCTATGAGTCTGTGTTCTTCTCCCCGAGAGTCCGTGTGCTTCTCCCCGTGAGTCTCTGTGCTGCTCCCCGTGAGTGTGTGTGGTTCTCCCTCTGAGACAGAGTGCTTCTCCTCGTGAGTCTGTGTGCTTCTCCCTGTGAGTCTGTGTGTTTCTCCCCGTGAGTCTGTGTGCTCTCACTGTGAGTCTGTATTTCTCCCCGTGAGTCTGTGTGCTTCTCCCTGTGAGTTCGTGTGCTCTCACTGTGAGTCTGTGTGTTTCTCCCCGTGAGTCTGTGTACATCTCCCTGTGAGTCCGTTTGCTTCTCTCCGTGAGTCTGTGTGCTTCTCCCTGTGAGTCTGTGTGCTCCTCCCTGTGAGTCTGTGTGCTTCTCCCCGTGAGTCTGTGTGCTTCTCCACGTGAGTCCGTGTGTTTCTCAACATGAGTCTGTGTGCTTCTCCCCGTCAGTCTATGTGCTTCTCCCTGTGAGTCTGTGTGCTTCTCCCCGTGAGTCTGTGTGGTTCTCCCTGTGAGTCTGTGTTCTTCTCCCCATGAGTCTGTGTGGTTCTCCCTGTGAGTCTGTGTTCTTCTCCCCATGAGTCTGTGTGCTTCTCCCTGTGAGTCTGTGTGCTTTCACTGTGAGTCTGTGTGTTTCTCCCTGTCAGTCTGTGTGCTTCTCCCCGTGATTCTGTGTGCTTCTCTCTGTGAGTCTGTGTGCTTCTCCCCGTGAGTCTGTGTGCTTCTCCCTGTGAGTCCGTGTGCTTCTCTCCGTGAGTACGTGTGATTCTCCCCATGAGTCTGCGTGGTTCTCCCCGTGAGACAGCGTGCTTCACCCCGTAAGTCTGTGTGCTTCTCCCCGTGAGTCCGTGTGCTTCTCCCTGTGAGACTCTGTGCTTCTCCCTGTGAGTCCGTTTGCTTCTCCCCGTGAGTCTGTGTGTTTCTCCCTGTGAGTCTGTGAGCTTCTCCCCATGACTCTGTGAGTGTTTTTCTCCCCGTGAGTCTGTGTGCTTGTCCCCGTGAGTCCGCTTGCTTCTGCCCGTGAATCTGTGTTTCTCCCCATGAGTCTGTGTGTGTGCTTCTCCCCGTGAGTCTGTGTGGTTCTCCCTGTGAGACAGTGTGTTCTCCCCATGAGTCTGTGTGCTTCTCCCCGTGAGTCCGTGTGCTTCTCCCCGTGAGGCTGTGTGCTTCTCCCTGTGAGTCTGTGCGCTCCTCCCGGTGAGTCTGTGTGTGTGTTGCTCCCCGTGAGTCCGTCTGCTTCTCCCTGTGAGTCTGTGTGCTTCTCCCTGTGAGCCTGTGTGTTTTTCCCTGTGAGTCTGTGTGTGTGCTTTTCCGAGCGAGTCTGTGTGCTCATCCCCGTATGTCTGTGTGTGTGTGCTTCTCATGGTGAGTCTGGGTGCTCCTGCCCGTGTGTCTGTGTGTTTCTCCCAGTGAGTCTGTTTGCTTCTCCCCGTGAGTCTGTGTGCATCTCCCTGTGAGTCCGTGTGTTTCTCCCTGTGAGTCTGTGTGCTTCTCCCCATGAGTCTGTGTGTGTGCTTCTCCCCGTCAGTCTGTGTGCTCCTCCCCGTGAGTCTGTGTGTGTGCTCCTCCCTGTGAGTCGGTCTGTGTGCATCTCCCCGTAAGTCGGAGTGCTTTTCCCATGAGTCTCTGTGTGTGCTCCTCTCTGTGAGTCTGTGTGCTTCTCACTGTGAGTCTATGTGCTCCTCCCTGTGAGTCTATGTGCTTCTCTCTGTGAGTCTGTGTGTTTCTCCCCGTTAGTCTGTTTGAGTGATTCTCCCCGTGAGTCGGAGTGCTTTTCCCTGTGAGTCTGTGCGCTTCTCCCGGTGAGTCTGTGTGTGTGTTGCTCCCCGTGAGTCCGTGTGCTTCTCCCTGTGAGTCTGTGTGTTTTTCCCTGTGAGTCTGTGTGTGTGCTTCTCCGAGTGAGTCTGTGTGCTCCTCCCCGTATGTCTGTGTGTGTGTGCTTCTCATGGTGAGTCTGGGTGCTCCTGCCCATGTGTCTGTGTGTTTCTCCCAGTGAGTCTGTTTGCTTCTCCCCGTGAGTCCGTGTGCTTCTCCCTGTGAGTCTGTGTGCTTCTCCCCATGAGTCTGTGTGTGTGCTCCTCCCTGTGAGTCTGTCTGTGTGCTTCTCCCCGTGAGTCGGTGTGCTTTTCTCTGTGAGTCTGTGTGTGTGCTCCTCTCCGTGAGTCTGTGTGTGTGCTTCTTGCCGTGTGTCTGTGTGCTTCTCTCCGTGAGTCTGTGTGCTTCTCACTGTGAGTCTATGTGCTCCTCCCTGTGAGTCTATGTGCTTCTCTCTGTGAGTCTGTGTGTTTCTCCCCATGAGTCTGTGTGCTTCTCCCTGTGAGTCCGTTTGCTTCTCCCCGTGAGTCTGTGTGCTTCTCCCCGTGAGTCCATGTGCTTCTCCCCATGAGTCTGTGTGCTTCTCCCTGTGAGTCTGTGTGCTCCTCCCTGTGAGTCTGTGTGCTTCTCCCCGTGAGTCTGTGTGCTTCTCCACGTGAGTCCGTGTGTTTCTCCCCATGAGTCTGTATGCTTCTCCCCGTCAGTCTATGTGCTTCTCCCCGTGAGTCTGTGTGGTTCTCCCTGTGAGTCTGTGTTCTTCTCCCCATGAGTCTGTGTGCTTCTCCCTGTGAGTCTGTGTGCTTTCACTGTGAGTCTGTGTGTTTCTCCCTGTCAGTCTGTGTGCTTCTCCCCGTGATTCTGTGTGCTTCTCTCTGTGAGTCTGTGTGCTTCTCCCCGTGAGTCTGTGTGCTTCTCCCTGTGAGTCCGTGTGCTTCTCTCCGTGAGTACATGTGATTCTCCCCATGAGTCTGTGTGGTTCTCCCCGTGAGACAGCGTGCTTCACCCCGTAAGTCTGTGTGCTTCTCCCCGTGAGTCCGTGTGCTTCTCCCCGTGAGTCTGTGTGCTTCTCCCTGTGAGACTGTGTGCTTCTCCCTGTGAGTCCGTTTGCTTCTACCCGTGAGTCTGTGTGTTTCTCCCTGTGAGTCTGTGAGCTTCTCCCCATGACTCTGTGAGTGTTTTTCTCCCCGTGAGTCTGTGTGCTTCTCCCCGTGAGTCCGCTTGCTTCTCCCCGTGAATCTGTGTTTCTCCCCATGAGTCTGTGTGTGTGCTTCTCCCCGTGAGTCTGTGTGGTTCTCCCTGTGAGACAGTGTGTTCTCCCCATGAGTCTGTGTGCTTCTCCCCGTGAGTCCGTGTGCTTCTCCCCGTGAGTCCGTGTGCTTCTCCCCGTGAGGCTGTGTGCTTCTTCCTGTGAGTCTGTGTGCTTCTCCCTGTGAGTCTGTGTGTTTTTCCCTGTGAGTCTGTGTGTGTGCTTCTCCGAGTGAGTCTGTGTGCTCCTCCCCGTATGTCTGTGTGTGTGTGCTTCTCATGGTGAGTCTGGGTGCTCCTGCCCATGTGTCTGTGTGTTTCTCCCAGTGAGTCTGTTTGCTTCTCCCCATGAGTCTGTGTGCTTCTCCCCGTGAGTCTGTGTGCTTCTCTCCGTGAGTCTGTGTGCTTCTCCCCGTGAGTCTGTGTGCTTCTCCCCGTGATTCTGTGTGCTTCTTCCCGTGAGTCTGTGTGCTTCTCCCTGAGTCTGTGTGTTTCTCCCCGTGAGTCTGTGTGCATCTCCCCGTGATTCTGTGTGTTTCTCCCCAGGAGTCTGT
Source organism: Mobula birostris (assembly GCF_030028105.1). NCBI lineage: Eukaryota > Metazoa > Chordata > Chondrichthyes > Myliobatiformes > Myliobatidae > Mobula > Mobula birostris. The sequence continues at coordinate 60,968,652 of NC_092392.1, forward strand.
GTGTTTCTCCCTGTGATTCTGTGAGCTTCTCCCCGTGAGTCTATGAGTGTTTTTCTCCCCGTGAGTCTGTGTGCTTCTTCCTGTGAGTCTGTGTGCTCTCACTGTAAGTCTGTGTGTTTCTTCCCGTGAGTATGTGCTTCTCTCAGTGAGTCTGTGTGCTTCTCCCTGTGAGTCCGTTTGCTTCTCCCCGTGAGTCTGTGTGTTTCTCCCCATGAGTCTGTCTGTTTCTACCCACGAGTCTGTGTGTGTGCTTCTCCCCGTGAGTCCGTGAGTGTGCTTCTCCCCATGAGTCCGTGTGCTTCTCCCCGTGAGTCTGTGTGCTCCTCCCGGTGAGTCTGTGTGCTTCTGCCTGTGAGTCAGTGTGTGTGCTTCTCCCCGTGATTCTGTGTGCTCCTCCCTGTGAGTCTGTGTGTGTGCTTCTCACTGTGAGGCTGCGTACTTCTCCTCGTGAGTCTGTGTGCTCCTCCCTGTGAGTTTGTGCGCTTCTCCCGGTGAGTCTGTGTGTGTGTTGCTCCCCGTGAGTCCGTGTGCTTCTTCCTGTGAGTCTGTGTGCTTTCCCTGTGAGTCTGTGTGTTTTTCCCTGTGAGTCTGTGTGTGTGCTTCTCCGAGTGAGTCTGTGTGCTCCTCCCCGTATGTCTGTGTGTGTGTGCTTCTCATGGTGAGTCTGGGTGCTCCTGCCCGTGAGTCTGTGTGCATCTCCCTGTGAGTCCGTGTGCTTCTTCCTGTGAGTCCGTTTGCTTCTCCCCGTGAGTCTGTGTGCTTCTCCCTGTGAGTCTGCGTGCTTTCACTGTGAGTCTGTGTGTTTCTCCCTGTCAGTCTGTGTGCTTCTCCCCGTGAGTCCGTGTGTGTGCTTCTCCCCGTGAGTCTGTGTGCTTCTCCCTGTGAGTCCATGTGTTTCTCCCTGTGAGTCTGTGTGCTTCTCCCCATGAGTCTGTGTGTGTGCTTCTCCCCGTCAGTCTGTGTGCTCCTCCCCGTGAGTCTGTGTGTGTGCTCCTCCCTGTGAGTCGGTCTGTGTGCATCTCCCCGTAAGTCGGAGTGCTTTTCCCATGAGTCTCTGTGTGTGCTCCTCTCCGTGAGTCTGTGTGCTTCTCACTGTGAGTCTATGTGCTCCTCCCTGTGAGTCTATGTGCTTCTCTCTGTGAGTCTGTGTGTTTCTCCCCGTAAGTCTGTTTGAGTGATTCTCCCCGTGAGTCGGAGTGCTTTTCCCTGTGAGTCTGTGTGCTTCTCCCGGTGAGTCTGTGTGTGTGTTGCTCCCCGTGAGTCCGTGTGCTTCTCCCTGTGAGTCTGTGTGTGTGCTTCTCCGAGTGAGTCTGTGTGCTCCTCCCCGTATGTCTGTGTGTGTGTGCTTCTCACGGTGAGTCTGGGTGCTCCTGCCCATGTGTCTGTGTGTTTCTCCCAGTGAGTCTGTTTGCTTCTCCCCGTGAGTCCGTGTGCTTCTCCCTGTGAGTCTGTGTGCTTCTCCCCATGAGTCTGTGTGTGTGCTCCTCCCTGTGAGTCTGTCTGTGTGCTTCTCCCCGTGAGTCGGTGTGCTTTTCTCTGTGAGTCTGTGTGTGTGCTCCTCTCCGTGAGTCTGTGTGTGTGCTTCTTGCCGTGTGTCTGTGTGCTTCTCTCCGTGAGTCTGTGTGCTTCTCACTGTGAGTCTATTTGCTCCTCCCTGTGAGTCTATGTGCTTCTCTCTGTGAGTCTGTGTGTTTCTCCCCATGAGTCTGTGTGCTTCTCCCTGTGAGTCCGTTTGCTTCTCCCCGTGAGTCTGTGTGCTTCTCCCCGTGAGTCCATGTGCTTCTCCCCATGAGTCTGTGTGCTTCTCCCTGTGAGTCTGTGTGCTCCTCCCTGTGAGTCTGTGTGCTTCTCCCCGTGAGTCTGTGTGCTTCTCCACGTGAGTCCGTGTGTTTCTCCCCATGAGTCTGTGTGCTTCTCCCCGTCAGTCTATGTGCTTCTCCCTGTGAGTCTGTGTGCTTCTCCCCGTGAGTCTGTGTGGTTCTCCCTGTGAGTCTGTGTTCTTCTCCCCATGAGTCTGTGTGGTTCTCCCTGTGAGTCTGTGTTCTTCTCCCCATGAGTCTCTGTGCTTCTCCCTGTGAGTCTGTGTGCTTTCACTGTGAGTCTGTGTGTTTCTCCCTGTCAGTCTGTGTGCTTCTCCCCGTGATTCTGTGTGCTTCTCTCTGTGAGTCTGTGTGCTTCTCCCCGTGAGTCTGTGTGCTTCTCCCTGTGAGTCCGTGTGCTTCTCTCCGTGAGTACATGTGATTCTCCCCATGAGTCTGTGTGGTTCTCCCCGTGAGACAGCGTGCTTCACCCCGTAAGTCTGTGTGCTTCTCCCCGTGAGTCCGTGTGCTTCTCCCCGTGAGTCTGTGTGCTTCTCCCTGTGAGTCTGTGTGCTTCTCCCTGTGAGTCCGTTTGCTTCTCCCCGTGAGTCTGTGTGTTTCTCCCTGTGAGTCTCTGAGCTTCTCCCCATGACTCTGTGAGTGTTTTTCTCCCCGTGAGTCTGTGTGCTTCTCCCCGTGAGTCCGCTTGCTTCTCCCCGTGAATCTGTGTTTCTCCCCATGAGTCTGTGTGTGTGCTTCTCCCCGTGAGTCTGTGTGGTTCTCCCTGTGAGACAGTGTGTTCTCCCCATGAGTCTGTGTGCTTCTCCCCGTGAGTCCGTGTGCTTCTCCCCGTGAGTCCGTGTGCTTCTCCCCGTGAGGCTGTGTGCTTCTTCCTGTGAGTCTGTGCGCTCCTCCCGGTGAGTCTGTGTGTGTGTTGCTCCCCGTGAGTCCGTCTGCTTCTCCCTGTGAGTCTGTGTGCTTCTCCCTGTGAGTCTGTGTGTTTTTCCCTGTGAGTCTGTGTGTGTGCTTCTCCGAGTGAGTCTGTGTGCTCCTCCCCGTATGTCTGTGTGTGTGTGCTCCTCATGGTGAGTCTGGGTGCTCCTGCCCATGTGTCTGTGTGTTTCTCCCAGTGAGTCTGTTTGCTTCTCCCCATGAGTCTGTGTGCTTCTCCCCGTGAGTCTGTGTGCTTCTCCCCGTGATTCTGTGTGCTTCTTCCCGTGAGTCTGTGTGCTTCTCCCTGAGTCTGTGTGTTTCTCCCCGTGAGTCTGTGTGCATCTCCCCGTGATTCTGTGTGTTTCTCCCCAGGAGTCTGTGTGTTTCTCCCTGTGATTCTGTGAGCTTCTCCCCGTGAGTCTATGAGTGTTTTTCTCCCCGTGAGTCTGTGTGCTTCTTCCTGTGAGTCTGTGTGCTCTCACTGTAAGTCTGTGTGTTTCTTCCCGTGAGTCTGTGCTTCTCTCAGTGAGTCTGTGTGCTTCTCCCTGTGAGTCCGTTTGCTTCTCCCCGTGAGTCTGTGTGTTTCTCCCCATGAGTCTGTCTGTTTCTACCCACGAGTCTGTGTGTGTGCTTCTCCCCGTGAGTCCGTGAGTGTGCTTCTCCCCATGAGTCCGTGTGCTTCTCCCCGTGAGTCTGTGTGCTCCTCCCGGTGAGTCTGTGTGCTTCTGCCTGTGAGTCAGTGTGTGTGCTTCTCCCCGTGATTCTGTGTGCTCCTCCCTGTGAGTCTGTGTGTGTGCTTCTCACTGTGAGGCTGCGTACTTCTCCTCGTGAGTCTGTGTGCTCCTCCCTGTGAGTTTGTGCGCTTCTCCCGGTGAGTCTGTGTGTGTGTTGCTCCCCGTGAGTCCGTGTGCTTCTTCCTGTGAGTCTGTGTGCTTTCCCTGTGAGTCTGTGTGTTTTTCCCTGTGAGTCTGTGTGTGTGCTTCTCCGAGTGAGTCTGTGTGCTCCTGCCCGTATGTCTGTGTGTGTGTGCTTCTCATGGTGAGTCTGGGTGCTCCTGCCCGTGAGTCTGTGTGCATCTCCCTGTGAGTCCGTGTGCTTCTTCCTGTGAGTCCGTTTGCTTCTCCCCGTGAGTCTGTGTGCTTCTCCCTGTGAGTCTGTGTGCTTTCACTGTGAGTCTGTGTGTTTCTCCCTGTCAGTCTGTGTGCTTCTCCCCGTGATTCTGTGTGCTTCTTCCCGTGAGTCTGTGTGCTTCTCCCTGAGTCTGTGTGTTTCTCCCCGTGAGTCTGTGTGCATCTCCCCGTGATTCTGTGTGTTTCTCCCCAGGAGTCTGTGTGTTTCTCCCTGTGATTCTGTGAGCTTCTCCCCGTGAGTCTATGAGTGTTTTTCTCCCCGTGAGTCTGTGTGCTTCTTCCTGTGAGTCTGTGTGCTCTCACTGTAAGTCTGTGTGTTTCTTCCCGTGAGTCTGTGCTTCTCTCAGTGAGTCTGTGTGCTTCTCCCTGTGAGTCCGTTTGCTTCTCCCCGTGAGTCTGTGTGTTTCTCCCCATGAGTCTGTCTGTTTCTACCCACGAGTCTGTGTGTGTGCTTCTCCCCGTGAGTCCGTGAGTGTGCTTCTCCCCATGAGTCCGTGTGCTTCTCCCCGTGAGTCTGTGTGCTCCTCCCGGTGAGTCTGTGTGCTTCTGCCTGTGAGTCAGTGTGTGTGCTTCTCCCCGTGATTCTGTGTGCTCCTCCCTGTGAGTCTGTGTGTGTGCTTCTCACTGTGAGGCTGCGTACTTCTCCTCGTGAGTCTGTGTGCTCCTCCCTGTGAGTTTGTGCGCTTCTCCCGGTGAGTCTGTGTGTGTGTTGCTCCCCGTGAGTCCGTGTGCTTCTTCCTGTGAGTCTGTGTGCTTTCCCTGTGAGTCTGTGTGTTTTTCCCTGTGAGTCTGTGTGTGTGCTTCTCCGAGTGAGTCTGTGTGCTCCTGCCCGTATGTCTGTGTGTGTGTGCTTCTCATGGTGAGTCTGGGTGCTCCTGCCCGTGAGTCTGTGTGCATCTCCCTGTGAGTCCGTGTGCTTCTTCCTGTGAGTCCGTTTGCTTCTCCCCGTGAGTCTGTGTGCTTCTCCCTGTGAGTCTGTGTGCTTTCACTGTGAGTCTGTGTGTTTCTCCCTGTCAGTCTGTGTGCTTCTCCCCGTGAGTCCGTGTGTGTGCTTCTCCCCGTGAGTCTGTGTGCTTCTCCCTGTGAGTCCATGTGTTTCTCCCCGTGAGTCTGTGTGTGTGCTTCTCCCCGTTAGTCTGTGTGCTCTGACTGTGAGTCTGTGTGCTCCTCCCTGGAGCATGGATGACAGCTGGGAGTGGTTGGCTGTCCAAGTTACTGTGGGAGGATGAATAGCACAGATCACTGTTGGGACAGTTGGGTACACCAGGGTACTGCTGGGAAAGGTGAGAGAAGATACTTCCAGCTTGAAAATGTGATTGTCTGGGTAACTGATGGTGGTGTTTGGTCCTATTGATGACTGCAAGGGACATTTAGCAAATTCCCTTACTGAGCAGCTGGAGCGCATCGATTACCGCTGTCGAGGTGGCTACATCAGGAAGTATCGATTGCTGCTGTACAAAATGCGCAGCCCAAATATCTACTGGCAAAGTCAGGCAGTGTAGACTGAAGCAGGGAAAGTTGAAAATTACTAAATGCTGCTGGGGAAATGTACAATATGGATCAGGATTGGATATTAAGACCAGTAAGGAGGAACCTTAGATAATGCCTTGGAAATTTCAACAGTACTAAATAGTATTCAGAGTATTGGACAGTATGAAAGAATGGTTGAAACAATGGGAAATATGTATTATTAGTCTGGAATTTTGTAGGGAAAGGCAGAAAATGTGGATTATGTATGTGAAATGAGTCAGAACAGAGCACTCCTGATAGATTGGGATCTGGGAATCACTGTCCGGAGATTGGGATCTGGGGATCACTGTCGGGAGATTGGGATCTAGGGATCACTGCCAGGTGATCAGGATGTGGGAATTATTGCTGGGAAACTGGGATTTCAGGAGGTGAAGATGTGGGGATCACTGCCGGGAGATCGGGCTGTGGTGATCACTGCCGGGTGATCGGGATTTGAGGATCTCTGCCGGGAGATCGGGCTGTGGGGATCACTGCCAGGAGATCGGGATTTGAGGATCTCTGCCGGGAGATCGGGCTGTGGGGATCACTGCCGGGAGATCGGGCTGTGGGGATCACTGCCGGGAGATCGGGATGTGGGGATCACTGCCGGGAGATCGGGATGTGGGGATCACTGCCGGGAGATCGGGCTGTGGGGATCACTGCCGGGAGATCCGGATGTGGGGATCACTGCCGGAAGATTGGGCTGTGGGAATCACTGCCTGGAGATCGGGATGTGGGGATGACTGCCGGGAGATCGGGATGTTGGGATGAATTCCGGGAGATTGGGATGTGAGGATCGCTGCCGGGAGATCGGAATGTGAGGATCGCTGCCGGGAGATCGGGATGTGGGGGTCACTGCCGGGAGATCGGGATGTGAGGATCGCTGCCGGGAGATCAGGATGTGGGGATCACTGCCGGGAGATCAGGCTGTGGGGATGACTGCCGGGAGATCGGGATGTGGGGATGACTGCCGGGAGATCAGGATGTGGGGATCACTTGCAGGAGATTGGGCTGAGGGGATCACTGCCGGGAGATCGAGCTGTGGGGATCACTGCCGGGAGATCGGGCTGTGGGGATGACTGCCGGGTGATCGGGATGTGGGGATGACTGCCAGGAGATCGGGATGTGAGGATCGCTGCCGGGAGATTGGGCTGTGGGGATCACTGCCAGGAGATCGGGATGTGGGGATCACTTCCGGGAGATAGGGCAGAAGGTATCACTACAAGGAGATCGGGATTTGAGGATCGCTGCCAGGAGATTGGGCTGTGGGGATGACTGCCGGGAGATCGGGCCATGGGGATCACTACCGGGAGATCGGGCTGTGGGGATCACTGCCGGGAGATCGGGCTGTGGGGATCACCACTGGAAGATCGGGCTGTGGGGATCACTTGCAGGAGGTCGGGATATGGGGATCACTGCCGGGAGATCAGGATGTGGGTATCACCTCCGGGAGATCGGGCTGTGGGGATCTCCCACAGCCCGATCTCCCTGGGGCTCCATAGGGGACTGTGTTGTCTCCCTTTCTCTTCACCATTTACACCTCGGACTTCAACTACTGTACAGAGTCTTGTCATCTTCAGAAGTTTTCGGATGACTCTGCCATAGTTGGATGCATCAGCAAGGGAGATGAGGCTGAGTACAGGGCTACTGTAGGAAACTTTGTCACATGGTGTGAGCAGAATTATCTGCAGCTTAATGTGAAAGAGACTAAGGAGCTGGTGGTAGACCTGAGGAGAGCTAAGGTACTGGTGACCCTTGTTTCCATCCAGGGGGTCAGTGTGGACATGGTGGAGGATTACAAATACCTGGGGAAACGAATTGACAATAAACTGGACTGGTCAAAGAACACTGAGGCTGTCTACAAGAAGGGTCAGAGCCATCTCTATTTCCTGAGGAGACTGAGGTCCTTTAACATCTGCCGGACGATGCTGAGGATGTTCTATGAGTCTGTGGTGGCCAGTGCTATCATGTTTGCTGTTGTGTGCTGGGGCAGCAGGCTGAGGGTAGCAGACACCAACAGAATCAACAAACTCATTCGTAAGGCCAGTGATGTTGTGGGGATGGAACTGGACTCTCTCACCGTGGAGTCTGAAAAGAGGATGCTGTCTAAGTTGCATGTCATCTTGGTCAATGTCTCCCACCCACTACATAATGTACTGGTTGGGCACAGGAGTACATTCAGCCAGAGACTCATTCCTCCGAGATGCAGCACTGAGCGTCATAGGAAGTCATTCCTGCCTGTGGCCATCAAACTTTACAACTCCTCCCTTAGAGGGTCAGACACTGTGAGCCAATAGGCTGGTCCTGGACTTATTTCATAATTTACTGGCATAATTTACATATTTATATATTACTATTTAACTATTTATGGTTCTATTATTATTTATTTTTTGTAGTGCAACTGTAGCGAAAACCAATTTCCCCCGGGATCAATAAAGTATGACTATTACTATGGATCACTAGAAGGAGATCGTGCTGTGGGGATCACTTGCAGGAGATCGGGATGTGGGGATCACTTGCAGGAGATTGGGCTGTGGGGATCACTGCTGGGAGATGGGGCTGTGGGGATCACTGCCGGGAGATGGGGCTGTGGGGATCACTGCCGGGAGATCTGGATAAGGGGAACACTGCCGGGAAATCGGACCGGGAGATCTGGATAAGGGGAACACTGCCGGGAAATCGGACTGTGGGGATCACCACTGGAAGATCGGGCTGTGGGGATCACTTGCAGGAGGTCGGGATATGGGGATCACTACCGGGAGATCAGGATGTGGGTATCACCTCCGGGAGATCGGGCTGTGGGGATCAGTGCCGGGAGATCGGGCTGTGGGGATCTCCCACAGCCCGATCTCCCTGGGGCTCCATAGGGGACTGTGTTGTCTCCCTTTCTTTTCACCATTTACACCTCGGACTTCAACTACTGTACAGAGTCTTGTCATCTTCAGAAGTTTTCGGATGACTCTGCCATAGTTGGATGCATCAGCAAGGGAGATGAGGCTGAGTACAGGGCTACTGTAGGAAACTTTGTCACATGGTGTGAGCAGAATTATCTGCAGCTTAATGTGAAAGAGACTAAGGAGCTGGTGGTAGACCTGAGGAGAGCTAAGGTACTGGTGACCCTTGTTTCCATCCAGGGGGTCAGTGTGGACATGGTGGAGGATTACAAATACCTGGGGAAACGAATTGACAATAAACTGGACTGGTCAAAGAACACTGAGGCTGTCTACAAGAAGGGTCAGAGCCATCTCTATTTCCTGAGGAGACTGAGGTCCTTTAACATCTGCCGGACGATGCTGAGGATGTTCTATGAGTCTGTGGTGGCCAGTGCTATCATGTTTGCTGTTGTGTGCTGGGGCAGCAGGCTGAGGGTAGCAGACACCAACAGAATCAACAAACTCATTCGTAAGGCCAGTGATGTTGTGGGGATGGAACTGGACTCTCTCACCGTGGAGTCTGAAAAGAGGATGCTGTCTAAGTTGCATGTCATCTTGGTCAATGTCTCCCACCCACTACATAATGTACTGGTTGGGCACAGGAGTACATTCAGCCAGAGACTCATTCCTCCGAGATGCAGCACTGAGCGTCATAGGAAGTCATTCCTGCCTGTGGCCATCAAACTTTACAACTCCTCCCTTAGAGGGTCAGACACTGTGAGCCAATAGGCTGGTCCTGGACTTATTTCATAATTTACTGGCATAATTTACATATTTATATATTACTATTTAACTATTTATGGTTCTATTATTATTTATTTTTTGTAGTGCAACTGTAGCGAAAACCAATTTCCCCCGGGATCAATAAAGTATGACTATTACTATGGATCACTAGAAGGAGATCGTGCTGTGGGGATCACTTGCAGGAGATCGGGATGTGGGGATCACTTGCAGGAGATCGGGATGTGGGGATCACTGCTGGGAGATCGGGATGTGGGGATCTCTGCCGGGAGATCAGGATAAGGGGATCAATTGCAGGAGATCGGGGTGTGGGGATCACTGCCAGGAAATTGGACTGTGGGGATCACCACCGGAAGATCGGGCTGTGGGGATCACTTGCAGGAGGTCGGGATATGGGGATCGCTGCCCGGAGATCGGGCTGTGGGGATCACTTGCGGGATATGAGGATGTGGGGATCACTGCCGGGAGATCGGGATGTGGGGATCACTGCCGGGAGATCGGGATGTGGGGATCACTGCCGGGTGATTGGGCTGTGGGGATCACGGCCGGGAGATCGGGCTGTGGGGATAACTTGCTGGAGTTCCGATGTGAGGATCACTGCCAGGAGATCGGGATTTGGGGATCACTTCCAGGATATCTGGATTTGGGGATCAGTTCCGGGAGATCGGGCTGTGGGGATCAGTTCCGGGAGATCAGGCTGTGGGGATAACTTGCCGGAGTTCCGATGTGAGGATCACTGCCAGGAGATCGGGATTTGGAGATCACTTCCGGGAGATAGAGCAGAAGGTATCACTACAAGGAGATCGGGATTTGAGGATCTCTGCCGGGAGATCGGGCTGTGGGGATCACTGCCGGGAGATCGGGATTTGAGGATCTCTGCCAGGAGATCGGGATGTGGGGATGACTGCCGGGAGATCGGGCTGTGGGGATCACTGCCGGGAGATCGGGCTGTGGGGATCACTGCCGGGAGATCGGGATGTGGGGATCACTGCTGGGAGATCGGGATGTGGGGATCACTGCCGGAAGATTGGGCTGTGGGGATCACTGCCTGGAGATCGGGATGTGGGGATGACTGCCGGGAGATCGGGATGTTGGGATGAATTCCGGGAGATCGGGATGTGAGGATCGCTGCCGGGAGATCGGGACGTGGGGGTCACTGCCGGGAGATCGGGATGTGAGGATCGCTGCCGGGAGATCAGGATGTGGGGATGACTGCCGGGAGATCGGGATGTGGAGATGACTGCCGGGAGATCAGGATGTGGGGATCACTTGCAGGAGATTGGGCTGTGGGGATCACTGCCGGGAGATCGAGCTGTGGGGATCACTGCCGGGAGATCGGGCTGTGGGGATGACTGCCGGGAGATCGGGATGTGGGGATGACTGCCGGGAGATCGGGATGTGAGGATCGCTGCCGGGAGATTGGGCTGTGGGGATGACTGCCGGGAGATCGGGCCATGGGGATCACTGCCGGGAGATCGGGCTGTGGGGATCACTGCCGGGAGATCGGGCTGTGGGGATTACTGCCGGGAGATCGGGATGTGGGGATCTCCCTGGGGCTCCATAGGGGACTGTCTTGTCTCCCTTTCTCTTCACCATTTACACCTCGGACTTCAACTACTGCACAGAGTCTTGTCATCTTCAGAAGTTTTCGGATGACTCTGCCATAGTTGGGTGCATCAGCAAGGGAGAGGAGGCTGAGTACAGGGCTACGGTAGGAAACTTTGTCACATGGTGTGAGCAGAATTATCTACAGCTTAATGTGAAAAAGACTAAGGAGCTGGTGGTAGACCTGAGGAGAGCTAAGGTACCGGTGACCCCTGCTTCCAACCAGGGGGTCAGTGGGGACATGGTGGAGGATTACAAATACCTGGGGAAACGAATTGACAATAAACTGGACTGGTCAAAGAACACTGAGGCTGTCTACAAGAAGAGTCAGAGCCGTCTCTATTTCCTGACGGAGCCGGAGGATGCTGAGGATGTTCTACAAGTCTGTGGTGGCCAGTGCTATCATGTTTGCTGTTGTGTGCTGGGGCAGCAGGCTGAGGGTAGCAGACACCAACAGAATCAACAAACTCATTCGTAAGGCCAGTGAAGTTGTGGGGATGGAACTGGACTCTCTCACCGTGGTGTCTGAAAAGAGGATGCTGTCTAAGTTGCATGCCATCTTGGTCAATGTCTCCCACCCACTACATAATGTACTGGTTGGGCACAGGAGTACATTCAGCCAGAGACTCATTCCACCGAGATGCAGCACAGAGCGCCATAGGAAGTCATCTTGCCTGTGGCCATCGAACTTTACAACTCCTCCCTTGGAGGGTCAGACACCCTGAGCCAATAGGCTGGTCCTGGACTTAATTCATAGTTTACTGGCATAATTTACATATTTACATATTACTATTTAACTATTTATGGTTCTATTATTATTTATTTTTTATGGTGCAACTGTAGCGAAAACCAATTTCCCCTGGGATCAATAAAGTATGACTATTACTATGGATCACTAGAAGGAGATCGTGCTGTGGGGATCACTTGCAGGAGATCGGGATGTGGGGATCACTTGCAGGAGATTGGGCTGTGGGGATCACTGCTGGGAGATCGGGCTGTGGGGATCACTGCCGGGAGATCGGGCTGTGGGGATCACTGCTGGGAGATGGGGCTGTGGGGATCACTGCCGGGAGATGGGGCTGTGGGGATCACTGCCGGGAGATCTGGATAAGGGGAACACTGCCGGGAAATCGGACCGGGAGATCTGGATAAGGGGAACACTGCCGGGAAATCGGACTGTGGGGATCACCACTGGAAGATCGGGCTGTGGGGATCACTTGCAGGAGGTCGGGATATGGGGATCACTACCGGGAGATCAGGATGTGGGTATCACCTCCGGGAGATCGGGCTGTGGGGATCAGTGCCGGGAGATCGGGCTGTGGGGATCTCCCACAGCCCGATCTCCCTGGGGCTCCATAGGGGACTGTGTTGTCTCCCTTTCTTTTCACCATTTACACCTCGGACTTCAACTACTGTACAGAGTCTTGTCATCTTCAGAAGTTTTCGGATGACTCTGCCATAGTTGGATGCATCAGCAAGGGAGATGAGGCTGAGTACAGGGCTACTGTAGGAAACTTTGTCACATGGTGTGAGCAGAATTATCTGCAGCTTAATGTGAAAGAGACTAAGGAGCTGGTGGTAGACCTGAGGAGAGCTAAGGTACTGGTGACCCTTGTTTCCATCCAGGGGGTCAGTGTGGACATGGTGGAGGATTACAAATACCTGGGGAAACGAATTGACAATAAACTGGACTGGTCAAAGAACACTGAGGCTGTCTACAAGAAGGGTCAGAGCCATCTCTATTTCCTGAGGAGACTGAGGTCCTTTAACATCTGCCGGACGATGCTGAGGATGTTCTATGAGTCTGTGGTGGCCAGTGCTATCATGTTTGCTGTTGTGTGCTGGGGCAGCAGGCTGAGGGTAGCAGACACCAACAGAATCAACAAACTCATTCGTAAGGCCAGTGATGTTGTGGGGATGGAACTGGACTCTCTCACCGTGGAGTCTGAAAAGAGGATGCTGTCTAAGTTGCATGTCATCTTGGTCAATGTCTCCCACCCACTACATAATGTACTGGTTGGGCACAGGAGTACATTCAGCCAGAGACTCATTCCTCCGAGATGCAGCACTGAGCGTCATAGGAAGTCATTCCTGCCTGTGGCCATCAAACTTTACAACTCCTCCCTTAGAGGGTCAGACACTGTGAGCCAATAGGCTGGTCCTGGACTTATTTCATAATTTACTGGCATAATTTACATATTTATATATTACTATTTAACTATTTATGGTTCTATTATTATTTATTTTTTGTAGTGCAACTGTAGCGAAAACCAATTTCCCCCGGGATCAATAAAGTATGACTATTACTATGGATCACTAGAAGGAGATCGTGCTGTGGGGATCACTTGCAGGAGATCGGGATGTGGGGATCACTTGCAGGAGATCGGGATGTGGGGATCACTGCTGGGAGATCGGGATGTGGGGATCTCTGCCGGGAGATCAGGATAAGGGGATCAATTGCAGGAGATCGGGGTGTGGGGATCACTGCCAGGAAATTGGACTGTGGGGATCACCACCGGAAGATCGGGCTGTGGGGATCACTTGCAGGAGGTCGGGATATGGGGATCGCTGCCCGGAGATCGGGCTGTGGGGATCACTTGCGGGATATGAGGATGTGGGGATCACTGCCGGGAGATCGGGATGTGGGGATCACTGCCGGGAGATCGGGATGTGGGGATCACTGCCGGGTGATTGGGCTGTGGGGATCACGGCCGGGAGATCGGGCTGTGGGGATAACTTGCTGGAGTTCCGATGTGAGGATCACTGCCAGGAGATCGGGATTTGGGGATCACTTCCAGGATATCTGGATTTGGGGATCAGTTCCGGGAGATCGGGCTGTGGGGATCAGTTCCGGGAGATCAGGCTGTGGGGATAACTTGCCGGAGTTCCGATGTGAGGATCACTGCCAGGAGATCGGGATTTGGAGATCACTTCCGGGAGATAGAGCAGAAGGTATCACTACAAGGAGATCGGGATTTGAGGATCTCTGCCGGGAGATCGGGCTGTGGGGATCACTGCCGGGAGATCGGGATTTGAGGATCTCTGCCAGGAGATCGGGATGTGGGGATGACTGCCGGGAGATCGGGCTGTGGGGATCACTGCCGGGAGATCGGGCTGTGGGGATCACTGCCGGGAGATCGGGATGTGGGGATCACTGCTGGGAGATCGGGATGTGGGGATCACTGCCGGAAGATTGGGCTGTGGGGATCACTGCCTGGAGATCGGGATGTGGGGATGACTGCCGGGAGATCGGGATGTTGGGATGAATTCCGGGAGATCGGGATGTGAGGATCGCTGCCGGGAGATCGGGACGTGGGGGTCACTGCCGGGAGATCGGGATGTGAGGATCGCTGCCGGGAGATCAGGATGTGGGGATGACTGCCGGGAGATCGGGATGTGGAGATGACTGCCGGGAGATCAGGATGTGGGGATCACTTGCAGGAGATTGGGCTGTGGGGATCACTGCCGGGAGATCGAGCTGTGGGGATCACTGCCGGGAGATCGGGCTGTGGGGATGACTGCCGGGAGATCGGGATGTGGGGATGACTGCCGGGAGATCGGGATGTGAGGATCGCTGCCGGGAGATTGGGCTGTGGGGATGACTGCCGGGAGATCGGGCCATGGGGATCACTGCCGGGAGATCGGGCTGTGGGGATCACTGCCGGGAGATCGGGCTGTGGGGATTACTGCCGGGAGATCGGGATGTGGGGATCTCCCTGGGGCTCCATAGGGGACTGTCTTGTCTCCCTTTCTCTTCACCATTTACACCTCGGACTTCAACTACTGCACAGAGTCTTGTCATCTTCAGAAGTTTTCGGATGACTCTGCCATAGTTGGGTGCATCAGCAAGGGAGAGGAGGCTGAGTACAGGGCTACGGTAGGAAACTTTGTCACATGGTGTGAGCAGAATTATCTACAGCTTAATGTGAAAAAGACTAAGGAGCTGGTGGTAGACCTGAGGAGAGCTAAGGTACCGGTGACCCCTGCTTCCAACCAGGGGGTCAGTGGGGACATGGTGGAGGATTACAAATACCTGGGGAAACGAATTGACAATAAACTGGACTGGTCAAAGAACACTGAGGCTGTCTACAAGAAGAGTCAGAGCCGTCTCTATTTCCTGACGGAGCCGGAGGATGCTGAGGATGTTCTACAAGTCTGTGGTGGCCAGTGCTATCATGTTTGCTGTTGTGTGCTGGGGCAGCAGGCTGAGGGTAGCAGACACCAACAGAATCAACAAACTCATTCGTAAGGCCAGTGAAGTTGTGGGGATGGAACTGGACTCTCTCACCGTGGTGTCTGAAAAGAGGATGCTGTCTAAGTTGCATGCCATCTTGGTCAATGTCTCCCACCCACTACATAATGTACTGGTTGGGCACAGGAGTACATTCAGCCAGAGACTCATTCCACCGAGATGCAGCACAGAGCGCCATAGGAAGTCATCTTGCCTGTGGCCATCGAACTTTACAACTCCTCCCTTGGAGGGTCAGACACCCTGAGCCAATAGGCTGGTCCTGGACTTAATTCATAGTTTACTGGCATAATTTACATATTTACATATTACTATTTAACTATTTATGGTTCTATTATTATTTATTTTTTATGGTGCAACTGTAGCGAAAACCAATTTCCCCTGGGATCAATAAAGTATGACTATTACTATGGATCACTAGAAGGAGATCGTGCTGTGGGGATCACTTGCAGGAGATCGGGATGTGGGGATCACTTGCAGGAGATTGGGCTGTGGGGATCACTGCTGGGAGATCGGGCTGTGGGGATCACTGCCGGGAGATCGGGCTGTGGGGATCACTGCTGGGAGATGGGGCTGTGGGGATCACTGCCGGGAGATGGGGCTGTGGGGATCACTGCCGGGAGATCTGGATAAGGGGAACACTGCCGGGAAATCGGACCGGGAGATCTGGATAAGGGGAACACTGCCGGGAAATCGGACTGTGGGGATCACCACTGGAAGATCGGGCTGTGGGGATCACTTGCAGGAGGTCGGGATATGGGGATCACTGCCGGGAGATCAGGATGTGGGTATCACCTCCGGGAGATCGGGCTGTGGGGATCAGTGCCGGGAGATCGGGCTGTGGGGATCTCCCACAGCCCGATCTCCCTGGGGCTCCATAGGGGACTGTGTTGTCTCCCTTTCTTTTCACCATTTACACCTCGGACTTCAACTACTGTACAGAGTCTTGTCATCTTCAGAAGTTTTCGGATGACTCTGCCATAGTTGGATGCATCAGCAAGGGAGATGAGGCTGAGTACAGGGCTACTGTAGGAAACTTTGTCACATGGTGTGAGCAGAATTATCTACAGCTTAATGTGAAAAAGACTAAGGAGCTGGTGGTAGACCTGAGGAGAGCTAAGGTACCGGTGACCCCTGCTTCCAACCAGGGGGTCAGTGGGGACATGGTGGAGGATTACAAATACCTGGGGAAACGAATTGACAATAAACTGGACTGGTCAAAGAACACTGAGGCTGTCTACAAGAAGGGTCAGAGCCATCTCTATTTCCTGAGGAGACTGAGGTCCTTTAACATCTGCCGGACGATGCTGAGGATGTTCTATGAGTCTGTGGTGGCCAGTGCTATCATGTTTGCTGTTGTGTGCTGGGGCAGCAGGCTGAGGGTAGCAGACACCAACAGAATCAACAAACTCATTCGTAAGGCCAGTGATGTTGTGGGGATGGAACTGGACTCTCTCACCGTGGAGTCTGAAAAGAGGATGCTGTCTAAGTTGCATGTCATCTTGGTCAATGTCTCCCACCCACTACATAATGTACTGGTTGGGCACAGGAGTACATTCAGCCAGAGACTCATTCCTCCGAGATGCAGCACTGAGCGTCATAGGAAGTCATTCCTGCCTGTGGCCATCAAACTTTACAACTCCTCCCTTAGAGGGTCAGACACTGTGAGCCAATAGGCTGGTCCTGGACTTATTTCATAATTTACTGGCATAATTTACATATTTATATATTACTATTTAACTATTTATGGTTCTATTATTATTTATTTTTTGTAGTGCAACTGTAGCGAAAACCAATTTCCCCCGGGATCAATAAAGTATGACTATTACTATGGATCACTAGAAGGAGATCGTGCTGTGGGGATCACTTGCAGGAGATTGGGATGTGGGGATCACTTGCAGGAGATCGGGATGTGGGGATCACTGCCGGGAGATCGGGATAAGGGGATCAATTGCAGGAGATCGGGGTGTGGGGATCACTGCCAGGAAATTGGACTGTGGGGATCACCACCGGAAGATCGGGCTGTGGGGATCACTTGCAGGAGGTCGGGATATGGGGATCGCTGCCCGGAGAACGGGCTGTGGGGATCACTTGCGGGATATGGGGATGTGGGGATCACTGCCGGGAGATCGGGATGTGGGGATCACTGCCGGGTGATTGGGCTGTGGGGATCACTGCCGGGAGATCGGGCTGTGGGATAACTTGCTGGAGTTCCGATGTGAGGATCGCTGCCAGGAGATCGGGATTTGGGGATCACTTCCAGGATATCTGGATTTGGGGATCAGTTCCGGGAGATCGGGCAGAAGGTATCACTACAAGGAGATCGGGATGTGAGGATCACTACCGGGAGATCGGGCCGTGGGGATCACTGCCGGGAGATCAGGATGTGGGGATCACCTCCGGGAGATCGGGCTGTGGGGATCACTGCCGGGAGATCAGGCTGTGGGGAGCTCCATAGGGGACTGTCCTGTCTCCCTTTCTCTTCACCATTTACACCTCGGACTTCAACTACTGCACAGAGTCTTGTCACCTTCAGAAGTTTTCAGATGACTCTGCCATAGTTGGATGCATCAGCAAGGGAGATGAGGCTGAGTACAGGGCTACTATAGGAAACTTTGTTGCATGGTGTGAGCAGAATTATCTGCAGCTTAATGTGAAAAAGACTAAGGAGCTGGTGGTAGACCTGAGGAGAGCTAAGGTACCGGTAACCCCTGCTTCCATCCAGGGGGTCAGTGTGGAGATGGTGGAGGATTACAAATACCCGGGGATACGAATTGACAATAAACTGGACTGGTCAAAGAACACTGAGGCTGTCTACAAGAAGGGTCAGAGCCGTCTCTATTTCCTGAGGAGACTGAGGTCCTTTAACATCTGCCGGACGATGCTGAGGATATTCTACAAGTCTGTGGTGGCCAGTGCTATCATGTTTACTGTTGTGTGCTGGGGCAGCAGGCTGAGGGTAGTAGACACCAACAGAATCAACAAACTTATCCGTAAGGCCAGTGATGTTGTGGGGATGGAACTGGACTCTCTCACGGTGGTGTCTGAAAAGAGGATGCTGTCTAAGTTGCATGCCATCTTGGTCAATGTCTCCCATCCACTACATAATGTACTGGGTGGGCACAGGAGTACATTCAACCAGAGACTCATTCCACCGAGATGCAGCACAGAGCGTCATAGGAAGTCATTCCTGCCTGTGGCCATCAAACTTTACAACTCCTCCCTTGGAGGGTCAGACACCCTGAGCCAACAGGCTGGTCCTGGACTTATTTCATAATTTCTTGGCATAATTTACATATTACTATTTAACTATTTGTTGTTCTATTACTATTTATTTTTATGGTGCAACTGTAACGAAAACCAATTTCCCCCGGGATCAACAAAGTATGACTATGACTATGACTATGACTATGACCCGGGATATCGGGATGTGGGGATCACTTGCAGGAGATCGAGATGTGGGGATCACTTGCAGGAGATTGGGATGTGGAGATCACTGTCGGGAGATTGGGCTGTGGGGATGACTGCCGGGAGATCGGGATGTGGGGATCACTTCCGGGAGATCGGGCTGTGGGGATCACTGCCGGGAGATCGGGATGTGGAGATCACTTGAAGGAGATTGGGCTGTGGGGATCACTTACAGAGGATCGGGATGTGGGGATCACCGCCGGGAGATCGGGACGTGGGGATCGCTTCCCGGAGATCGGGCTGTGGGGATCACTGCTGGGAGATCGGGATGTGGGGATCACTGCCGGGAGATCGGGATGTGGGGATCACTGAAGAGATGGGAATTTCGGGATCACTTCTGGGAGATCGGGATGTGAGGATCACTATCAACTTACATTAAATGCTGGAGAAACTCAGGAAATTATATAGCATCTGTGGAAATGAATAAACAGTTGACATTTCAGTCCGAGACCTTTCTTCGTCACTGGAAAGGAAGAGGGAAGATGCTGGAATAATAAAGGAGGGCGGAGGGAAGGTGATAGCAGGAAATAGGTTAAGCCAGGTGGGTGGGAAATATAAAAGGCTGGAGAAGAAGGAATCTTTCTGGAGAGGAGAGTGGATGATGGGAGAAAGGGAAGGAGGAGGGTCACTGGGGGAGGTGATAGGCTGGTGCAGAGAAGAGGTAAGAGGCCAGAGTTGGGAATAGATGAAAAGGGAAGGTGAGAAAAAAGTTTACGGGAAGGAGAAATAGATGTCCATGCCATCAGGATGGAGGCTACCTAGACAGAATATGAGGTGTTGCTCCTCCACCTTTGACATGGCAAAGGAGGTAGCCCCAGACCAAAATGTCAGAACAGGAATGGAGATAGGAATCAAAGTAATACACATAAAAGTTGCTGGTGAACGCAGCAGGCCAGGCAGCCTCTCTAGGAAGAGGTACAGTCGACGTTTCTCTTCCTAGAGATGCTGCCTGGCCTGCTGCGTTCACGAGCAACTTTTATGTGTGTTGTTTGAAATTCCAGCATCTGCAGATTTCCTAGTGTTTGCCCATAGGAACCAAAGTGGTTGGCCACTGGGAAATCCCACTTTTGGTGCATGGAGCAGAGGTGCTCACCAAAGTGGTCCCCCAATTTAAGTCGTATCTCACCAATGTATAGGAGGCCACAAAGGGAGCACTGGATTCAATAGATGACCCCAACAGATAAGCAGATGAAGTGTTTTCTCATTCCTAAGGACTATTTGGAGTCCTCGGTGGAGATAAGGGAGGAGATGAATGGGCAGGTGAAGCATTTTTGTCACTTGTAGGGATACCTGCCAGGAGGGAGATTAGTGGGGAGTGATGAATGGACAAGGGAATCATAAAGGGAAAGTGGAGAGTGAGGGACGGAGTAAAGATGTGTCTGGAGGTAGGATCCCGTGAACATGGCGCATGTTGCGGAGACTCATAGGGTAGTAGGTGAGGACAAGAGGATCTCCATCCTAGTTAAGGTTGCGGGAAGATTGGGTGAGTATGGGTGTCCAGAAAATGGAGGAGATGCGGGTGAGGACAGCATCAATGGTGAAGAAAGGGAAACTCTGTTCTTTGAAGACGGAGGACATCTCTGATGTCCTGGAAAGGAAAGTCTCATCCTGGGAACAATTGTAACGTAGACAATGCAATTGAGAAAAGGGAATAGCATTTTTACAGGAGGCGGGGTGGGAAGCGTTATAGTCAAGATAATCATGGGATTTGGTAGGTTTATAAAATATGTAGGCTGACAGTTTGTCTCCTGGGCTGGAGACAGTGAGATTGAGAAAAGGGAGAGAGATGGAAGAAATGGACCAAGTAAATTTAAGAGTAGGGTGAGAGTAGGAAAAGTTGCTGGAATTGCAGGGAGAGTTGGGGAGTATTACCAGGGAAGGCTTGCAGCATGGACTGTTCTACATAGCCAATGAAAAGGCAGGCATAGCTGGGCCCATGTGGGTGTTCACGGCTACTCCTTGAGTTTGGAGAAAGTGGGGGGAGCCGAAGGAGAAACTGTTGAGGGTAAGGATCAGTTCTGCCAGATGGAAGAGTGTGGTATGGTGGGGAACTGGATGGATCTTTTATTGAGAAAGAAGCAGAGAGCTCTTTGAACACAGCAGGCCAGACAGCATCTCTAGGAAGAGGTACAGTCGATGTTTCAGGCCAAGACCCTTCATCAGGACTAACTGAAAGAAGAGCTAATAAGAGATTTGAAAGTGGGAGGTGGAGGGGGAGATCCAAAATGATAGGAGAAGACAGGAGGGGGAGGGATGGAGCCAAGAGCTGGACAGTTGATTGGCAAAAGGCCCCACCTCCCCCTCGTACCCCATCTGTTATTAATTTATTTATATATATACACACATTCTTTTTCTCTCTCTCCTTTTTCTCCCTCTGTCCCTCTCACTATACCCCTTGCCCATCCTCTGGGTTCCCCCCTCCCTTGTCTTTCTCCCTAGGCCTCCTGTCCTATGATCCTCTCATATCCCCTTTGCCAATCACCTGTCCAGCTCTTGGCTCCACCCCTCCCCCTCCCACTTTCAAATCCCTTACTCACTCTTCCTTCAGTTAGTCCTGACGAAGGGTCTCGGCCCGAAATGTCGACTGTACCTCTTCCTACAGATGCTGCCTGGCCTGCTGCGTTCACCAGCAACTTTGATGTGTGTTGCTTGAATTTCCAGCATCTGCAGAATTCCTGTTGTTTGAGAGCTCTTTGGTCTTATTCATGGGGGATGGAAGAGTATAGGCACTGGACATTCATGGTGAAAATGAGACAGTCAGGGCCAAGGAATTGAAAATCGCTGAGGAGGTTGAGAGCATGTGAAGTACTATGGATATTGGTGGGAAGGGACTGAACCAAGAGGGGGTGGAATGGAGTCGAGGTATGCAGATACAAGCTCAGTGGGGCAGGAGCAAGCAGAGGCAACGTCCTACCTGGTGAGTTAGATTTGTAGCTTTTGGGCGGAAGTAGAAATGAGCAGTGCAAGGTAAGGGAACTATGAGTTTGGTGGCAGTGGATGGGAATTCTCCAAAGTTGAGGTCCTTTTCCAGGGGTGAGTAAGAAGAGGAGTCTGAGAGTTGCCACTTGGCCTCAGCAAAGTAGAGGTCAGTCTGCCACAGTACAGCAGCACCCCGTTTGTCTGTGCGTTTGATGATAAGGTGTGGATTGGTGCGGAGAGAGAGGAGGGCAGTGTCTTCAGAACAGAGTGAGGTTTGAGTTGGGGATCACCGCCAGGATATTGGGATGTCAGGATCACTGCCAGGATATTGGGATGTCAGGATCACTGCCGGGAGATCGAGATGTGGGGATCACTGCCGGGAGATCGGGATGTCAGGATCACTACCAGGAGATTGGGATGTCAGGATCACTGCCAGGATACTGGGATGTCAGGATCACTGCCAGGAGATCGGGATGTCAGGAACACTGCCAGGATACTGGGATGTCAGGATCACTGCCAGGAGATCGGGATGTCAGGATCACTGCCAGGATACTGGGATGTCAGGATTGCTGCCGGGAAATCAGGATGTCAGGATCACTGCTGGGAAGTCGGGAACCATTGCTGGGAGATCAGGATGTGGGAATCACTGCCAGGAGATTGGGATGTGGGGATCACTGCTGGGAAGTCGGGAACCATTGCTGGGAGATCAGGATGTGGGGATCACTGCCGGGAAATCAAGAAAACTGAACATGAAGCATTAAATCTGTTTCTCTCTTCACAGATGCTGCCTGACCTGCTTCTATACTGTTGCAGAGGTTGGTTGGTATTAATGACTGCAGGGGAGAGTGAGGCTCTCTTCACTCTGCTGTTTCATCGACTTCCATTTCCCCACTCCTACCAGGTTTTTCTTTACAGGCACCACACTTAAATCCGACAGGGATGGCCAGCATATTCTGAGCTTGCTGTCCCATTTTCTCCATGTCAGCTGGGCTCCCCGGCCCACTATCCATCTCACGGTAGATGATATGGGGTCACTTGGTGAAAGGCTCAAAGTTCTTTAAAGGGGGGAAAGGAAATCACAAGCACAGTACACCAGGCATTCAACTCATTTCATAAACATCCCCTGGTGCTATTTCATAAAGTTACCTTTTCTCTCAGGTAAATACTCATCAACTGGATTTTTTTATTGCTTTGGAGGCAGGCAGGCAAGGCCCAATTCTAATTCCTCCTGAGCTGCTTCAACCACAGTACTGTGGGTTGGGAGTCACGCAGAGGTGAGATTGAATAAGGGAGACAGCTATCCTTCCCTGAAGAAGAGCATTGAGCCAGAAGGGTTTTCCTGACTGCTATCGCAAGAAGACTAGCACTTTCTCACTCAGAATTTCACAGGATTGATAGTGCTTTCTTCCTATGAACTTCTGCACCCTGGCACTCACAGTCTGGACTTTGGTGGGGAGAAAGTTGGAAGTCCAAGATGCTGGGCATCCTGTCCACTATTCATAGAACATTACAGAACAATACAGGCCTTCTGATCCATCATGTTATGCTAACTTTGTACCCTAAGATCAATCTAACCCCTTCCTCACACATAGCCCTCCAATTCCCTATCAATCATGTGCTTATCTAAGAGTTTCTTAAATGTCACGAATGTATCTGCCTCGACACCACCCCCTCCTCCCCCCCACCCCCCGCAGCACATTCCAAACACCCATGACATCTATTCGTGAATGGTGATGACTAATTAAAGAACTAAAATGAGGAGACTCTAGGAATATCCCAATCCTCAACAAAGAAGGGGCTCAGCTTGTGACGCTGAACAAGGCCAGGGCATTGTGAGCTCGTCTAATCAGAAATACTGAGCGGATGATCCTTCTCCATTTCCTCCCGCGGGCGCAACATCTCAGCAGGTGGCCTCCAGACACTTTGATTCAATTCAGTTGCTATCCAGAAAATCTTACAGTTCTAGATACAGCAAAGATTGTGGAACCAGGCAGCACCCCAACTGTCTATAGAGAAATGACCATTTGACATAAGCAAAAGCATTTCAGGATGTATATTGTATACATTTGTCTGACATTAAATGGACCTTTGAAACCTTTGAAAATATAGGAGCAGAATTAGGCCATTCAGCCCATCAAGTCTTCTCTGTCATTCAATCATAGCTGACTTATTATCCCTCTCAACCCTGTTCTTTTGCTTTCACCTATGATACACCTACTAATCCAGAACATATCAACCTCTGATTTAAATATACACAATGACTTGGCTTCTACAGACATCTGTAGCAATGAATTCCATAGTTTCACTACCCTCTGGCTAAAAAATTCCTCCTCATCTCTGCTCTAAAGGGACACCCTTGTATTCTGAAGCTGTGCCCTCTGGTCTAGACTCCCTCACTATAGGAAACATCCTCTCCTCATCCACTCTATCTAGGCCTTCCGGAATTCAATAGGTTTCAATGGGATTCCCCTCGCTGGCTTGATGCTGAACGATAATGATTGCTGAAAATAGGTTTTTAAACCCAAAATCATCCATTAAAATAATTTAATTGTCCTCACTTTAGTGATGGAACATAGCTATGGTTATTTGAATTGTTTCTGGGTTTCTACATTACTAGTCCAGTAAATCAATCTCTACAATACTGTACATCTGGTTATTGTAATTCAGCATCTTGTTATGTGTCATGGAATGGAAGGGGAACCCACACACATGCCTCTGCCATCATGGACAGAACCCCTGACTATCTCATCTACATCCCACACCTCCTCTCCTCCTGGTCCTCACTCTCCACACATTCAATGGAGGTTTCTAATCTGTCATTGCTGCATACGGCAGACAATCAATTAAATGATATTTGTCCCCATCATGTGTTGCTGCTGCTGAGAAAATCTAATTCTTGTGGCATTTGCACCTGTGTATGTATGTCCATGACAACAATAACCTGTACCAGCAGAGGCCCTGGGTACTGTATCAATGATAATTACGGTAATGGTCTTACCTCTCCTCGGGTACAAGGGAATGGACTGGAATATCTGGACGTACAAATTGCCCCCGGCCAATGGACGTCGTCAGGCAGTCCAAAGGTGTCACTACAGTTCTGGGCAAAATACTTGCATGGTTTCCAAGTCAAACCGAAGTCTTGGGATCTCTCCAGGACCATTGCAGCTGGCCTGGGGGACTTGAAGATCATGATGAGGTGCGTGAAGTAGAAGTGGGTCTCCAGGTCTAACTGGATGGTTTCCCCGTGACTGCCCTGGGACGACTGCCACCAGGTAGCGGGGAAGCGGAACGAGGAGTCGGTCATGGCGGAGGGCGGATGGGAGTGACGGGGGCTCCCGCCCGAGACGCACTTGTCGCATTCGGCCTCGGCCTTGCAGCCCTGGTTCGGGTAGGAGCAGAAGAGCTCGGCGGAGCGGACGCCGCAGGTGGAGGTGGTCTTCAGCTGTCTGGCTGTTACCAAGTTGCCCAGTCGGGGGTTACAGGCCCCGGAGTCACAGTGCTGCCTCACCCCAGGTGATCCTGCAAACAAACGGTGCTCCAGGTTACTGTCAGTATCCAGCCTAGCCCAGCAGTTACCACAGGCACAGTAGAAAGTTCCTGCTGTGCTCAAGAAGGGAAAGTGCTGAATGAAAATAGAGCAATGTGTGTCTTCCTCATGAAACACAGACCACAGTATAGGAGCACTGCCCTTCGGCCCACAATGTCTATACTGACCATGGCACCCATTTAAATGAATCCCATCTGTCTGCATTTGCTCTGTTCTCCTGCGTTCCCTGGCTATTCATGTTCCTGTCTAAGTGTTGCTCTTGTGACTGCTTCCACCACCTCCCCGCTGTAGGAAAGATAACAAAAAGCAGGAAAGAATGCAGAGTTGATTTACAAGGATTTTGCTCAAACTTGAGGGACCAAATTTTTCACTAGAATCTCGGAGGATGGGGGCTGATCTTATGGAGGTGTATGAGGAGCATAAATAGGGTGAATGTACAGTCTTTTTCCCAGGGTACTAGAGGCCATAGGTTTAAGGTGACCGGGCAGAGATTTAACAGCAACCTGAAAGGCAACATTTTCCACCTGGAGAGCGGTCAACTTTTAAACCTTGTTACTGCATGTAAAAGTCAATATACTTGCCTCAACCATTTCTATGGAACAGAATGAGCTGACAGAGGAAGTGGTTGAGGCAGGCACATTAACAACATTTAGAAAATATGTTTATAGCAGGGGTTCCCAACATTTTTTTGTGCCACGGAGTCTTACCATTGTCCGAGAGGTCCGTGGACCCCATGTTGGGGATCCCTGGTTTAGAACGATATGGGCCACACGTGGGCAAATGGGAATCTTGTTTGGCATGCGCCATTTGAGCCAATGGGCCCAATTCCGTGCTGCATGACACGGACTTGATTGCACCCTCCAGTGGTGTTGGGGAGGAGTTCGCAAGTTTCCCCTCTAAATGAGTGGGCCATCCTGGGTTGCTCCGATTTCCTCTGAACATACACTTTGAGAATTGATTGGACACTGTAAATGGCCCCTAGTATAGTTAATGGCAGGATAGTTGTTTTGGGGAGGGAGTAATTTTCTGGGATTTGAGGTAAAATAGTGTAGATAGATGATTACTGGTCAGTGCAGAAGGGGAGGACTGAAGGGGCTGTGACCATGTTGCATGGCTGGGTTGAACCAGTTTGGCTTGAGCTACTAAACATCAAGAGGCAGGAAACATTGGTGGGAGTTGCCTAAACACCCCCAAACACTGGTGGTAATGGCAGAGTCAGTAGGGGTGCGCATAACAAGAGTAATACTGTATTTGTGGGGACTAGAATCTAGGTGTATGGTGTATAAATTAAATGAAGTATGATGACACAGTTTAATTGGTGGTCCTTCACATCAGTAAACTGAGGAACCAAGTACAGGGTGATTTAGATCAAGTATTTTACGATGAGAAACAGGTAACTAATAATCTTAAAGTTAGAGGCCTGTTGAGGAGCGTTATTATAATAGAACTTATAAATTATACCATACTGTAATAATTCCTCCCCTTGTGGCTTATAGAATGAAAATTATTTAAAACCAGAGTTTAAATGTAAACAAGGCAAATTACGAAAGTATTTGACATGATTTGGCAATAGTAGATTGCAAAACTCCATCAAAAGTTTTGACAGTGAACAAGCAGTAAAGGTGTTACATTTAGAGAGTAATAGATTGTTTACAACAAACATATATACAGTATACGTCCTTAAGGCTGAAAACCTTCACAGGAAAAGTAGTACAGTTGTGGCAAACAGAACTAAAAGGGAGCATTAAATCAATAGGTGATGAATCTTCAGCGAGGTGGTTTCTTTGTAACATTCTTATGGTGCTTGATATACCGTGGTCCTGTCTGGCAATTCCCTTCCTTGCTATTACCTCAGTAATTGGGCCTCAGTCCCCTCATCTAATTTCCAATCATTCCCAGTTCCACTAATTACACACACCTGCCTTCTATCAGTAAATGCAGGATTAAAAACCCTGTATCACAACAAGGAGCTGCCAGTTTGTTGGTCGACTCTTGTATGAGTAACCTTGTTTCATGGTTCTTTAGGACTGTCAGTTCTAAGTTCCGCATCGTTTTCCTGAATTCTCTACGTGAACCTTGTCTCCGTGTCAAGACTCTCCTGGATACCTATTCCAGGTTTACGGCTGTGCTAACGCCTCTCGATCCTGCCTCTGTGCCTGTGTCCAGCACTTGGATCCCCTCCCACCCCCCACCCCCCTGCTACAGCCACGTCCTTGCAACATGATAACGTCGATGTAGGAAACTTGTGTTAATGCAGGGACGTGGCATCAGGTTTTGGAGATCTACCAATGATATTTTTAAACTAGGGAGAAGAGCAAATGATCTATCCCTTTTCTATTTCTTACATACCCAGGACTGCAAACCAAACAGTCTCCAGCAGGGATAAACAAACAGCCGTTTTATTTGGAATGTTTTAAATAATGATAATAATTGATCTCGAGTGTACCATGTATTTTTCTAGCCATAAATTTGTTTCATTTCAGTTTCCACCAAGACCCCTCTGTACATTAGTGTTCCTAAGGACCTTGCCGTTCTTCTTACATTTAACCACCCAAAGAGCATTACCTCACATTTGTCCAGATCAAATTCCATCTGCCATTTCACTGTCCACATTTCCAGCTGGTCTATATCCTGTTGAATTCTTTGACCAACTTCACCACTATCCACAGCTTCACCGATTTTCATGTCAACAGCAAACTTGCTAATCAGCCTACCTACATTTTTGTCCAAATCATAGACTTATATCACAAATAACAGGGGTCCCAGCACCGATCACTGCAATACCATGGGTCACAGACTTCTGCCACTACCTCTTCTATGGGCAAGCCAAGTCTGAATCCAATCCATCAAGTTGCCATGGATCCTTTTTGTCTTAACCCTCTGGATCAGCCTGTAACGAGGGACCTTGCTGAGTACTGTACTAAAGTCCATTTACTCAAACCAATATGATTAAGTTGTAAGCTTACTTTAAAAATTTTTAAAGCGATTATGATTTTGGCACATTTATAGTTGTAAGAATACACCTGGGAGTAATAAATTAATGAAAACTACTGAGGTCATTTTTTTCCTATTTGCTGCCTTTATTACCTTAATCACTTTGCTGCCATGTGTCTGCACTGACTATTACATAATTTCTCTTTTAATTTATCTTGTTATGAATGCTGCACACACTGAGACAAAGGCATCTGTTTACTCTAATGTTTGAAAGTCCCATCCTTTCCTTTCACTCTGGTTACCATTCCCATTTCATTACCTAGTCCTTTGTCCTCAGCTTCCTGTTTACCAAAACACCCTGACCCTCTGATTAATCTTCTGGACACTGGTCCCAGTGTAAATTAAATGTTCCCAATAGAATAGCTCACTCTTTCCCCAGAACGGGTGATTTTACTGCGTTTCTTCCTTACGAGTCTTTGAGCAACATATTGAGCCCCTGATTGATCGAATGCCCGCTTCAGATACTAATCCATTGATTATTACCTTTGTTTTTGCTTTTTGATCTGTACACATTCCTTAAGATGAACGACCTACTTAGTCTGATCCATGTCTGTGCATTAACCAACAGCCATGACAAATGGACAATGTTCCTCTCCAGCCTTGGGAGAGATGCCCTTCCTAGTGCCACTAGGCAGAATGCAAAGCCCTTGGGACTCACACATGCGACCGTGGAGAACAAAATCAACCAGACCCTGCAACTGTATCAGTGCTAACCCCTTCACTCCAACAACATGAATGGTGCCCCATCAAGTGTCAGCACAGAGATGTCACCAATAACATCTTCCGGATCCCAGACTTGTCTCATTCTGATAATACCTTCCTGTCCTGTTTGGATGATCTATTCTGTAGTTCGGGGTGTGCCTACTTCTTGGAACAATCTACCCCTCTAATTACTAAGTCATCCCCACCCTCAAAAGATGTAGCTCAGCCCCAGCTCATCATCTCTGAGCAGCACAACTCTCTTCAGCTGCATTGTTCAAAAAAGGTAGTAGGGATAGTCCGGGTAATTATAGACCATTGAGCCTTATGTCTGTGGTGGGAAAGCTGTTGGAAAAGATTCTTAGAGATAAATGGGCATTTAGAGAATCATGGTCTGATCAGGAACAGTCAGCATGGCTTTGTGAAGGGCAGATCATGTCTAACAAGCCTGATAGAGTTCTTTGAGGAGATGACCAGGCATATAGATGAGGGTAGTGCAGTGGATGTGATCTATATGGATTTTAGTAAGGCATTTGACAAGGTTCCACACAGTAGGCTTATTCAGAAAGTCAGAAGGCATGGGATCCAGGGAAGTTTGGCCAGGTGGATTCTGAATTGGCTTGCCTGCAGAAAGCAGAGGGTCATGGTGGAGGGAGTACATTCAGATTGGAGGGCTGTGACTAGTGGTGTCCCACAAGGATCTGTTCTGGGACTTCTACTTTTCATGATTTTTATTAACGACCTGGATGTGGGGGTAGAAGGGTGGGTTGGCAAGTTTGCAGATGACACAAAGGTTGGTGGTGTTGTAGATAGTGTAGAGGATTGTCAAAGATTGCAGAGAGACATTGATAGGATGCAGAAGTGGGCTGAGAAGTGGCAGATGGAGTTCAACCCGGAGAAGTGTGAGGTGGTACACTTTGGAAGGACAAACTCCAAGGCAGAGTACAAAGTAAATAGCAAGATACTTGGTAGTGTGGAGGAGCAGAGGGATCTGGGGGTACATGTCCACAGATCCCTGAAAGTTGCCTCACAGGTAGATAGGGTAGTTAACAAAGCTTATGGAGTGTTAGCTTTCATAAGTCGAGGGATAGAGTTTAAGAGTCGTGAGGTAATGATGCAGCTCTATAAAACTCTGGTTAGGCCACACTTGGGGTACTGTGTCTAGTTCTGGTCGCCTCACTATAGGAAGGATGTGGAAGCATTGGAAAGGGTACAGAGGAGATTTACCAGGATGCTGCCTGGTTTAGAGAGTATGTATTATGATCAGAGATTAAGGGAGCTAGGGCTTTAGTCTTTGGAGAGAAGGAGGATGAGAGGAGACATGATAGAGGTATACAAGAGGAATAGATAGAGTGAACAGCCAGTGCCTCTTCCCCAGGGCACCACTGCTCAGTACAAGAGGACATGGCTTTAAGGTAAGGGGTGGGAAGTTCAAAGGGGATATTAGAGGAAGGTTTTTTACTCAGAGAGTGGTTGGTGCATGGAATGCACTGCCTGAGTCAGTGGTGGAAGCAGATACACTAGTGAAATTTAAGAGGCTACTAGACAGGTATATGTTGGAATTTAAGGTAGGGGGTTATATGGGAGACAAGGTTTAAGAGTCGGCACAACATTGTGGGCCGAATGGCCTGTACTGTGCTGTACTATTCTATGTTCCATGTCTAGATCTCACAGTTTCTGTCAGCTCCTTCAGACTTCAGCAAGAACACATAACCTACCTTGCCATTATACACAATATGCTGGAGGAACCCAGGTCAGGCAGCATCAATGCATTGAAATGAATAATTTTAAGTTTCAAACTGAGATCCTTCATGAGGACTGATGACGTTCATTTCCCTCCATAGACGCTGCCTGACCTGTTGAGTTTCTCCAGCAGTTTGTGTGTGTTGGTCAAGATCTTTAGCATCTGCACAATCTGTTGTGCACCACCTGCCTTACCATGTTTGTCAAGTTAATTTACTCAGTAAATAAATTATCAATAGGGTATTACCACCTGATAATTATAATTTTAAGTCTCCGATTTAGTTACAAGGAAGACCCCTGGAGCAAACTGTAATCCCACTGGCCAGATGGTCTCAACACTACACATCACCAAAACCCATACTCACAAGGTGCACATTCTGCACACTGTACTCTGTGCCAAAGCAGTGCCGTTGAGTTACGTTCCTGGGATTATTATACCTGCTTCAGCTGATTGTAAGCTCAGTTAACCAAGTCCTGCGGGCATCTTGCTTACAACTCACCTTCAAAAGGTGATGCCTTGAAAAGGCAGCATTCATCACCGAGGACCCTCACTACCCAGGGCATGCTCTCTTCTCGATAGGAGGGGGGACAGGAGTCTGAAGACTCCCACTCAATGCTTTAGCAACAGCTTCTTTCCCTCCACCATCCGATTTCTGAACACTATCTTGCTATTTTTGCTGTACTTTTGCACTACTATTTTTTATTGGAAGTTGTAATAGATTTTATGTCTTGCATTGTACTGCTGCCGACAAGCAGCAAAAATTCCAGATGCATCAGATATAAAAAGGCCTGATTCTAATTACTACCATTCCAAGTAAAATCTGCAAGGTTAAGAAAATCTAACAGTAATACTAAATTTAGCAAATAAGTTACTTAAGTTGAATCATCTCCTTGGCTACCAACCTGCACACTTGATCGATACAACATGCCAAGCTAAAACAGTTACTGTCCATCTGTGACTGGCTACTTTGCTTTATCTAGTCATATTATTAACTTTCTTGTGTTTGTTCAATTTACCACCACCAGTCCAGTCTTAATTGCCCTGAGACTGATTGACTTTCTACCCCTGTTCTGCACCATCCTTCACTGATTGCTGAGTTTGTTGTCATTCAACAAGGGGGATCGTTCAGACCCCCACAGATATTTAGATTGCGTCTGATCTAGACCTCGGTTCTATCTCAGCTCATTGCTCCTGTCTCACTGGCAGTTGTGGATGTGTTGTCTCTGATTAACTGGGTTCTGAAAACTCACTCATTCCCAATAACACCTTATTTACATGTGCACAAGGTGAACAGCCTGGTCACTGTCACCAAACTGTTCTGAAATTAAATACCATTCTTATATAGAATAGCCCAGCTGGATTCAGATACTGACCAATGTGTCTGTTTAAATTCCTTAATTGATATGATCAACCGAAAAACACATCATGGTAATACAGGTATTAACAGCCAATAGAATCTCCACCAAAGGCTAATAATACTTCAAAATTAGTGAAGCAACTGACCAAGAGTAAGTATCGTGCTAGAACCCTTCTTTGGCATCCTTGTTTTAGTATGTGAAATGGCTGTGGTCTGCTGCTGTGCAAATAGGAGCTGGATACACTCTGCAAAAACCTCACTATCTGTAAACTATCCTTGCCTGGACATTAGCTTAACCCTTGCCTTGCTACAACTCCACAGGGGGTACATTTCTACACGAGATTAAAATAACGTGCCTGAAATAATCTGGTAATCTCAGTTTTAAATCCTTCATCCACAAATTTCCAAATGTCCGCCATCCTTCATGTTTAGTTGGAACTTTGCGACACCACTCTAACAACCTAGATCCATTGTTGAGGATAACACTGCCCAGCCTCTCCACTAAAGGGAACAATTTCCTTTTCTACCTCGCTGGTCTTCAGTTACTGTAAACACATCATTTAGATCATCACCAAATCTTCCAGATATAAAGATCTTGTCTGTGTAATCAACCATCAGAATTTGACGATTTGGGCACCTGTCTATGAAAACTACACTGCATCCCTTCCAAAGTTGATAAAAGATCCCAAGCTGCAGTCCCAGGTGCTGAAAGCATTGGGTCTCACCAGAGACTTAAACAGTTTTACTGTATATTATAACCTCTTTAAATGTTGTCAGTCTTTCTGAATTATTATTTATACCTGTCTACTCCCCACTTACACAGGGAACTCAGTTAGACCTGTACCCTCTCCAGTGGGATTAGTCAGACAGCTGTTCTTCACATGGTCATCTAGCTGCCTCCAATCCAGTTCCAGTCTCCTAAATCTGGGGTAGTTTTGAAGGGATGGATTCCAACTTCCCAGTCCAATTACTGTTGCTCTCTGGTTTACCTATAGCCCTGACTTCTGCCCTCTAGACTGGCACGTCCGCTACCCTGGTCCACTTTAGCGTCCTGTGATTGGGCAGTGAGTCCTCGCCCTGGTCCAACTACCGCCCTGTGATAGGACAATCCGTCCTTTCCTTGCTCCAGTTATCGCCCCGTGATTGGACTGTGACTTTCCTTGGTCCAGTTACACTCTGCGATTGGGCAGTGTGCCCTCTTCCAGGTTGAGTTACCACTCTGTGATTGGACAGTGTGCCTGTCCTTGGTCCAGTTACTGCCCTGCGACTGGGCACTATGCCATCTCCTTGGTCCAGTTACTGCCCTGAGAGTGGGCAGTCTGCCTACTCCGCAGTCCACCCTCTCCCAGTGATGCCGGGGCTCGGACTGGGGCAGCCTGCAGGCGGATTATTGTGAACCGTCCGCTCCAGAGATCCTGGTGCGGATCTACCGGCCAGTCCGCTAGAGCCAACCCTCCGTTCGGAGACCCGCGTCGAGCCCGCGCCGCTACCTCGCTCACCCCGACCCTCTGCGGATACCTACCGGCGGTCGCACGCTCGCAGCCCAGGGACAGGAGCACGGAGACGGCCAACCACAGCCGGTTCATCCTCGGGGCCAGCGCTGTAGTCACGGACAGTCGGTGGCTCAGATTCAATCCAGCATCCTCCGCAGCCCGGGAGCCGGGCCGCTCGGGTCTCGCCGTCTTCCTCCTGTTCCCCGCTTCGTGCTCCAGACAACAGAACGATCCCTTCCTCCCTCCCTCTCCCTGGCTCCCCCTCCCTCTCTGTCGCTGCTCTTCTCCCCTCCTCCCGCTACATAACTCGCCTCTCCCTCCCTCCCTCCTCTTTCTCTGCACAATTCCCCACCCTTTCCCTCTCTCCCCATAAAGTTCGCGCCCGGCAATGATCAGTTAAGTACATCCCTTCTCTTCTTTCCTCACCCCCGAACTGGAACTCTTCCCCCCAAGTTTGCGCTACCTTCTTCTACATCTGCGTTCTGGCTTTCTGTGCGAATGGCTCTTTATTTCATGCGCTTCCTGCAAACATCCCACTGTCTCTGTCTCCTCTCTCTCTCCTCGCCTCGCCTCCGCCCACCCCGGGCTCCGCTCTTACCTTTGGGCCAGGGTATCTCTGCTCCGGGAGCCGAGCCTCTCTATAACTGGAGGGCTTACAGCCCACGGCATCATATTTTAACAGCTGACGGGGACTCGGGTTGTTTAATCTCAGACCCTGTACTGCACTAAGGAATTCTGCGAGATTGGTGGGGTCACCTTTCCCAAAATATATATCCCACCTCCCCCGCCGCCGCCACCTGCCCAGAGCAACACTTCTGTTTGCCCATAACGGTTCACGAACTCCGGCAGATTAAAGATCCCAGGCCGCCGGGCTCCGGGAAATACTATCCTTTAGCGGGAGAGTTAAAAAGTAGTAGGATTGGTTTGATGATAACGATATTATCTCCAAGGAAAAGAAAGCCTGGCGGAATGACATTGGCAGCAAGGCCCAAAAGCAGCCTGCTCCAGAGACAGGGCAAATGCCCACAGCAGGGCGAGGAAGCTAAAGAATTCTTGGTGAGCTGAGATAACCCTGGAATTCCAGAGACTAGCAGACTCTGGTGACAGGACAGGTTTCTTCAGTGACACCACACCAGTCTCTGGTTCAAGTTACTGCGGATTAAAGCCCCTGCGCTCAAAGCGTGGGAAGTAGTTGTAAGGGATTGGAAGGATATCAACGATCCATGGAGAGATCATTTTCAGGAACTCCTTAACTAGGATAGCACTGCTGGACCAGAGGTATCTAACCAAATCCTTCAGAGACCTGTGAGAGAAGAGTCTTGTCTTCCTTCATATTGGCAACCTCCCATTATGGAGGAATATCCATGATGCCATCAGGACCCTGTAAAGCACCACCGCCACTGGCCTTGAGGGAATCCCAGCAGAAATCCTTAAGGAAGGTGAGCCAGCACTCTTCCTACCACTCCCGTGCCCTGCTCCTGAAGATCTGGGAAAAGCAACAATTACCCTCAGAGCTCAGGGATGTGCTGATTTTGTTCATTTACAGTCAATCAAAAGCACACGGCAGCATACGTTTAATTCCTCCATTGATAACTATTAGGAACTACTTTACTTTATACCTTATACTTTATTGTCGCCAAACAGTTGATACTAGAATATACAATCATCACAGCAATATTTGATTTTGCGCTTCATGCTTCCTGGAGTACAAATCGATAGTAAAACTAATACAGTTTTATAGTAATGTAGGAGTATTAATAGTGTTCTAATTTGTTTTCTATTTCATTTAAGTGCCTAATTAGTTACTTAGTTAAATGGTAGTTTTTTAACTATTTCCATGAAACTTTGGCTAATTGGTATAGCTGCTTAATTGGGCCAAAATGTACTGATCCTGGTGTGTACCAATTAACCGGAATCCACTGTATATATGAAATGAATTCAATAAGTAGTGGTAAAAGATAGCAAAAATGGTGAGGTAGTGTTCATGGGCTAGTTCATTGTCCGTTAAATCTGTTCCTAAAACAATGAGTGTGTATTGTCAGGTTCCTGATGGTAGGAACAAGAAGAGAGCATGTCTGGGGTGATGGGCGTGCTTAATGACAGATGCTGCCTTTTGAAGATGTCCTCAGTGCTGGGGAGACCAGTGCCCATGATGGAGCTCGCTCAGTTTGCAAACCTCTGCAGCTCTTTCTGATCCTGTGCGCTGGCCCCTCCACACCAGGTGGTGATGCAACCACTTAGAATGCTCTCCATGGTACATCTGTAGAAAGTTTCTAAAGTCTTTGGTGACATTTCAGACCTCCTCAAACTCCTAATGAAATATAGTGCCTGGCATGTTTTCATCATTGCATTGGGCCCAGGATGAATTTTCACAGGTGTTCACACGCAGGAACTTGAAACTGTTCTCCCTTTCCATTGTGACCTCTCAATGGCGACAGGGATGTGTTCCCCCAATTTTGCCTTCCTGAAGTTCCTTGGTGCAATCTGCAGAATCTGCATGTGTATGATTTGCTGCTCCACTGCAAAGTCTTTCCAAGGTATGCCTACCCTGAAGAAGTCGAAAATCTTCACTGAGACCTTCTCTCATTGCTTCACCTTGTGATCTCCGCTACCCTCCGACTTCGACCAGGGTCAGTGTTACAGCCACTTTGTAATTGGTGAATAACAAGACAGTAACATCCCAGTGCATTAAGCTAGAACAAGATCTAAAGTGAGAAAAATTAACATTATTTGTCACATGTGCGTTAAAACATACAGTGAAATGTATTGTTTGCGTCAAATCAGAGAGGACTGTGCTGGGCAGCCCCCAGCTGTTGCTATGCTTCTGGTGCCAATGTAGCATACCCACAACTCACCAGCGCTAACCTGTACATCTTCGCAATGTGGGAAGAAAGCAGAGCACCCAGACAAAACCCATGTGGTTACGTGGTGAACATACAAACTCCTTGCAGAAGCAGCTGGGATGAATACTGATGTTACACCCAGCACTACACTACCATACAGTAACAGCATACGGAATGAAGGTAGTAACTACAGAGAAAGTGCAGTGCTTTTAAAAGATAAAGGACAAGATCATAACGAGGTAGGTTTATTTATTTCTGTTATTACACATTTCAACCTCTTGTTATTCACCAACTACAAAGTGGCTGTAATACTGACCCTGGTCGAAGTCGAAGGGTAGCGGAGATCACAAGGCGAAGCAATGAGAGAGGGTCTCAGTGAAGATTTTCAACTTCTTCAGGGTAGGCATACGTTGGAAGGACTTTGCAGTGGAGCAGCAAATCATACACATGGAGGTTCTGCAGATTCTGGAAATCTAGAGCAACATACATAAAATGCTGGAGGAACTCAGCAGGCCAGGCAGCATCTATGGAAATGAATAAACAGTCGATGATTTGGGCCGAGGCCCTTCATCAGGATGGGGGGAAGTGCCGGAATAAATTTGGAGAGAGGGGAAAGAGGGCAGGCTAGAAGGTGATAGGTGAAGCCATGTGGGTGGGGGAGAGCTGTTTGTGCAGACTCCCGAATCTGATGTGAGGACAAAAGTGACCTCTCGATAAGGACTTCTTACGAGCTGTCCTGTTTTTAATGAGTCTGATGGACTTGGCAAAACAGATCAGGCAATGATCTGTCCGGCAGTCAACTATGGCAATCATGGATCTTGTGATATTTACATTATAGTCATTCCCAGCTTGGACAGTGACATAGAAAATGAGATGCCACTGTTAATATTGGGGGAGCTGCTGAGATGCCTTGTATTTGTTTTTCTGGCAGAAGTGTTCGTGATGATAAGACTGTGCTCTTGTACTTGGCTTTCATAGATGTGACAAAGGTTTTTGATACAGTAGACAGCCAAGCTCTCTGGTGTACACAATCAAGACATGGCTGCCCTGAGAAGTACTTAGGAATACCGAGGCTCATTGAGGAAGATTCTGAGAGAACAATGAGGTAGATGGTAGAGCCTTTTCCTGCTAGCTAGAGCAGGGGTTCCCAAACTTTTTTTATGCTAAATGGACCAATACCATTAAGCAAGGGGTCCACGGGCCCCAGTTTGGGAACCTCTTAGCAGAGTATCATGAATTAGGAAGCACTGTTTCAAGATAAAAGCTTGGCCATTTAGGATTGAGATACAGCATCTCTGTCTCAAAGAGCAATGAATGCCCAGTCACTGGATACATTCAGAGATATTTTTAGATGCCAGTCAGAGGGCATGGAGATCAGGCAGGAAGGTGGACAGGGCACAGGATCAGCCATGACCTTATTGAATGGTGGGGCAGGTTTGAAGGGGATTATGACCTTACTCATGCTTTTGTTTATTATGTTCTTAATTATATACTTTATCTTGGGAAATTTTTGTGGTATGGGTGTGACTGGTAAGGAATGAAAAGAATTTCCAGCTTTGGCAACTTGCATGTGTATCAAACTCTCTTTGGTTGCAACTGGTACAGGTAGGTCCATAAGGAAGCTCCTTTGAAGGATGCTACAATGGAGGAGCGCTGAGATTGATATCGAACTGAAAGGCAAGCAGTGGGACAAGTATTAGGGGTTCACCAGAGGTTGACCTATGTTTAGAAACCAGCAAAGGATGTCTTAAAAGAGTATGAGAGTAAATAAGTAAATAATATAAAACAGTTTCTACAAATATACAAAAAGGAAGAACTTTATAAAACTCTATTTAGTCTGCATCTGGAGTATTGCATTGTGTATGAATGATTTAATAATGTTTCCTAGAGTATTTGAACCAAACGTGATAATGTTATCAAGGTAGATATGTTAGCAAATTAGGAAGCCATAAGACCATACGTATAGGAGCAGAATTCAACCATTTGGCCCATTGAGTCTGACCTGCTATAGAAACATAGAAAATAGGTGCAGGAGTAGGCCATTCGGCCCTTCGAGCCTGCACCACCATTTATTATTATCATGGCTGATCATCCAACTCAGAACCCCGCGCCAGCCTTCCCTCCATACCCCCTGATCCCTTTAGCCACAAGGGCCATATCTAACTCCCTCTTAAATATAGCCAATGAACTGGCCTCAACTGTTTCCTGTGGCAGAGAATTTCACAGATTCACCACTCTCTGTGTGAAGAAGTTTTTCCTCATCTCGGTCCTAAAAGGCTTCCCCTTTATCCTCAAACTGTGACTCCTCGTTCTGGACTTCCCCAACATCGGGAACAATCTTCCTGCATCTAGCCTGTCCAATCCCTTTAGGATTTTATACGTTTCAATCAGATCCTCCCTCAATCTTCTAAATTCCAACGAGTATAAGCCTAGTTCATCCAGTCTTTCATCATATGAAAGTCCTGCCATCCCAGGAATCAATCTGGTGAACCTTCTTTGTACTCCCTCTATGGCAAGGATGTCTTTCCTCAGATTAGGGGACCAAAACTGCACACAATACTCCAGGTGTGGTCTCACCAAGGCCTTGTACAACTGCAGTAGTACCTTCCTGCTCCTGTACTCGAATCCTCTTGCTATAAATGCCAGCATACCATTCGCCTTTTTCACCGCCTGCTGTACCTGCATGCCCACTTTCAATGACTGGTGTATAATGACACCCAGGTCTCGTTTCACCGCCCCTTTTCCTAATCGGCCACCATTCAGATAATAATCTGTTTTCCTGTTTTTGCCACCAAAGTGGATAACTTCACATTTATCCACATTAAATTGCATCTGCCATGAATTTGCCCACTCACCCAACCTATCCAAGTCACCCTGCATCCTCTTAGCATCCTCCTCACAGCTAACACTGTTGCCCAGCTTCGTGTCATCCACAAACTTGGAGATGCTGCATTTAATTCCCTCATCCAAGTCATTAATATATATTGTAAACAACTGGGGTCCCAGCACTGAGCCTTGCGGTACCCCACGAGTCACCGCCTGCCATCCTGAAAAGGTCCCGTTTATTCCTACTCTTTGCTTCCTGTCTGCTAACCAATTCTCCATCCACATCAATACCTTACCCCCAATACCACGTGCTTTAAGTTTGCACACTAATCTCCTGTGTGGGACCTTGTCAAAAGTCTTTTGAAAATCCAAATATACCACATCATGCAGATTTATTTTCCCTCTAACCCCATTCTTCTGCCTTCTCCCCTTAACCTTTGATGCCCTTACTTATAAAGAACCTATCAACCTTTGCTTTAAGTATGACCAATAACTCCACAGCTACTTGTGGCAATGAATTCTACCGATTCACTGCCGTCTGGCTAAAAAAACCCTCCACATCTGTGTTCTAAAGGGACATCCTTCTATTCTGAGGCTATGCCCTCTTGTCCTAGACTCTCTCACCCTTCAGAAACATCCTCTTAATGTCCACTCTATCCAGGCCTTTCAATATTCAGTAAGTTTCAATAGGATCAGCTCACCAAGGGCATACAAAGTGAAAGGGGAACGGGCAAGAATTTGGCGTATGGAAGATAAAGAAAGAAAATATGAGGTTACCCACTTTGCAAATGAGATTGACTGAAGAAAGCAAATTATTATTTAAATGGAGTGAGACTATGAATTATCACTACAAAGAGATCTCCGGATTTTAGTGTAGGAAAAAAACTGAAAGGTGGGCTATTGCAAGGAATCTGGAAGGCAGATGTAGACAAATTATGATGCATCTTGGTCACTGTGCCCAGATTTTCTACTGCGTATAAATAGTCGTGGACATAAGGGTTATAGGGTAAAGGCAGGTAGGTGGAGATGAGTCCATGGTCAGATCAGCCATGATCTTATTGAAAGGTGGAACGGGCTCGATGGGCTGGGTGGCCTACTCCTGCTCCTATTTCTTATGTTCTTATGACAGGGGAGTCTACAACTAGAAGGCAGAGATTTAAGGTGTGGGGGCAATTTTTTCACACTGAAGTTGGTGGGTGTGTGGAATGAGCTGCCAGAGGAAGTGGTAGAGGTGAATATGATTGCAAGATTTGAAAGGTTAAATTTAAACGGGTGCATGGATATAAAAGGTTTACCATAAGATGAAGGAGCTGTATTAAGCCATTTGGCCCATCGAGTCTGCTCCACCATTTCATCATGGCTAATCCAGTATTCCTCTCAGCCCCAATCTCCTGCCTTCTCCTTGTGTTCCTTCATACCCTGTCCAATCAAGAATCTATCAACCTCTGCCTTAAATATAAATACAGACTTGGCCTCCACAGCTGCCTGTGGCAAAGAATACCACAGATTACCACTGTCTGGCTAAAGAAGTTGCTCCTCATCGCCATTCTAAAAGGACGGCCCTCTATTCTGAGGCTATGTCCTCTGGTCCTTGACTCTCCTGCCATAGGAAACATCCTCTCCACAGCCAGTCCGCCAAAAGCTTTTCACCACTCAGTAGGTGGGAAATAGACTAAATACAGGAAAATGGAACTATCTGGGATAGACATCTTGGTAGGTATGGGCGAGTTGAGATGATGGTTGTGCTCCTGCCTGTATAGAGCCATGAATATTCAACACTGTGACCACTTTGACCCCTCTGAGAAAATCAATTCCTTCTCATCAGCATGTTACTTGAGGCCTGAATGACACTCTTGTGCACAATCTACCTCTTAGCCCACTGGAACACAACAAGGCTTGACCTTTCCTTTCCCATTACATGTGGATTGTGATTTTTCTTCTCAATGTACAGCTGCTGTGGTCAGCCACCGTCGTCAGCCTCATTGCCTCAAGAATGAGGCAGCCAATGGCACCTGCCACAAGTCCGAGTGCAGGACACTGTCCGGGTGGAAAGCACAATGTCCGAGTGCAGGACACTGTCTGGGTGGGAAGCACAATGTCTGAGTGCAGGACACTGTCTGGGTGGGAAGCACAATGTCTGAGTGCAGGACACTGTCCGGGTGGAAAGCACAATGTCCGAGTGCAGGACACTGTCTGGGTGGGAAGCACAATGTCTGAGTGCAGGACACTGTCTGGGTGGGAAGCACGATGTCTGAGTGCAGGACACTGTCTGGTTGGGAAGCACGATGTCTGAATGCAGGACACTGTCTGGGTGGGAAGCACAATGTCTGAGTGCAGGACACTGTCTGGTTGGGAAGCACCATGTCTGAATGCAGGACACCGTCTGGTTGGGAAGCACAATGTCTGAGTGCAGGACACTGTCTGGGTGGGAAGCACGATGTCTGAGTGCAGGACACCGTCTGGGTGGGAAGCACAATGTCTGAATGCAGGACACTGTCTGGTTGGGAAGCACAATGTCTGAGTGCAGGACACCGTCTGGGTGGGAAGCACAATGTCTGAGTGCAGGACACTGTCTGGTTGGGAAGCACAATGTCTGAGTGCAGGACACCGTCTGGGTGGGAAGCACAATGTCTGAGTGCAGGACACTGTCTGGTTGGGAAGCACAATGTCTGAGTGCAGGACACCGTCTGGGTGGGAAGCACAATGTCTGAGTGCAGGACACTGTCTGGTTGGGAAGCACAATGTCTGAGTGCAGGACACCGTCTGGGTGGGAAGCACAATGTCTGAGTGCAGGACACCGTCTGGTTGGGAAGCACAATGTCTGAGTGCAGGACACCGTCTGGGTGGGAAGCACAATGTCTGAGTGCAGGACACCGTCTGGTTGGGAAGCACAATGTCTGAGTGCAGGACACTGTCTGGTTGGGAAGCACAATGTCTGAGTGCAGGACACCGTCTGGGTGGGAAGCACAATGTCTGAATGCAGGACACTGTCTGGGTGGGAAGCACAATGTCTGAGTGCAGGACACTGTCTGGGTGGGAAGCACAATGTCTGAATGCAGGGCACTGCCACTGTAGATACCACAGGGTCCAGGTTCGTGGCACTATGAAAGGGACAAGGCATTGGGTAAAATGCAGCTGACCACTGACGTGTGCACTGTGTTGTTAAGTCTAACACTCCTTCAATGTGCTTGGCCTTTTGAAATGGTCTCTCTATCCTAGGACAATCAAGGAGGAGCAAAAAAAATGTGTTCCAGTGTTGCTCATGTCAGCAATTCACAGATTTCAGTAATGAATAAATAATCCCTTTGTTTTCTTGCCTTTCTATGTTTTTCAATTGTAAAAAGAGTCCAGGAAGCCTAATTCTTCAACTACCCTCCAATCCCTAATCTGAATCCACTCCAAACCACAGCATCACATTCTGTTTTGCCTTTACTAACTTCTTTGGAATACTTCCTGCATTATGAATACAAACCACTGTTTGTACTGATTTAAAAGTGACTGTAACGTAAGATAGTGCGCAAACATCGATGACTCAGAGACTCAAAGAAATTTAAAAACATGTTCCGTGATCTTTGTCCTTCAAACCTCCTTGCATGGTGATTTCACTTACCAGTTGAAATCTGATAAGATTCTTTGTTTATTACTGAATGAGAAAGTGAAGAATGCAATATCGTCATTATCAGTCCAGATGGATTGTAGTACATTGTTTGGAAACAAAACAACAACTGTATTAATGCAAGCAAAATACTTGCCGAGAGGTGCGGTCACATTAACTGACGGAGTCTGTGCAGTTAACTACTTCACTTCATCAAGTCTGATGCAGGAATCAGAGACCGTCTTCACATTTTGATGTTCCTATTGCAGTTGAACTTTGCACTTGTTTGATTATAATGGATAAAATCTCATAGGTTAGAGTCAAGCAACAATGATTAGCGAAGTCTGTTCTGTAGTTAAAAACAATAAATTATCTGTAAACATGTCAAAGTGAACATTTCTTGGGTCACTCATTGAACATTGTGGTTGTATACAATTGGGACTGGACATAAAAGACAGATTTTAAACAGATACCAGGTCCGTGGGAGTCTTCAACTGATATGTAGAACATAGGGTACTATGGCACAATAAAAGCTATTTGGCCAATGATATTGTGCCAACCTTTTAATCTGCTCCAAGATCAATCTAACTTTTCTCTCCTACATAGCCCTTTATTTTTCATTCATCCATGTACCTATCTAAGAATGTTTTAAATCTGTCTAACATATCTCTGTGTTTAAAAACCCGCCTTTGACATCCCCAGTCACCTTAAAATTATGCTTTCTTGTATTAACCACTGCTCTC
Source organism: Mobula birostris (assembly GCF_030028105.1). NCBI lineage: Eukaryota > Metazoa > Chordata > Chondrichthyes > Myliobatiformes > Myliobatidae > Mobula > Mobula birostris. The sequence continues at coordinate 61,011,779 of NC_092392.1, forward strand.
CTAGGAAAAATGTACTGGCTGTCCACTTACGTATGCTGCTTATCATCTTATACACCTACAGTATATCATCTCTCATCCCCCTTTGCTCCAAACTGACAATCCCTAGCTCACTCAACCTATCCTCATAAATCCTTCCGAAGGGTTTCGTCCCAAAACGTCATCTGTACTTTTCTCCATAGACGCTGCCCGACCTGCTGAGTTCCTCCAGCATTTTGTGTGTGTTGCTTGGATTTCCAGCACCTGCAGGTTTTCTCTTGTTTACCCTCATAAGGCATGCTCTCTTATCCAGGCAGCATCCTGGTAAATCTCCATTGTACCTTCTCTAAAGCTCCGCATCCTTCCTATAATGAGATAACTAGAGTTGAACACAATATTGCAAGTGTGGTGTAACCAGGGTTTTATAGAGTTACATCATGGCCTAGTATACTGTTCAATCCCCTTGAACAGAGAAGCCTACAAAATGTAGCGTAAACAGGCCAGTCCATCACAGGTAAAACTCTTCCCACCACTGAACGCATTTGCTGTTGCAGGAAAGCAGCATCCACAGTCATGGACTCCCACAATCCAGGCCATGCTCTCTTCTCATTGCTGCCACCAGGAAGGAGGTACAGGAGCCTCATACCACCAGCTTCATGAATAGTTACTACCCCTCAATCATAAAGCTCTTGAACCAGAGGGCATAACCTCATTCACATCAACACCCAACTCATTCCACAATCTATGAACTCACTCTCAATGTCTCTACAACTCGTGTTCTCAATATTTATTGCATATTTATTTTTTTTTTATATTTGCACAGTCTGGTGTCTCTTGCACATTAGTTGTTTGTCCGTCTTTGATGTCTGCTATTTTTCATTGATTCTGCTGTGTTTGTTTTCACCTACTGTGAATGCCCGCAAGAAAACAACTCTTAGGGTAGAGTATGGTGACATACAAGTACTACGATAATAAATTTACTTTGCACTTTTGAACTTTGAACATTATCACGGCCCTTGAACTCAATCCCCCAACTAAGGGAGGCCAACTTATACGAGGGGTGATTGGTAAGTTCGTGGCCTAAGGTAGAAGGAGTCAATTTTAGAAAACCTAGCACATTTATTTTTCAACATAGTCCCCTCCAACATTTACACACTTAGTCCAGTGGTCGTGGAGCATATGGATCTTGGACCTCCAGAAAGTGGTCCACAGCAGGGGTGATTGATAAGTTCATGGCCTAAAGTAGAAGGCGATGAGGAGAAACTTCAAACTTTCTGCATTTTCACTCAAAGAGTTGAACTGCACGTGCATGTAATGAGAGCTGTATAACTCATCTCCTTCTACCTTAGGCCACAAACCTATCAATCACCCCTGCTGTGGACACTTTCTGGAGGTCCAAGATCCGTATGCTCCATGACCACTGGACTAAGTGTGTAAATGTAAGAGGGGACTATGTTGAAAGATAAACATGCTGGTTTTCTAAAATTGACTCCTTCTACCTTAGGCCATGAACTTATCAATTACCCCTCGTATTATGCCTTCTTAACCATCCTATCAAATTGCAAGTTCGAGAGATCTGTGGACTCCAAGGTCCCTCTGTTCCTCCACACTGCTAAGAATCCTGCCATTGACCATGTATTCTGCCTTCAAGTTCACCTTTCCAAGGTGTATCTCTACACTTTTCAGCCCAGCTCTACATTCTATCAATGTTCCACTGTAACTAATGACAAACTTCTACACTATTTATGACACCATCAACCTCCATGTCATCTACAAACTTACTAACCCACCCTTCCACTTCCCCGTTTATAAAAATCACAACGTGCAGGGGTCCAGAACAATATCTTTACTTTAAACCCTCTGGGATCAGTTATAGATCGTTGGACTTCTTTTGACCCTTCTTTCAGAAGGATGAGGAAGATCTCATTGATACTTTCTGAATACTGGCTGGTCTGGATACAGTAGATGTGGATAGGATGATTCCAGTAGTAGGGGAGTTTATGATCTGAGAGAACTGTTCCGCACCTTTGTCATTTTACATTTGAGGCAGATGGACACAACTTTTCCTACTGGCACTTTCTTTCATCGGCCACTGGCACCTCCGTGAAATGAACTTTCAGAAACATGAAGATGAAAAGAGTGGCTATTGGACTGCTGGAAAATAAGGTGGTAAAGGATGACAAAGGGCAGCCGAACTTAGTAAGTATTTTGCATCAGTCTTCACTGTGGAAGACACTAACAGTGGGCAGAAGATAGCTAAGCGTGAAAGCACATAGCACCAAACTCAAGCACAGTTTCTATCCAATGCTCTCATGCTCTTGATTGGCCCACTTGTACAATAGGATGGACTCCTGACCTCACAATCTACCTTGTTATGGCTTTGCACTTTATTGTTTACCAGTACAGCACCTTCTCTTTTAGACTTTATTCTAGGGTTTACCCTACCTCAAACTTTCTCAATGCACTGTATTCAGTTTGATCTGTATGAACAGTATGCAAGGCAAGGTTTTCAATCTACCTTGGTATGTGTGACAATTAATAACCACAACTAATACTAATAACAGCCTACACTGACTGCTCTCCAGCACCAATGTCACTCAATAACAAAGCAGCAGACGGTGCTGACACTCGCACAGGTTTGGAGACTGACCTCCAAGACGACACTGACTTGTTCGCTAAAGTGTGTGAGATGATGGGTCTTAGTCCCGGCACCTGCAAGACCTCTACCAACCTGCCCATGCTGCCCTGCACCACGCCTGTCAGTAAAGATTCACGTTGACACCACTTGTCATATCTCAGGAGATACCTCACTGAAGGCAAACACAGATGATTGCTACTTTAGAACCCACAAAACCAGAGTAGAATCAAGCCCTCCTCAGTCCTGGGGAGCTCAGTGATGAAATTCACCACAGCCATCACTGCACTGGCACAATACTTGGCCAACTGAGTGAAAGGGTATTTGAAGACCTAGTGCACAAGTGTAAAGGTGGATGAAATTATTGTTACTCTGGATGCAATGCAGTACAAACAAAATAACATAATAAGATAAGGAATATAATAATAAAACAAAATAAATATAAATACATATGTTAGTTTATCAGCATAGATTGATTGTACGTCCATAAATTGAATCTGGGCACGGGGTGTCTGTGCATAGGGTGACTCTGACAGGAAATAATAAAGTAGTGGTGGTTGGCGGTTAGTGTGTGGGGATGTCTATCAGCATTCTTCTTGGGAAAAGCAACTGTTTTTGAGTCTGGAGATTCTGGGATGGACGCTACGTAGTCTTCTTCCTGCTGGGAGTGGGACAAACAGACCATGAGCAGTGTGGGCAGGATGCTTCATGATACTGCTGGCCTTTTTCTGGCATTGTTCCGTGTAGATGTTCTTGATGGTGGGTAGGCTGGTGCCAGTGATGCGATGGACAGTTTGACCACCTACAGTGCGGTTTCCATACCAAGCAGTGATGTAGCAAGTTAGGATGTGCTCTACTGTGCATCTGTAGAAGGTCATAAGTATTGAAGAGCATAGTGCAGCTCCCCTCAATCTCCTCAGAAAATAGAGGCATTGGTGAGCTTTCTTGATTGTGTAGGATATGTTCCCCAGAGTACGCATCTTGCAAAACATAGCACAAAGCATACTTTCAATCACTCAGCGATGATCCATGATCTCCTCACTGCTTCTGAGACCTGGACTTCCTATAACATATATTTCTGGGCACTGAAAATCTACCACCAATGCTCTCTTCAACATCCTCCAAAATCGGCTCAAGAATCTGCTCAGAGCTTCCTTGATGGAGTCAGGATCTGAATCAGACTTAGTGTCACTGACTTACGTGACTCGAAGTTTGTTGTTTGCGGCAGCAAAGACATGAAATCGCTACAAATTACAAAAACAAATAGATAGTGCAGAGAAAAGGAACAATGAGGTAGTGCTTGTGGTTCATTGACTGTTCAGAGATCTGATGGTGGAGGGGAAGAAGTTGTTTCTGAAACATTGGGCGCATGTCTTCAGGCTCCCGTTTTCCTCTGATGGTAGTAATGAGAAGAGGGCATGTCCTAGTGTTGGTGTCTCCTTCTTGAGGCACTGCTTCTTGAAGATGTCCTCAATAGTGGGGAAGATTGTGCCTGTGATGGAACTCACTGAGTTACAACACTTTGGAGTCTCTCATGATTCTGTATATTGGAGTCTCCATGCCAGCTTGTGATTCAACCAGTCAAAATACTCTCCACTGTACATCTGCAGAAATGCAGGAGTCTTTGGTGACCCACCGAATCTCCTGAAACTCCTCACAAAGTAGACCCACGTGTGCTTTCTTTCTGACTGCATCAATGTGTTGAGCCCATGATTGATGGCCGGGATTTTGAAGCTGCTCATCCTTTCCACCGCTGACCTCTTGGTGAGGACTTTGATGGATTGGGGTGTAGGACTGTTATTTTTCTTGTGGTTTAACTGTCCTACGCTTGCTTGTATTTTTATATAACATGTAATTGTTCAGCGATTTTTTTTTCTAGCAATTATGGTACAGTTCTTCGTTTTCAGTCACTGGTGTTATGTTACTCGAATCTGGCTATCTTGTAGGTTAATTGTTGCCACTGGAACATCTGTTGTCTCCAGTTAGAGTATGAGACAATCACGACTATTTTCTTCTTTGTCTTTTCTATGTTCTCTCAGCTCTCTCTTGTTTGTTTCCTGTTCTTGTAATACTTAAAACAAATAAGCAATAAGTTTTATCCATCGTCCTTGACTTCTGAAGAACCTTTGGATCACAATAGCATCAGGATCCAACAACAGCAATACCCTCAGTGACTCCTGGGGACCTCTGGCCATTGACTGCTCAAAGTGGAGAGAAGCATTTGAGAATGTCAAGATGATGATTTGGGAAAACACAGTAGATGGCAGGAGGAGTGCACTGCTTAACAAACTATCAACCCATTAGTTGTGTCAACTGCCCATCCCTGAGAGCCTGCAGCTCAAACATTGGCTTCATCTGCCTCCTCAGAACCCACAAAATCAAAGGGGAATTAGGTCCTTCTTAATCCTGAGAGACTATATAATATGATGTACGATGTTAAATGTGGTCCTGTCTAACCACAAGCAAGGTGAGAGACCACAAAATCAGTGTTAACAGTGTAGTTAGGGATAAGTATCGCTTAATACACTAGGACTAAGCACCTTGATCTTTGAACAGTATCTATGACACGCTTTGATTCACAACTCTGTCAAAGAATGCGCAGAATCCCAGACCAATTTCTGTCCAAAGGCCCACTCCCTCAACAGTGCCACAGTTCCTTAATATTACCCAAGTCTGAGGGATGAATTTTCCCAGAGGCTTTGATAAGATAATGGTGGATCTATCTATACGTGAAAGGTGTTTTATTTTGAATAATTAACTTTCCTGTAAATAAAGCTCAAAGTTCAATGTAAATGTTGTTATCAAAGTACATATATGTCACCATATACAACCATGAGATCCCTTTTCCTGTGGTCATACTCAGCAAATCTATAGATAGTAACTGTAACAAGATCAATGAATGATCAATTAGATTAACTGGAGTGCAGAAGGCAACAAATTATGAAAATGCAAATATAAATAAATAGCAATAAATAACCAGAACATGAGGTAATGAGATAAGGAGTGTTAAAGTGAGATCATTGGTAATGGAAACATCTCAATGGTTGGACATGTGTGTAGTGTAGTGTCTTGTTTAAGAGCCTGATGATTGAGGGGTAGTAACTGTTCTTGAACCTGGTGGTGCGAGTCCTGAGGCTCTTGTACCTTCTACTTGATGGCAGCAGGGTGGTGAGGATCTTTGATGATGGATGCTGTTTTCCTACAACAGTGTTTCATGTAGGTATACTCAATGGTGGGGAGGGCTTTATCCATCAGCAAATGGGGCTGAATCCACTACTTTTTGTAGGGTTTTCTTTTCAAAGGCATTAGAGTTTCCATACCAGGCTGTAATGCAGCCAGTCAATACACACTCCACTGCAAATCTACAGAAGTTTATCAAAGTTTTAGATGTCATGCCAAATCTCCACAGATTCCGAAGGAAGTAGAGGTGCTGCTGTGTTTTCTTCGCAATTGAACTTATGTTCTGGGTCCAGGACAGTTCCTCTGAAATACTGTAGTAACACCCAGAAATTTAAAGTTGCTAGCCCACTCCACGTCTGATCCTCCGACGGTTACTGGCTCATGGACCTCTGGTTTCCCTCTCCTGAAGTCTACAATCCATTCTTTGGTCTTGCTGACACTGAGTGAGAGGTTGTTGTTGTGGCACCACTCAGCCAGATTTTCAGTCTCCCTCCTGTATGCTGATTCATCACCACCTTTGATTTGGCTCACAACAGTGGTGTCATCAGCAAACTTAAGTACGGTATTGGAGCTGTGCTTAGCCACACAATACTTTAACATTTAATGATTCATCTCAATAGAAGATAATTAAAGGGAGGGCTAATTAGAATTTGTAAAATGTTGCAGGCAATAAAAGTGCTTTGAAGTTCTGTTTTTGTACACGATGTAGACTAGTAACAATGATAGGTGTTAGTTGTTCGTTGCATCTGTTTTAAATGGAATATTTGCTGAATGAGTGTGGTCACTGCAAATACCAAATTTAATTCTAATTAGCAGGTGTATCAAGTTTTGTCATAGATCAAATGCAATTTTGCGATCTTGAGGAACTTTTTATCTACTCTGTTCTTCAAACATTTATCATTTTCCGGCTGGTAGAACCTTCAACACTCAATTACACCTACAGCTTCTTTCTTTAACCACCTGATGAAGCATCTTCAAATTCAGATTCAGATTTATTTCTCATGTATACGTCGAAGCTCACAGTGAAATACATCGTTTTCATTAACAACCAACATATCCTTGGGCTTCGATCCTCAGTATTGAACTAGTATTCACTGAAGACAATGAATGAGAACTTCATCTCCAAGCCTGAAGCTCTGGGCTCTCCATTGATGGGACCCCAAACACTAAGACTCAAACTCCAGTCTTGTGATTCATGTACCGGGGGGGGGGGGGGGCCACTGATCCTTGTTCCTCTTTGGTCTTCCGGTCTGACATCTGACTACTTCACATCGCTGAATGAGTTAGGATTCACTGTGTTCTACTTGGACTTTCAGTGGATTGACTGGGGAGGATGAGTGAATCAACCCTCCCAATGAGGTTCACAGGCATCCCTGAAAAAATAAGATGCAACTCAGGACTGGACAACAAAAGGAGCAGGGAACGCTCAGGGAAACAACTTCACAACAGTCTTGCAGTTGTGTCATATCTAGCCATGATGGCCAATGAGACAGCTTACGGGAGGGGGATCTCCAGGATTACACCCTCTTCAATTATTCCAGCAATAGTTGCACCAATGACACAACAGTCGTCAGCAGAATCTCAGATGGTGAAGAGAAGGCTAACAGGAGGGAGGTATGTAGACTGGCTGGTTGAGTGGTATCACAACAACAACCAAGCACTCAAAGTCAGTAAGATCAAGAAACTGACTGTAGACCAGGAAGGAGAAGCTGAGGGATCACATCCCAATCCTCAGCCAAGGGGTCAGCTTTAGTGAGCAGATTTAAATTCCTGGGTGTCATCATCTCTGAAGGTCTATCCTAGGTCCAATATATTGTTGCAATTATGAAGAAAGCATACGAGCAATTATCCTTCATAAGGAGCTTGAGGAGATTTGGTACGTCACCAAAGACTAGCAGATTTCTTCAGATGTACCATGAGAACATTCTAACTGGTTGCATCACCACCTAATATGGAGGCTCCAATGCACGAGATCACAGGAGGCTGCAAAGGATTGTACACTTAACCAGCTCCATCATGGGTACCAGCCTCTGCACCAGGACATCTTCAAATGGAAATTCCTCAAAAACGCTGCATTAAGGACCTCCATCAGTTAAGACATGCCCTCTTCTCATTGCTGCCATTAGGGGGGTGGTGCAGGTGCCTGAGGGCACACTCAGTGCTTTAGGTTTCTGATTCTGGGTAATGATCTGATCTCTATGAACAGCATGCAACACAAGCACTTCACGGTATCTAGGTGCACATAACAAAACTAAACCAATTCCCATTACAATACAATTTCAAATGTGGAATGCATTTTAAATTTAGACAGTGGATCTGGATAGGCTGGAGGGATAGAAGCTAATAGGGGACCTGATGTACAACGTTAGAAGGGGAATAGATCAGGTAGATAGTACAAAACTCTTCCTCATAGCAGAGCTATCTACAACTAGAGGATATGGGCATTCAGCTGAGGGATAACGTTTCTGAAGGGGTGTCAGGAACACGGAATTAAATTCATCATCACCAGCATGTGTTATGAAATTTCTTAACATAGCACCAAAGGTACCATGCAATACATGATAACGTAGAAAGAAACAAGTATATATATATGTATATTAAACAGTTAGATTAAAAATAGTGCAGAACAGAAATAATATAAAAAAGTGAGGTTCCATTTCCATTTTGGAATCGTACGGCAGAGGGAAATGAGCTGTTCCTGAATGACGGAGTGTGTGCTTCCTGACGTCCTCAATAAGCTCTTACTTACAATAAGGTTGTTGCTGCGACACCACACAACTAGCTGGTATATCTTGCTCCTGTATGACTTCTGGTCTCCATCTGAGATTCAACCAACAATGGTTGTATCATCAGCAAATTTATAGATGGCACTGTGCTATACTTAGCCATACAGTCATGGATATAGAGGGAGTAAAGCAGTGGGCTAAGCACACACCCCTGAGGTGCACCAGTGTTGATTGTCAGCAGGGGGTGATATTATTACCAATCCGCACAGATTGTGGTCTCCTGGTTAGGATTCAATTGCAGAGGGAAATACAGAGCAACACACACAAAATGGCAGAGGAACTCAGCAGGCCGGGCAGCATCTATGGAAAAATTACAGTTGATGTTTCAGGCCGAAACCCTTCGGCAGGACTTGGGCAGAAACCCTGCTGCCTGGCCTGCTGAGTTCCTCCGCATTTTGTGTATGTTGCTCAGATTTACGGCACCTGCCAATTTTCTCATGTTTGGGAGCTACAGGGGCCCAGGTTCTATAGCTTGTCAATCAGAACTCTGGGAATGATGGTGTTAAACGCTGAGCTACAGTCAATGAACGGCAGCCAGACGTACAGTGGGTATTTGTATTGTCCAGGTGATCGAAGGCCCTGTGAAGAGACATTGTGATTGCATCTGCTGTAGATCTATTGTGGCGATAGGCAAATAGCAGTGGGTCCAGGTCTTTGTTGAGGCTGGAGTTGATTCTAGCCATGACCAACCTCTCAGAGCATTTCATCACTGTAGATATAAGTGCTACAGGATCATAGTCATTGAGGTTGCTCACACTGCTTGTCATGGGCACTGGTAGAATTGTTGCCCTTTTGAAGCAGGTGGGAACTTGCGCCCGTGCAGTCAGGTTGAAAATGTCTCTGAATACCCCTGCCAGTTGGTTGGCACGAGTTTTCAGAGCCTTACCAGATACTCCATCGGGGCCTGCCACCTTGCCAAGGTTCACCCCCCTGAAAGACAGCCTGACGTCAGCTTCCGAGACAGAGATCACAGGGTCACCAGGCACAACAGGGATCTTCACAGCTGTAGTTATATTCTCCCTTTCAAGGAGGGCATAGAAGGCGTTGAGCTCATCTGGTAGTGAAGCATGGCTGCCATTCATGCTATTGGGTTTTGCTTTGTAAGAAGTCATGTCCTGCAAACCCCTGCCAGAGTGGCCGTGCATCTGATGTCACCTCTAACCTCGATCGGAATTGTTTCTTCCCCTTTGAAATAGCTCTCTGAAAGTCATACCTGGTTTTCTTGTCTAGACCCAGGTCACCAGACTTAAATGCCAGAGATCTAGCCTCAGCAGGTGATGAACCTCCTGGTTCGTCCATGGCTTTCGGTTTGGGAATGTACAGTAAATTTTCATAGGCACCCACTCATCCACATAGGTTTTAATGGATTTGATAACAACTGCAGTATACTCATCCAGATTCGAAGATGAATCCCTGAAGACAGTCCAGTCCACTAATTCAAAGGAGTCCTGCAGGTGTTCCTGTGTTTCCCTTGTCCGTACCTTCTTGGTCCTCACTGCTGGTGCTGCAGTCTTCAGTCTCTGCCTATACTCAGGCAGTAGAAGTACAGCCAGGTGATCAGACTTCCCGAAGTGAGGGTGTGGAATAGCACAGTAAGCATTCTTGATGGTGGTGTAACAGTGTTGTTTCCTCTGGTAGTACAAGTGATTTGTTGGTGGTAATTATTTAGCGACTTTTTCAAGCATGCCTGGTTAAAATCCCCCAAACACTTGCCACTTCGTGCCTGTTGATCATAGTGCTCAGATCATCTACAGCCTCTTTGACATCGCCCTGAGGTAGAACGTGCACCGCCGCCAAAACGATCGGTGAAATCTCCTGTGGCAGGTAAGGTATACTGCACTTAATTGCCAGATATTCCAGGTCTGGTGAGCAGAATTGCAGTGCACCAAGAGGAGTTGATCATGAGGCATACTCCTCCACCTCTGTATTAACTGTACAGACCTTGGAAGCAGCTGTGATCCTCAGCTGCATCAGGCTGAAACAGGAACAGTTAATCACAACCATTGAGCTGCGCTGCAACGGGATCATCGCAAGGTGGCCTGGAACACGCTGCCTGAATTAACATTCCCAGACAAGGCTGGGGAGCCAGGCGCCCTCTCAAGATTTAACAACTGTCTCAAGCAGCACTTGAATCATCAAGGCATAGAAAGCTATGGACCAAGCATTGGTAAATGGAATTAGGTAGGTAGTTAATGGCTGGCCCAGACATATGGCTTGTATGACCCCATTTACATTGAGTCATGAGGAATGCAGTAAAATAAACGCGCTTCAGCAGGAACCTCAGTATAGAGAATAATGTAGATGATCTTGTAGCGCAGTTGGAGATTGCCAGGTAAGATCTGGGCAGTGCTAAGCCATGGCTGAAAGATCCATGCCTCCTGTTTTAATTCACGGACTACAATGGAAATATCACCCTGTTAAGAGAAGTCATATATGTTGCAGGGAGTGTCTGCAGTCACTTTTATAAATCATAATAAAATGCTGTTTACCAAAAGGCCACGAGTGCTGAGAAATTGAGGTTGATGGAAGTTGGAGGTTTTTTTGAGTGAGGATGGCGGGTCACGTAGGTCAAAGGTAGAAAAATGAGGTACAGCTCAGCTATGAGCTTAGGGAATAATGGAAGTGGTTCAAGGGAGAGAAGGACTCCATCTCAGTAATAAAAGGGTTTTGACTCAAACTACTGTGTTTGTATGTTAAGAAAGTTAATAGGTCATAGAACACTACAGCACAGAACAGGCCCTTCAGTGCACGATGTTGAGCCGACCCTATAGCCTACTGTAAGATCAATCTAACCCTTCCCCCCTGCAGAGGCCATCACTTTTCCATGTGCTTATCTAAGAGTCTCTCAAATGCCCTTAATGTATCTGCCTCTACCACAGCCCCTGGCAGCACATTCCACATCCCCACTATTCTCCGTAAAAAACTTACCCCTGACGTCCCCCCCTATACTTTCCTCCAATCACCTTAAAATTATGCCCCCTTGTATTAGCCATTTCCTCCCTGGGATAAGGTATCTGGGTATCTGGGTAACCAGGAGGATATGCCTGTGATCATCTTGTACACTTCTATCAAGTTACTTCTTAACCTCCTTTGCTCCAGAGAAAAGCCTTAGCTCACTCAAACCAACTTCATACTCTCTAATCAGCATTCTGGTAAATCTCTTCTGCACCCTCTCTAAAGCTTCCACATTCGTCCTATAATGAGGCGGCCAGAACTGAACACAATGCTCCGATTGTGGTCGAGCCAGGATTTTATAGAGCTGCAACATTACCTCATGGCTCCTGAGCTCAAATTCAACCCTAAGTCCTTCTGTTTATTCAGCTGCAATGCCGAAGGCTTCTTCTCATCGTGTTGAAACTTTCTTGTTGCTCAGGAGCAGGGTAGAATTGGTAGATTGTTCTGGATAACATTCTTTTGTTTTCCTGTGATCAACATGATTCGTTTAAATCACAGCTCACTCCTAGAACCTTTGTGCCACGTTAGCCAAACCCATGTGCCGACTCGTCTCTCCACCTCACCTTTTCGTGGCTCAGGGGAACCTTCTGTCAATTTACGCACTGATCTAGATTTGTGGTTCCACAGAGATGTTAGCTGATTGGAATGTCTAAATGGCTTTGTGGGACTTACGGTAACAAGAGTGAAAATGAAAATAAAAATATTGTGATGTGCACAAAAGCATCTTGATTTGGAAAATGAAATGTAAGACACATCATTTATGACAGAGTGGTAACCAAACGTGAGGAGGCTTTTGTATGACGGTTCCATAAACAATTGAAGAAGATAATAACTCAGTCACCTCAATACACATTGAACCCTCTTAGCACAACACATTTTATTAAATGGACACAAACATATTTTTGAGTATTCTGCACACTTAAAGAACGCCATCAAAGAGGCTAATCTCAGTTTACAGTGAGAGGCTTCACTCTTTCGTGTATTAGGTAGCACAGAGCATGTAGTAAACTGGTTTATTATTGTCACATGTACCGATTTACCTAAGCCCATCACCCCTACCGGGGCATAGGCCACCGACAGGAACTTGCCAGAGTCCTCTGTCCTGGCCAGTCTTTCAAGTTATCAGAGGTGTAGCCCATCTTCTCCTCCTGTCCCAGAGGTGAGGTACCTGGAGCCTTCTGTTGGTGTTTCTGTAGTACTGGGATTCTGCAGGGTGGGTTGTACCATGTACCAAGGTATAGTGAGAAGCATTTCTGCACACCACTTATACCGATCAAGTTATTACAGCAGTGTATTGAGGTAGAAAAAGGTAAAGCAACTAACAGAGTGCAGATTAAATGTAGAACATTACAGATCATTTGGCCCACGATGATGTGCCAGTCTTTTAACCTAGTCTAAGATTAATCAAACCCTTCTCTCCCGCATAAGCTTCCATTTTTTTCTATCATTCATGTGCCTACATTCCCCTAATGTACCTGCATCCACTGCACTCAGCGCTCTCTGTGTAAACTACTTGCGTCTGGATGAACCAGGAGGTTTGCCATCTACTGAGGGCTAGATCGGTGGCACGTAAGTCTGGTGACCCAGATCTGTGCAAACAACCAGGTACAACTTGCAGAGGGCCAGTTCAAGAGTGAAGAAGCAACTCCGAGTGAGGCTGGGGGTGACAGTGAATGCACGTCAACTCTGGCAGGGTTGCAAGACATTACTTTCTACAAAGCAAAACCCAATACCATGAATGACAGTCGTGCTTCACTACCAGATGAACTCGATGCCTTTTATGCCCATTTTGAAACAGAGAATATAACTACAGCTGTGAAGATCCCTGTTGTACCCGGTGACCCTGTGATCTCTGCCTCGGAGGCCAACATCAGGCTGTCTTTCAGGAGGGTGAACCCTCGCGAGGGGGGCAGGTCCCGATGGAGTACCTGGTAAGGCTCTGAAAACTTGTGCCAACCAAGTGGTGGGAGTATTCAAGGATATTTTCAACATCTCACTACTATGAAGAGTTCCTACCTGCTTCAAAAGGGCAACAATTATACAAGTGCCCAAGAAGAGTAGTGTGAGCTGCCTTAATGACTGTCGTCCAGTAGCACCCATGTCTACACTGATGAGAGGTTGGTCATGGCTAGAATGAACTCCTGCCTCAGCAGGGACCTATCACCACAATAGGTCTATGGCAGATGCAATCTCAATGGCTCTTCACAGGGCTTTAGGTCACCTGGACAATACAAACAGCTACTGTATGTCAAGCTGCTGTTCATTGACTATAGCTCAGCGTTTAATACCATCATTCCCACAGTTCTGATTGACAAGCTCCCAAACAAGAGAAAATCTGCAGATGCTGGAAATCCAAGCAACACACACAAAATGCCGGAAGAACTCAGCAGGCCAGGCAGCAGGGTTTCCGCTGAAATCCTGCCGAAGGGTTTCGGCCTGAAACATGAACTGTAATTTTTCCATAAATGCTGCCCAGCCTGCTGAGTTCCTCCAGCATTTTGTGTGCATTGCTCTGCAATTGAATCCTAACCAGGAGACCACAATCTGTGCGGATTGGTGATAATATCGCCCCCTGGCGGATGATCAACAATGGTGCACCTCAGGGGTGTGTGCTTAGCCCACTGCTTTACTCCCTCTATATCCATGACTGTGTGGTTACAGCGGGACATTGATGGGATGCAAAGCTGGGCTGAGAAGTGGCAGATGGAGTTCAACCCAGATAAGTGTGAGGAGGTTCATTTTGGTAGGTCAAATATGATGGCAGAATATAGCATTAATGGTAAGACTCTTGGCAGTGTGGAGGATCAGAGGGATCTTGGGGTCCGAGTCCATAGGACACTCAAAGCTGCTATGCAGGTTGACTCTGTGGTTAAGGAAGCATACTGTGCATTGGCCTTCATCAATCGTGGGATTAGGAGCCGAGAGGTAATGTTGCAGCTATATAGGGCCCTGGTCAGACCCCACTTGGAGTACTGTGCTCAATTCTGGTTGCCTCACTACAGGAAGGATGTGGAAACCATAGGAAGGGTGCAGAGGAGATTTACAAGGATGTTGCCTGGATTGGGGAGCATGCCTTATGAGAATAGGTTGAATGAACTCGGCCTTTTCTCCTTGGAGTGACAGAGGATGAGAGGTGACCTGATAGTGGTGCACAAGATAATGAAAGGCATTGATCGTGTGGATAGTCAGAGGCTTTTTCCCAGGGCTGAAATGGCTAGCACGAGAGGGCATAATCTAAGGTGCTTGGAAGTAGATGCAGAGGAGATGTCAGGGGTAAGTTTTTTACGCAGAGAGTGGTGAGTGCGTGGAATGGGCTGTCGGCGGTGGTGGAGGCGGAAACGATAGGGTCTTTTAAGAGACTCCTGGATGGATACGTGGAGCTTAGAAAAATAGATGGATAAGCCTAGGTAGTTCTAAGGTAAGGACATGTTTGGCACAGCGTTGTGGGCCATAGGGCCTGTATTGTGCTGTAGGTTTTCTATGTTTCTCTGTTTTTTATAAATTTGCTGATGATACAACCATTGTTGGTTGAATCTCAGGTGGAGACAAGAAGGCACACTGGAGTGAGATATACAGGCTAGTTGTGTGGTGCCACAGCAACAATCTTGCACTCAACGTCAGTGAAAGCTTACTGAGGACTTCAGGAAGGGTAAGACAAGGGAACACCAACCAATCTTCATAGAGGGATCAGAAATGAGTAACTTCAAGTTCCTGGGTGTCAAGATCTCTGAGAATCCAACCCTGTCCCAACATATCAATACAGCTATAAAATTAGAATTAGTATTTATTTAAATCTTACATCCATCCCACAAGATGAGGGAGTAAAAATCTTTGCGTTATGACTCAGTTGCAATGTACAGACATGTGAATTTAAAAGTCTAATTGCTTGTAGAAAGAAGCTGACCCGTAGCCTGTTGGTGCTGGCTTTAATGCTGTGGTACCATTTGCCAGACGGAAACAGCTGAAACAGTTTATGGTTGGGGTGACTGGTGTCCCCGATGACCTTCCAGGCCTTCCTGCACCTGCTGCTATAAATGTCCTCAATGGAGGGAGGATCACATCCACAGATGCGCTGGGCTGTGCGCACCACTCTCTGAAATCTCAGCGATCAAGGTTGGTGCAGTTCCCGTACCAGGCGGCGATACAGCCAGTCAGTATGCTCCCAATGGTGCTCCTGTAGAAGGTCTTGAGGATTTGGGATCCTGTGCCAAACTTCTTCAGTCACCTGAGGTGGAAGAGACACTGTTGTGCTTTGTTTGTCACAAAGACGGTGTGGGGTACAGTACAGGTGAGATCATCGGTGATGTGTATACAGAGGAACTTGAAACTATTCACCCTCTCGACTGCAGTCCCATTGATGTTGATTGGGCCATGCCTGTTTCCGTTCTTCCTGTAATCCACAATCAGCTCTTTTTGGACATTGAGGTTGTTAACCTGGCACCACTGTGTCAGGGTGTCAACCTCTCCTCTGTAGGCTGTCTCATTACCGCTAGAAATAAGGCCGATCAGTGTCGTGTCATCTGTGAATTTAATCAGGAGGTTGGAGCTGTGTGTGGCAGCACAGTCTGGGTGTAAAGAGAGTGGAGAAGGGGACTCTGAACACAACCCTGGGGGCATCTGTGTTGAGGGTCAGGGGGGCAGAGGTGAGGGAGCCCATCCTTACCACCTGTTGGCGATCCAGTAGGAAGTCTAGGATCCAGCTGCACAAGGTGGGGTGCTGGCCCAGGTCTCTGAGCTTCCTGACAAGTCTGGAGGGAATTATGGTGTTGAATGCTGAACAGTAGTCGAGGAACAGCATTCTAACGTATGCATCCCTCTTCTCCAGGTGAGTGAGGACGGTATGTAGTGCTGTGGCTCTGGCATCATTGGTAGACCAGTTCTGTTGGTAGGCAAATTGTAGGGGGTCCAGTATGGGTGGTAGCATGCTGCAGGTGTAGAAGGCAAGATAGCAACTGTACTTAATTAGGAGTTTGAAGGATCTGGGTTGTCACCTAAAACACTCCAGAATTTCTACAGTTGTACTGTGGAGAGTATTCTGACAGGCTGCATCGCTGTGTAGGGTGGGCTTCAGCACAGGTCCGAAAGGAGCTACAGAATGTTATACAATTAGTCAGCTCCATCTACCCATCGGCAGTATCCAAGACATCTTCAAGGAACGGTGCCTCAGAAAGGAGACGTCAATTATTAAGGACCCCCATCACCCAGGACATATCCTCTTCTCATTGTTACCATCAGGTAGGAGATACAGAAGCCTGAAGGCACACACTCAGCGATTCAGCAACAGCTTCTTCCCCGCTGCCATCCGATTCCTAAATGGACATTGACCCAGGAACGCCACCTCACTTTTCAATATATTATTTCTATTTTTGCACTAATTTAATCTACCTTATTGTTATACATATATACTTACTGTAATTGATATACTTGTTAAATTTTCTGTATTATAATGTATTGCACTGTACGGTTGCTGCTAAGTTAACAAATTTCATGACATATGTCGGTGATATTAGACCTGATTCTGATTCTGACATCCACCCCCCCAATATTTTCCTCCAATCACCTTAAGATTATGCCCTCTCATATTAGCAATTTCCACCTAGGGAAAAAGTCTGTGGTTATCCACTCGATCCATGTCTCTTATTATCTTGTACACCTCTATCAAATCACCTCTCATCCTCCTTCACTTCAAAGAGTAGAGCCCTATCTCACTCAACCTATCTTCATCAAGCATGGTCCCTAGTCCAGGCAGCATCCCAGCAAATCTCCTCTGAGCTCCCACAGAGAATGTTCAGTGCAGGAAGGGAGTATAGTGCAAGGTAGATAGTGAGATCAAGAGTCTGTGGAATTGTACTAGGGAACTGTTCTTTGGGCCTGGCAGTACATGCTTCAGGCATTTGTGCTTGCTGCTTTACCGAGACAGAGAAGTGTACATAGAGTTCCTGGAGGTGAGGCTGGATTCCATCATGTGTTCACACCCCTCTGCAGTTTTCTCCAGTTACAGGCAGAGCAGTGCCCATAACAAACCATGATGCCTCCGGGCAGGATGCTTTTCTAAGCATCGATATCGTGGGAAAGATTGTTGTCATTACATAATGTCACTTAGACCTCTACCTCCTTGCTGTACTTGTTTGAGATATGACCAACCACAGTGGTACCACTTGCAACTGTGTAGATGGAGTTCGAGCAGGGTCTGGTCACAGTGTATAGGGCGAAGAGTAGGGAGCTGAGGACACCTATATTGAGGAGATTGTGGTGGAACTGTTGCTGCCTATCTTTACTGAATGTAGTCTGTTGGTCAGGAAGCTAACACCATGTCCCCTCACCCTAACCCCATCCCTACAAAAGTTTGCAGCATGTCAGTAAGCACGAACAGGGGTTGTCAGCTGATGCACCCTTCTTGCTAAGTGAAATGGCATGAAAAGCCTCAGACTACAGGAAATCCATTGGCCAGTGCCAGTGTGACCCCCGGATTCCCAAGGTCCATGGTATTTAGTGCAGTAGGGAAGAGCCGGACCGCGAGTTCAGATCCACTGCCGAAACCCCCCAGATTCTCCAGTCTGTCCACACAACTGTGTCCTGCATCTGGTAGACAAGCACACAAAACCGTCCGGCAGCCAAGGACCAGCTGCCCATTCTTTGTGAGCAAACACACCTTCCTTTCCCTGACCTCTCACACCTCACAAATGGAAGCTCCTCGGTAAGTCAATGAACAGTAGACACATCTTCGTATTACACTTCCTTTATACAACGAGACTAAACGTAAAAAATTCTGACCAGAAGGCAGAAAAATCCACCTGAAAGTTAGGAAGCTGTAGAATATACTCTGAGGAGCAATGTTTGAAGCAGAGACTGAATGAGATTAGAGATGGTAAATGCGACCGAGACTGTTTACCCACTTGGAGAGTAAACACTGATTGGACTTGTTGGCTCAAGTGGTTTGTTTCCATGTTGCGATTTGTGTATCTCCATGTGTGTCTTACTATTGCAACAGAGCTGCATTGCAATCATAATTTTGAGATTGGAATTCTCCTTGATGATAAACACTTCCTTTTGGAATCAGTTTGTTTTAACATATGTTATTTTTGTTTTCTTGAGAAAGTCGACATCTGCAGTCTGGTATGAAGTCAGGACCTTAAAACTAACTGCAAGTTGATATTGCACCAGGACTCCAGACAAGTAAGAAGCCAAAACCTTTTATCTACAGGCTGGTATGAAGTCAGGACCACTAACTTAATTTTTTTTATATACGGTAATTAATTATACTTTATAATTGTTGAATGGTGTTGTCCTTTGTTGTATGTCGTGCCATGGCCAACACACCACAGCAACTCCTAATATATTTCAGGGATCAACTTTATTCACCATATACATTTACATGTAAAGTATTAGGAATTCGCTGTAGTTTGCTGGTCAGGGCACAACAGAACAACATTCAACAATCCTAAAGTATAAAGAATTAGAAGAAAATATATTTGGGTTTAAAGTACGAATATGGAATAGAATGTGTGTAAATACACAAATACTGGCATGAATTTACAGTGTAAACAGCATTATTAAATGAGGTTTACAGTGCAATACAGTGACTGAGGCAATTAATAGAGGGGGTTGGGGAGGTGGCTAACTACAATGGCTGATCAGATTAACTGCCTGGGGAAGTAAATGTATATGACAAACAAAGTTGATCCTTGAAGAGCTTGTAGCCTCAAGCTGATACAGCTGAGGACTCCAGACAGGTAAGAGGTCAGTACCCTCTAGCTACAAGCTGGTGTGAAGGCAGGGCCCTATAACGACAATGTAGCATGAAGCCAGGAACCCACAGCTGCAGGCCGGTACGAAGCAGGATCACACTTCAATAAAATAATCGAACTTACCTCTCATCTTATAACCACAAATTGAAACCAAGCCAAGCCCCATTACCACTGGCTGATGTGAAAGCAGAACGATATTACTACAGAGTGGTCTGAACTGAACACCCTCTACTCATAGGCCAGTCGAAGCACAGAGCATTGCTACCAAAGACTGGAAGGTTGCAGCCAAGAGCAACGAGGTGAGATTTCTACATTCCATTTGCTGATTGCAGTATATTCAGAGGACGAGTAATGATTCTCTTCTTTCAGTCCCTTGCTGCTGCTGGTTTTGTATTTATGCAAATGTCATTGTTATGAAATACTCTTGAAACACAATGGATGGAACCTGTTGGCAATAAAACCATTCGACAATTATACTTCTTGTCACAAAGTCATTGTCATGGTTGTCAGAGAGTGGAAATAGGAGAAAGGAGCACATTTCTAGCCAGCGGGGTGCTGGAATTTGGCTCAGGAAGTTGTGGGAACGTAAGTGGAATGAGAGCTTACATCAGACCAATAATTTACAGGAATCAGGGGGTCTTTTAAAGGGCAATGTCTCCTCTGGTGTGTTATCCTGTTACTGTGTATGTGTGTGTGGGTGTGTGTGTACATGCATGTGTGTTGTATGGTGCGCGTAGTGTGTGCTGTGTGTGCGGGTGGTCTATGTGTGTGTGTGTGTGTGTGTGTGTGTGTGTGTGTGTGTGTGTGTATGCGCACACGTGCGCACAGGCATGTGTGAGATGGAGTCATAGAGGTATGCAGTACACCAACAGACCTTCCAGCCCAGCATGTCCACGCAACCACCAAGAAACTTTCTATATTAATCCAGTTTACCAGTGCTTGGTTTGCAGTCTTCTTTGGGTTGTAAATTAAGCTTATGCTTTAGGATTGCATGGCAGTCTCAGAGGTAAGCAGGCCACCTGGCTCAAATGGTCACTCTGTATTTATGCTCCCTTCAAGAACTCTCCTATCCTCTTCCATCTGACCCTACATCTATTTCTTTTCTCTCATTTACTTATCCAGCTGGAATTGTCAAAGATTCACACACAGATTTGATTGCCTCTGAATATTTCTGACTGTCACCCGAATGCAAGGATAATTCCGCTCAAACTCCGACTTTTACACAGAACTCTACCAGCTCGCTATCAAAGCGCAGTCAGCATTCGATTAAATTTCCAGGCACAAAAAAATGTGGCTGCTGCTTTCATTCCTGCCAGTTGATATTGATGAACTTTGACACGCGCACAAGATCTGAAGGAATCGTCATAAAGGGTCTCAGCCCAAAATGTCAACTTTTTATTCCGCTCCATAGATGCTGCCTGACCTGTTGAGTTCCTCCAGCATTTTGTGTGTGTTACTCTGGATTTCCAGCACCTGCAGAATCTCTTGCGTCTGTAATAATATGCAGTGGCATGTAATGTGTTATGTAGAACTGTACTGAGGTTTTGTGGTGGTGTTAACGCAAAAGCTCCTATGTTCTGTAGCATCACTTAGTACACTTCAGAATGTGGGAGTCATTAGTGATCCAGTGTGTATTCATCGTCCTTCCATTTGTAACTTTATTTACTGCAGCTACGCTCAAATCAAAAAAAATGCAAGAATTCCAGGTATCTTCAAAATATTCTTGCTATTAAGTACTCTGGAATTCCTATGATTTGTTATACGAACTTCACAAGAGATTTTAATGGCATATCAAGCTGCAATTATTGCTTAGCAAACAATCTAGCCTTAAAAAACTAATGTTATGTATGTGCACTATAATTTCCTTACATAAATATTTAAATTAAAAAGGGATTTGGGAATGAAATGAATGTTTATTGAACTTTCAGCATTCACACTTATCAGATGCATTCCAACTTTATTTGGCACTCTACGTATTATTTGGACAGTTAATTAATAATTACTGCCTGGTTTTCTTTCAATGAGAATCCTTATGTGTAATTGACGGCTGGGCCATTCTGACCACAATACCACTTCTCCATGCTAGGAAGTTTCTCGCACCTTACACCAGACAAATAGGTGTCAGGAAAAGGGGTCTCTCTCGCCACAAATTAAGAGCTAACTTTGAATTCAGTACAACGCACAGTTGCTTCATTGTTAACCATACACTATTGATCTTACTGTTGTGGCGTGCTGTATTGCCTTGTATTATACAGAGTACTTTTAGTCTTATGCTACCGCGTAGTGTCTTATGTTGAGGTTATATTGTGTTTTGTCACATGGAATAAATTTGTGACATTTGTATTAAATTATATTTAAAATGCATCAGGTATAATTGTGATGTTTTATGTTCAGTTATGTTTTCTTTTGAATTACATCCTGTTATGTTATGTCAGTCTACATGATGTTATGTTGAATAATATTGTATGGTATTTGGCTCAATTATATTAAATGGAATTATATTGTGTTATGTGTGTGATCTAGAACTACATTTTGAGTGATAAAATCAAGACATTATATTGTACTAGTTTAAATTATAATTTTTTTGAAATACTGAGTTGTATTATATTGAATTATATTGAGCTGAATTAATGTATTGATGCTTTGATGGACAAATTATTAAAGTAAAACTGTGACTACACAATGTTTTGGCTTCAGACGCATCAGGTAAAGTTTGCTTCACCCTCGTTCTACACGCCCAGTTCACGTGCTTCCTTATCACTACCTCGTTCACTAGAAAGTTCATTATCATATTGTGTAATATCAAAAGTATCCATTAAAGGTTCAAAGTAAATTTATTATGAAAGTATGTATATCATAAAACAAGGAAATCTAATAGAACCCATGAGAAACCAAAGACCTCCAAACATCCAACATGCAGAAAAGGGACAAAGTGTGCAAATGGTAAAAAAGCAAACGGGCGAGACTGAGGGGGTACACCGCAGCGTCCCCGAAACGGGCGAGACCGAGGGGGTACACCGCAGCGTCCCCGAAACGGGCGAGACCGAGGGGGTACACCGCAGCGTCCCCGAAACGGGCGAGACCAAGGGGGTACACCGCAGCGTCCCCAAAACGGGCAAGACTGAGCAGGTACACCGCAGCGTCCCCGAATGTGAGCCCACAGACTGCGGGGTAGGTGAAGCCGATCCAGGAGCTGATGGCTGCTGGGCAACAACTGGTCCGAAAGCTGGTGCTGTGGGACCCAAGGCTCTTGCACCTCCGGCCGACGGGATTAGTGAGAAGAGAGGGAAACGCATCAAGCGCAAGCAGGCAGGACGGGCTCAGGTGGAAGATCTTGGCTGGCATGGAGTAGTGGGGCTGAATACTGGTTCATTTTCCGCCCTCAGGTCTCAACACTTTAATCTGGCTTGATCCATTAATCATAAAATATTCATCTGCTGGCGCGTGGCCAAGTAGTTAAGGCGTCGGTCTAGTGATCTGAAGGTCGCTAGTTCGAGCCTCAGCTGAGGCAGCATGTTGTGTCCTTGAGCAAGGCACTCAACCACATATTACTCTGTGACGACACTGGTGCCAAGCTGTATGGGTCCTAGTGCCCTTCCCTTGGACAGCATCGGTGGCATGGGGAGGGGAGACTTGCAGCATGGGCATCTGCCGGTCTTCCATACAACATTGCCCAGGCCTGCACCTTGGAAATTTTCAAAGGCGCAAATCCATGGTCTCACAAGACTAATGTATGCCTATAAATTCATCTGCTGCAAGGTGCTGTACCTGTATTCCTGAGAGTCATGTTCACCAAATCCTTCAAGAGATCATAAAATCACAAGTTCATTTAGATGGTTCATAAATACATTTCATGAAGGGAAATGTACCTGTCCATCCTGCAAAGTACTCCACATCTGGGGACTTGTGCCAAGTTGGCAGAGGTGTCTCACAGACTAGTCAAGCAACACCCTGACAGAATCATACCCTACAGTTAACATTGCATACTCCACCATCAACATTCCTGGGTACGTACTGTCCCACTGGTAGAACAGACCTAGCAGAGGTGGTAGAGAGGGAGTTGCCCTGGCAACTCTCAACATCGACTCTGGATCCCACAAAGTCTCATGGCACCAGATTAAACATGGGCAAGGAAACCTCCTGCTGATCACCACGTACCGTCCTCCCTCACCTGATGAATCAGTACGTCTCCACGTTGAGCAGCACTTGGAGGAGGCATTGAGGGTGACAAGGGCACAGAATGTACTCTGGGTGGGGGACTTCTATGTCCATCACCAAGAGTGGCTTGGTCGTACCACCACAGACAGAGCTGGTCAGGTCCTACATGACAGAGCTACTAGACTGGGACTACAGCAGGTGGAGAGGGAACCAACAAGAGGGAAAAACACACGTGACCTCATTCTCACCAACCTGCCTGACGCGGAAGCATCTGTCCATGACAGCATTGGTAGAAGTGACCACCGCACAGGATTTGTGGAGACTAAATCCTGTCTTCACATTGAAGAAACCCTCCACAGCGTTGTATGGCACTACCCCTGTGCTAAATGGGATAGACTTTGAACAGATCTAGCAGCCGAAGACTGGGTGTCTATGAGGCACTGTGAGTCATCAGCAACAGCAGAATTGTACTCAACTACAAACTGTAACCTCATGGCCCAGCATATCCCCCTCTCTAATATTACCACCAGGCCAGGGGATCAACCAATCCAATTCATTCCAGGTGTTATCAAGAAACAGCAGAAAGCACTGTACACTGCGAAGGCTATGTGCCCAGACAAAATCCCAGCAATAGTCCTGAAGACTTGTGCTCCAGAACTTTCTGCGCCACTAGCCAAGCTGTTCCAGTACAGCTACAATACCAGCATCTACCCAGCAAAGTGGAAAATTGCCCAGGTATGTCCTGTACACAAGAACAGGACAAGTCCAATCCAGCCAATTACCGCTCTATCAGCCTACTCTCAATCATCAGCAAAGTAATGGAGGGGTCATCAACAGTGCTATCATGCAGCACCTACTCGGCAATAACCTGCTTACAGATGCCCAGTTTGGGTTCCATCGAGGCCACTCAGCTCCTGACTTCATCACCTCCTTGGTCCAAACCAGAGGTGAGGTGAGAGTGACAGCCCGCCAACATCAAGGCAGCACTTGACCAAATATGGCATCAGGTGCCCTAGCTAAAATGGAGTCAATGGGAATTAGGGGGAAACCCTCTGCTGGTTGGAATCATACCTGACACAGAGGAAGATGGTTGTGGTGGTTGGAGGTCAATCATCTCATCCTCAGGACATCACTGCGGGAGTTCCTCAGGAAGTGTCCAAGGACTAACCATCTTCAGCTGATTCATCAATGACCTTCCTTCTGTCATAAGGTCAGAAGTGGGGATGTTCGCAGATGACTACACGATGCTCTTCACCATTTGTGACTCCTCAGATAGTGAAGCAGTTCATACCCAAATGCAGCAGGATCTGGACAATATCCAGACTTGGGCTGACAAGTAACATTCAAACCATGCAAGTGCCAGGCAATGACCATCTCCAACAAGAGAGGCTCTAGCCATCGTCCTTTGACATTCAGTGGCATCACCATCACTGAATCCCCTACTATCAACAACCTGGGGGTTACCATTGACAGGAACTGAACTGGTCTAGCCATATAAACCCCATGGCTACCAGAGCAGGTCAAAGGCTAGGGATCCTGCAGCATGTAACTCACTTCCTGACTCCCCAAAGCCTGTCCACCACCTGCAAGGCTCAGGTCATGTGTGTAATGGAATACTCACCACTCGCCTGGATGAGCGTTGCTCCATCGACACTCAAGAAGCTTGACACCATCCAGTACAAGGCAGCCCACTTGATTGGTACCCCTTCCACAAGCATCCAATCCCTCCACCATCGACAAACAGTTGCAGCAGTGTGTACTATCTACAAGATGCACTGCAACAGCACACCAAAGTTCCTAAGGCAGCACCGTCCAGACCCACGACCACCACAATCTAGAAGGATGAGAACAGCAGATTCCTGGGAACAACACCACTTGGAAATACCCCTCCAAGTTACTCACCATCCTGACTTGGAAACATATTACCATTCCTTCATTGTCGTTGGGTCAAAATCATGGAATTCCCTGCTTAACAGCACCTCAGGGACTGCAAAGGTTCAAGAAGGCAGCTCATCACCATCTCCTCAAGGGTAACTAGGGATGGGCAATAAATGCTTGATTAGCTGGCGAGCCCACATTCTGTAAATGAATAAATTTTTAAAAATTACAGGTTGTAGACTGCAGTGATCATAGTTCAGAAGTACAGTATATCTAGTAGTTTTGTGAGCTGCCCACAAAATGTTGCTGTATATCGCTAGCACCATCTTAGATCGAGATATTAGTAGAAATAGCATCAAATAAAGCTGAGGCTTTATAAGGCATTGGTCAGACTGCACGAAGTATTGTGAGCAGTTTGGGCCCATTACCTAAGAAAGGATGTGCTGACACTGGAGAGGGTTCGAAGGAGGTTCACGAGTGTGATTTCTGGAATAAAAAGGTTAATGTGTGAGGTGTGTTTGATGGCTCTGGGCCTATAAACGCTAGAGTTTAGAATAATGAGGGAGATCACAATGAAACCTATCAAGTATCAAGGTCTAGATAGCGTGGATGTGGAGAGGGTGTTTCCTATAGTGGGTGAGTTAGGGCCAGAGGAGACGGCCTTAGAACACAGATGAGGAGGAATTTCTTCAGGCAGGGAATGGTGAATCTGTGGAATTCATTGCCACAGACGGCTGTGCAGGCCATGTCATTGGGTATATATAAAGAGGAGGTTGATTGATTCTTGATTAGTCAGGACATGAAAGGAAGAAGGCAGGAGAATGAGGTTGAGCGGGCTAATAAAGCAGCCTTGATGGCATAGCGGGTTCAATGGACCGAATGGCCTAATTCTGCTTCTATGTTGTATGCTCTTGTGGTCTAAGCAGCTTGGGAAATCCAGCTGTCACAAACACAGACTCTGCACAGAGTCTGTGCACCCACGTAGACGGGCGCAGAGCAGGCTCAGCAAATATACTCGTGAGTATGCATGTTCCAAGCAATTAGTTTCATTGTGATTGTATTTAACTCCTTTCCACTCTTTTCAGTCTTGTCAAATCATTACCAAAATCACAATAAAATCCAATGCTCCCTGCTTACCTTTGCCCTTGTCGCAGGAAAGAAGACTACTGTTTAGATTGGTGTTGTAAAGAAGCAGTGTTTATTTAGTATGTATGTATTTATTTATTTATATACAAAGAAAATGGACCCAGCAGAGAGAGAACAGCTGATCATGGCCCTGACATTTGTTGGTCAAATAGGAGAGAACTTACAGTCAGTGGAGGCTGCATTGGCAGGGGTTACTCATGCAGTGCGACAGCTACTCATAGAATGACGAGCCCAGCCCAAACTGAAGTTCATGGAGAAGTTAAAATCAATGGAGACTGGGTTAGCCAAAGTGTCTCATGCAGCGTGACGGCTACCTTCAAACGGGCAAACCCAGTCCAAGCAGGAAGAACAGGTATGAGAAAATCCGCAGATGCTGGAAATCCAAAGCGACACACAGAAAATGCTGGAGGAACTCAACAGGTCAGGCAGCCTCTGTGGAAAGGAACGAACAGTTGACATTTTGGGAAGAATAGGTGTCAGACCTCACAGCGACAGTTCAGCAAATGACCAGACGGGTTGAATCAGGTGGCAGTGATTACTGCTCCCATTGCTGAGATTCAGCAGCTCACTACTGACAGACAGAATCACGTAGCAGCCATTACTGGTCTCACTGCATCCTTCAGCCGGGTAGCTTCACTCCCAACATCTTCCACATCCGCCTCTTTAACAATCTCATCAGCCTGGGCCAATAATGCCCAGATTCCCGTGCCAGTGTCCAGACCAGAACCAGGCAGATACTGCAGTGGCCCCGACAGCAGCAGGAACTCTATAACACAGTACCAGCCGACTTTCCAAGCCCAGCCAGGTCAGCTCGGTGATGGTGTGCGTAAAGTGGCTTACGTGGAGAATCTCTTAGATGGGCCCCCGCTCAGCCTGTTCAATGATCTATGAGAACAAGGTTCCCCCACAGACCAGTGTTTTCAACAACTTGTGGCAGAGTTCAAGAGAGTATTTGATCTTCCAGGATGGGGTCAGGAGACAGCCTTCTGACTGATGGACCTAAACTAAAGGAAAGGGACAGCGAGGGACTATGCGGTAAAGTTCCACACACATGGAATGAGAGATTCCTCATCACTGGTTTCAGGTGTGTGCTGAGCACTGGGCTTCAGCATGAGATCACAGTTCATGACAACAGGACAGCCTGGATGACCTGATAAATCCGGCCATTTGAATCAACAACTGGGCAACTGAGTGGCGAAGAGAAAAAATGCATCAAGCTTCCTACTCTTTAGATCACTGTCTGACCCCATCCTCTCCCTTGTCACCCAGCACCCAGTCCGCGCAGGAGTCTACACAGGTGGGGCGCTTGCACCCATCGCAGGAGGAATGAGATAGGCGCAGGAGAACAGGTTCCTGCCTCCACTGTGGTGATCCAGGATACTTCTGAGCATCATGTCCCAAGTGCCCAGTTAGAGAGGATACCTGTCAGTAAGAAGGGGAATTCGAATGGGTCAATTCTTCCTGCAAACGTCTTTCCTTAATCACGTAATGCTCTCAGCTTCCTTGTCATTCAGGTCCCAGACCCATGAGCTTCAAGCATTTATTGACTCTGGGATAACTGGCTCAAAGATGGAGAGTTCCAACTCAGCAACAGAGAGAGAATATTGATGCCAGGTCTCTGGATGGTCCTGCTCTAGGCATTGGTAAGATCCACCTTTCCAGAGGACCCTCCAACCTCTGCTAGAAGGCATACAAATAGGGAACAGCTCCCCTTGGGTTTTATTGATTCGCCTAAACTGTTTTGCTGCTTGGTCCTCCCTGGCTATTTTGACTGATTGGTCCCTGATAGTACTCCAAGAGTGGGGACCAACATGTCTGTCTACCTGACTAAGTCCAGCTCAAGCCCCTGTAAGCATATTCCCTTCTAAGACAACTGCTAGTGTAGACCTGCCTGGTGTTCTGGCTCAATACGCTGAACTTCTCGAGGCCGTCAGTTAGAAGATGCAACAAATGCTGGTCATATGACTGTGCCATTAACCTCTTACCTGGTGTAGTCGTCCTTGGAGCCAGCTCTTTTCCCTCTCTTTTCCTGAAATAGTAACATGGAAGAATATATCAAAGAGCTGTTGGCCTTAGGATTTATTCATCAACCAACCTCACCAGCATGGGTAGGCTTCCTTTTTGTGAGCAAGAAAAATAGCAAGCCCCATCCCTGCATTGACTAACATCCCCTCAGCAAGTGCCATTGTTGGGCTACACCCTCACCCCTTCCAGTGTTCAAATGGACCCATGTAAAGCTCAGGCAGTCACAGAGCAGCTCAAACCATCTACAGTCAAACAAGTGAGGCATTTTGTGGGGTCTGTAAACTTTTATCATCACTTCGTCAGAAACTTCAGTTCCATCACGGCCTCCATAAATGCTCTCACCAAGAAGACCTCTGCAGGATTCAAATGGACAAATGAAGCAGACCAGGCATTCTTAGAGCTGAAGTGATGCTTCACACTGGCCCGGTGCCGCAACATCCAGACCCTTCCAGTCCATTCGTCGTCAAGGTTGATGGATCAGAGTTCAGCATTGGAGCTGTACTCTCCCAGTGTTCTTCATTGGGCTCTCTTCTTCACCTGGTTTTATTTCACCCCCACTTACTGTCCTGGCAGTGAGAACACCCAGGCTGATGTACTCTCCTGCCTGTTTGACATCTCTGAGGACAATGGCAATCCAGAGCCTATCCTTCCTTGCTTGTGCATTCCTGCTCCAGTGATTTGAGTAACAGAGGCGGAGGTGAGGGCTACTCAACAGTCAGATCCTGACCCAGGTGGGGGCCTCCCAACTGGTTGTGTGATCCTGCCACTGTGCATCCCAGGGTGTGGGAGTGGGGTCACTCGTCCCATCTGGTTGGCTATTTGGGAGTTCAATGGACCCTGAATTTATAAAGGGATGAAACTGGTGGCCATCTATGTTTCAGGATGTCCATGACTTTGTCTCTGCCTGCCCCCATGTGCCCAGAACAAGATATCACATCAGTGCCCTTAAATCTGCTCTGCCCACTGTTTGTGCCACCTGCCCCTGATCCCAGTCTCAGTGGATTTCATCACTGGTCTGCCTCCGTCAGCTGGAAACACTACTGTTCCGGTGGTTCTCTAAAGCCGCCCACTCATTAATCTCCCTAGGCACCCACTGGCTCGTGAGACTGCAATCCTCATGGTTTAGTGGGTGTCCAGGTTGCATGGCTTCCCTCAGGACACAGTGTCTGATCGAGGGCCATAGTTTATTTCCTGTTTTCAAAAGACTTTCTGTTCTCTTTTAGGAGCCATAGTCTGTCTTTGGTTAGGTTTCCACCCCCTAATCTAACAGCCAGACCAAGAGAGTGAATCAGGAGTTGGAGACATCCTGCATTGCATTATCACGTCCATCCTGATGACATGGAACTCCCAACTGGTTTGGACAAAGATTGCCCATAATAACCTCCTGCCATCCTCCTCTGGCATGTTCCCCTTTAAATGCCAGAAGGGATTCCGACCACTACTCTTCCTTGACCGAAAGATTGACATGGAAGTTCCTGCTGCTGAACAGTTGATCCAACGCTACAAGTGCTCACGGAGACAGGACAGTTCTTCTCTGCTGTGCCTCTTCCCCCGAGGCTGATCGGCTCCAATGACAAGTGAGGCATCTCAAGACATGGGAGAAGGTCTGGCTGGCATCTTGAGATCTTCCTTTGAGTGCAGCAAGTTGACCCAGGCTGCATGGGACTATTTCTAGTGGAGAAGGCTATCAACAGAGTCTCATATAGATTGTGCCTACTATCGTTGATGAAGATTCACCCACTGTTCTATGTTTCCAGCTCAAATTGGTAACTTTTTATCCTCTTACTGCAGTTACTCCCTTCCTCCTCCTCCTCCCCCAGCCCCCACCGCTTGCTGGATGGGTCGCTGGTCTATTCTGTGCGGTCCCTCCTGGCATCTTGCCGGGTGCAGGACAGGGCCCAGCATCTCATGGATTGGGGAGGTTGTGGCCTTGAGGAATGTTCTTGGGTTCTGGCCCATGACATCTTGGACAAGTCCAGGACTTCCAGCAGACACAGGTCTCTGGCACGTTGGGAACTGTGCTGGGGTGGGGATGGTGATGGCCAGTCACAACCATGGACTCTGCCTTGGAATCTAGGCACCATTGCAGGTGGATTGCAGAGCAGGGTTGGCAATCAAGCTCATGAGTTTGCACACTCCAGCCGATTAGTGTTGAATTACAATTGTATCCAACTCCCTTCCAATATTGTTCAACCTTGACCAGAAGCACAGCAAAGTCAATGTTTCTTGCTTATCTTTGTCCTTGTTCTGGGAAAAAAGACTGCCATTTACATCGACACTGTAAAGAAGCTGTATTTATTTGGTGTTAAGTTACTGCTTCCCAGTCACAGTGCCAGAGTTAGCTTTTAGTTTGAGAGCTTTAGTTAATTGCCCTGTTGACTTAGCCTTTATTCTTTTTGCCTTTAACTTTGCACAGTTCTTATTAAAAGTCAGTGAAATGTTTACCTGCTTCAGTGTCTGTCCCTCTGAACTTGGGCCATCACCGCACATCCCTGTAACTAGCACTGAGATAGTAATAGAAATAGCATCAAAGTGCCTGGGAAATCTAACAATCCAGCATCACATTGTGCCAAAATAGCAGTTTATTGTACAATGTGTCTAAGAGTCATAGAGAGATACAACACAGAAACAGGCCATTCGGTCTGTTAAGCTCATGCTGACCATCTGTCAACCGTTTTACAGTAATCATTTATTAATATGATGAGATGTATTGTGTTATGGATTACTATTATTTTGTGTTGTATTTAAATGCATTAAGTAAAATTATGCTTATAATGCATCCTGTTGGTTTATATTTTGTTGGATCAGCTTATATCGTGTAGATGAATTGTATTCTCCTGTGTTATGTTGAATTAAATTGTGCTACATTGAGTTATATTGGGCCAGATCTTGTTTACTCACAAAGTTAAGGTAATTAATTTAAAAATATATTATTTTCATTTGAAAAGTTAACTAGTAACTCTCATATATAATTTAAAATATTAAACTAATGCTGTTATTTTCCCATTTGAGGTCAATGAGATCTCGGTGCTGTGCGCACCCGATCCTGGAGCAGGGCCCTCCTGGTGGTTCTGTTGTGTAATGCTAGCAAATATGATCCAGCATGGGTCCTGCCACTGGATTCAATGCACAATACAATAACAGAATGAACTGAGGGGATTAGAACATAGAAAATCAAACAATGAACACTACAGCACCATACAAAACCTTCAGCCTGCGATGTTGTGCCAAACTTTTAACCTACTCAAAGATCAATCTAACCCTTCCTTCCTACTTAGACCTCATTTTTTCGATCATCTCAGAGTTTCTTAAATGTCTCTAATATATTTGCCTCTACCACCCTCCCCTTGCTGAGCATTCCAGGCACTCACTACTCTCTGTGTAACAACTTATCTCTGACATTCTCCTGCTCCCATACTTTCCTCCAATCAATTTAAAATTATGTCCCCTCATATTAGTTAATTCCACCTTGAGGAAAGGTCTTTGTCTATCCAGTCAAACTATGCCTCTTATCTTATTGCAAATCTCTCTCAAGTCATCTCCCTTCCTCCTTCGCTCCAAAGAGAAAAACTCACTCAACCTTTTCTCATAAGACATGCTCTCTAATCCTGGTAAATCTCCTCTGCATCCTCTCTAACGCTTCCACATCTTTTCTCTCAGTCTTTGGAATCAACCAGGAAGTTTGAAACTTTACCCTTTGACAGCATGTTGCATGTCTCAACCCAGACATTGCATTGCAAACGCTGACCTCCTGCTCCACTGCTGGAGGCAGTGCTGAGTGAAGATTGAGATGATGCTCACCTCGTATCTGACCCCTCCACTTTACACCAGCCAGCGTTGCCACACCTAGCGAAACCTTGTTTATTTAAATAGGGTCACTGAACATAACGACTTCAATTAATGTTTCATTTGCATATTGAATTCTTTGTCAATTTTTTAAAAATAATTTGTGAAAAATGTATTTAAATGTTTTCCAGTTTCTAAATGTTGCTGAACCCAATTTTTATCATTGCACCACAGAAAGCAATCTATCTGGCTTTGTATGGCAACTGCTCAGCCCATGACAGCAAGAAAGTGCAGAGCTGTGGACACAGCTCAGCACAGCATGGAAGCCAGCTTCCTTCTTATGTCTGATGTCTACTATAAGCCTATTGACTCTCACAGCTATCTGGACTATTCCTCTTCTCACCCTGTCTCTTGCAAAAATGCCATCCCCTTCTCACACTTCCTCCGTCTCCGCCGCATCTGCTCTCAGGATGAGGCTTTTCATTCCAGGACGAAGGAGATGTTTTCCTTTTTTAAAGAAAGGGGCTTCCCTTCCTCCACCATCAACTCTGCTCTCAAACGCATCTCCCCCATTTCACGTACATCTGCTCTCACTCCATCCTCCCGCCACCCCACTAGGAATAGGGTTCCCCTGGTCCTCACCCACCACCCCACCAGCCTCCGGGTCCAACATATTATTCTCCGTAACTTCCACCACCTCCAACAGGATCCCACCACTAAGCACATCTTTCCCTCCCCCCCCTCTCTGCTTTCTGCAGGGATCGCTCCCTATGTGACTCCCTTGTCCATTCGTTCCCCCATCCCTCCCCACCGATCTCCCTCCTGGCACTTATCCTTGTAAGTGGAACAAGTGCTACACATGACCTTACACTTCTTCCCTCACCACCATTCAGGGCCCCAAACAGTCCTTCCAGGTGAGGTGACACTTCACCTGTGAGTCGACTGGGGTGATATACTGCGACGGTGCTCCCGATGCGGCCTTCTATATATTTATGAGACCCGATGTAGACTGGGAGATCGTTTTGCTGAACACCTATGCCCTGTCCGCCAGAGAAAGCAGGATCTCCCAGTGGCCACACATTTTAATTCCACATCCCATTCCCATTCTGATATGTCTGTCCACGGCCTCCTCTACTGTAAAGATGAAGCCACACTCAGGTTAGAGGAACAACACCTTATATTCCGTCTGGGTAGCCTTCAACCTGATGGCATGAACATCGACTTCTCTAACTTCTGCAAATGCCTCACTTCCCCCTCGTACCCCATCTGTTATTTATTTATTTATATACATACATTACACATTCTTCTCTCTCTCCTTTTTCTCCCTCTGTCCCTCTCACTATACCCCTTGCTCATCCTCTGGGCTTCCCCCCTCCCCCTCCCCTTTCTTTCTCCCTAGGCCTCCTGTCCTATGACCCTCTCATATCCCTTTTGCCAATCACCTGTCCAGCTCTTGGCTCCATCCCTCCGCCTCCTGTCTTCTCCTATCATTTCGGATCTCCCCCTCTCCCTCCCACTTTCAAATCTCTTACTAGCTCTTCCTTCAGTTAGTCCTGACAAAGGGTCTCGGCCTGAAACGTCGACTGTACCTCTTCCTAGAGATGCTGCCTGGCCTGCTGCGTTCACCAGCAACTTTGATGTGTGAGGCTTCCTTCTGCCTTGGTCAGTCAGTCAGTCAGCCAGTGGGTGCCGTCCCGAATCCAGGGTTGGCAGCTATGCACCTCCATCTTCTTCGATCTTGCGACTGCACTGAGTACAGCCTCAGTTTGTTCTCACTGGCCGCCTTGGCACGGCCTGCCGCCGCCCCTGCCGAAATCGAGCCCGAGGCCGTGTCGGCCTCCAGCTGTGGCTGCTTCTTTGAGCTCGGCCCTTCCTTAGGCGGAGGCCTTGGGCAGGTCCAGGCACACGGTGCAGTGCCCAAGTTCATCGTGTCTCTTCTAACAAAGTGCATAGCATACGATTCGTGGATACGTGGTGAGGCTTTAATCTCTTCCACGGAAGATGGCTGTTGGTTCAAAAGGAGCTCATCCGCCCTTTGTCAGGTCTTGTTTTTTTTTAGTCCTGCTGGGTGTCCTCACACTCTCCTCACCAGACTGTCCGGTGGGGGAGCCGGCCCAAGTCGCCGACCACTTGACCACGGCCCCTGGCCGAGCGCTGGGCACCCCCCCCCCCCGCTAAATCTCTCCGAGTATCCGGCGCCCGACCGAAAGCCATGGTAAAGCAGGCTATAATCAAAGACACCACCACCCTGGAATTCCCTCTTCTCTCCTCTCCAAACAGGCAGAAAATATGAAAGCCTGAAAGCCCATACCACCAGGCCCAAGGACAGTTTCTATACCATTGCTATCAGACTGTTGTACAATAAGATGGGCTCCTGATGTCACAATCTGCTTATGATTCTGCACCTTCTCATCTGCCTGCCCTGCACTCCCTCTGCAGCTGTTACACTTCATTCTGCATCGTTACTGTTTTACCTTGTTTTACCTCAATGCACTGTGTAACGATCTGATCTGTATGAACACCCGGACACTTTCGCGATCACAATCAATATTATTGAAATAAATTATCGATTCATAATTTTGGTGCAGTTTGTGGAATGTTGCTGAGCACAAGACAAGTTTGTCACTATCTCGGTGCATGTTACAATAATAGACCTATATCACAAAAGCCATCAAGGCGTTCTGTTGGTTGGCCAGTTTACAGGGACACAGGTAAGTGTGAGGGGGTGCAGCAGTTTTCCCTCATACTGATGTGATGACATGATCTGTAGAGGTGTACGGAGAATAAAGCTTGTCACTGTACCTCAGTATACGTGACATTAATAAACCAATTCCAATTACTCCTGGTGTTTATCTCCTCAGTCTGTTCACTAATGCTTTACACCTAACGGTAAGCCACCAATTCATGGAGTCCTAGGGCTAGGGCGTGGGTCGGTCGGATCGGCCTGTCGGCCCAGACGCAGGGTACAGCGCTGACCAGCTGCTCAGAGGGTGGGGAGAGTTCACGGTGGTGCCGGCCCGGACTCGGGGCTCGGCTGGGGAGCAGCGCCGGTGCGCGGCAGCTCTGCTTCCAACAGCATCGTCGCTTCAGTTGATTTCTGGATTAAATCTCAATGAGACTAGGATCGTTTCAGGAGGTTATGGAGGAACAGCCAGCTATGGGTAAATAGTGGCACTGCCTTGTGTGTGCCTTGGGAAGGGCAAAGGCGAAGGGAGTAAACCCCGTCAGAAAACCTGGAGTGAAGTCCTAAAGTGGATGGACGTCACGTTCTGGCACCAACTGTATTGGTCCCTTCTTTCCACTGGACACTGCCAGCAATGCCGAGAGGGAGGACTTGGCATCAGGGCAGCCCAGGGTCTCCATAACCCCTCACCCAGGCCCTTGGCACTATGGAGAGGACACTCCATCAATGTCGCAAGATATCGGCACGACTCGGGAAGTGGCAGTTAGCGGTTATAAGCTTAACCGATTGCCATAGGGGGCACTTCTGATGGTGGGAGAGATCAGCTACCACCTGCTTCAAGTTGGGCAGCTCCCAGCCAGTAAGGTGCTGTCCCACCACTGCTTGCCTGTCTCACTGGGTGCGCGGGGCTCAGAGTTCACCTCAACAAGTGATGCACTATCAATAACTCCAAAAGACTGGAAGTAGAGTAAATATTGAAAGGCTTTTTATTAGCAGTAAAATGTGACCTCCACCATGCTGAGTATCTGCCCCTGGACTGAGGAGAAGGAGCAATGGCACAATCGCCTTTATTCAGGGGTCTGTGGAAGGAGCCACAGGGGCAGTCAGCAGAGGGGTGTGTCCAGACAGGTAACCCAGTTACAACATATATATATGGTTATGTGGTTTACCACATTCACCCCTCCCTTTTTTAAAAAGAGTCCTGCGGGGTGAAGTGACTGACAATATTTACAAGAAGTATATTTACAGGTTAAGTCTATCAGGTGGTCGAGTCCGTCGCTGTGATCTACGTAGCATCGGCGGTGATTGCATCGGCGACGGTGGTTGTGCTGGCTCCAGCCTGACTTGAGGTGCCAGCACGTTAGGCGTCAGTAATCTCTCGTGCATGTGTGTCGTGCCCGGTATAGGAGTGTTGTGTGGTGTCTGTGTAGGGCTTGGAGTGCGCGGTGTCTCGTAGGTACATACATTGGTGGGTACGGGGTTAATAGTCACCATGGAGTGTTCAGGGTAGGGCCCGGTGCTCCTGCGGGCTCCAGGTCGCAGATGGAGACCGTGTCCTCCTACCCATCAGGTAAAACCACATAGGCATACTGAGGGTTTGCATGAAGTAAGTAAACCCTCTCGACCATCGGGGAGTATTTATTGCTCCTCACATGTTTCTGGAGCAGCACTGGCCCCGGGAACGTCGGCCAAGTTGGTAGGGTGGTTCCAGTGGTCGACTTTCTGGGAAAAGAAAAGAGCCGCTCATGAGGGGTGGCATTGGTGGCCATGCATAACAGGGAGCGGATGGAGTGCAGTGCCTCGGGAAGGACCTCCTGCCAGCGGGAGACCAGCAGTCCCTTTGACCTGAGGGCTAAGAGTGTGGCTTTCCACACCGTGTCATTCTCCTTCTCCACCTGTATTTTAGCTCGTGGTCCGACTAGTTGCAATTACCCTAGCCAGCAGGTATTGGCGCAGCTCATCACTCATAAATGAGGACCCTCTGTCACTGTGGACATAGCATGAGTATCCGAACAGAGTGAAGAGCTTGCACAGGGCTTTTATAACTGACGTGGTAGTGGTGTCGGGGTAGGGGATGGCGAAGGGGAACTGCAAGTACTCATCGATAATGTTAAGAAAGTACACATTGCAGTCGGTGGAGGGAAGGGGGCCCTTAAAGTCAACACTCAGTCGCTCAAAGGGGCGGGTGGCCTTGATGAGTGGTGCCTTTTCGGGTCGGTAGAAGTGCGGTTTGCACCCTGCTCAGACTTGGCAGTCCCTCGTCATCATCCTGATCTCCTCAAGGGAGTAAGGCAGGTTCCGGGCTTTCACGAAGTGGAAAAGCCGGGTGACTCCCGGGTGGCAAAGGTCTACATGTAGGGCGTATAGCCGGTCGATCTGCGCGCTGGCGCATGTTCCCCGGGATAGGGCATCGGAGGGCTCGTTGAGCTTCCCAGGCCTGTACATGATGTCATAGTTGTAGGTGGAGAGTTTGATTCTGCACCTCAGAATTTTATCATTTTTGATTTCGCTCCGCTGCTGATTATTAAACATGAATGCAACTGAGCACTGGTCAGTCAGCAGGGTGAACTTCTTGCCGACTAGACAGTGCCTCCAGTGCCTAATAGCTTCCACTATGGCCTGGGCCTCTTTCTCTACCGCAGAGTGCCGAATTTCAGGGCCTTGAAGGGTACGGGAGAAGGACGCCACTGGTCTTCCCGCCTGGTTGAGGTTAGCAGCCAGCGTGAAGTCGGAGGCGTCACTCTCTACTTGGAAGGGAATGGCCTCATCCACCGCATGCATTGTTGCTTTGGCAATGTCTCCTTTTATGCGGTTGAAGGCCGCGTGGGCCTCGGCAGAGAGGGGGAATGTGGTGGACTTGACCAGGAGGCGGGCCTTGTCTGCGTAGTTAGAGACCCATTGGGCGTAATATGAAAAGAAGCCCAGTCACCTTTTGAGGGCTCTGAGGGTATTGGGAAGAGAGAGTTCCAACAGGGGGCGCATACGGTCAGGGTCAGGGCCAATGATTCCATTCTCCACGACACACCCAAGGAGAGCAAGTCGGGTGGTTCTGAATACACACTTGTCCTTGTTATAGGTGAGATTGAAAGCTGTGGCTGCTTGGAAAAATTTTTGGAGGTTGTTGACATGATCCTGCCGGTCGTGACCACAGATGGTGATGTTATCCAGATACGGGAACATGGCCTTCAGTTGGCACTGGTCCACCATCTGGTCCATTGCCCTCTGGAAGACAGATACACCATTCGTGACACCAAAGGGGATGTGCAAGAATTGATAAAGCCTGCCGTCCGCCTCGAAGGCAGTGTAAGGGTGGTCCTCCCGGCAGATGGGGAGCTGATGGTAAGCGGATTTTAGGTCTATGGTCGAGTACACCTTGTACTGTGCTATCTGATTGACCATATCCACGATGCGGGGTAGAGGGTACGCGTCGAGCTGCGTGAACCTATTGATGGTCTGGCTATAGTCCATCACCATCCTATTCTTCTCCCCGTTCCAAACAACCACCACCTGCACCCTCCAAGGACTTGTGCTTACCTCAATGACCCCCTCCCTGAGCAGCCGCTGCACCTCCGACTTAATGAAAGCTCTGTCCCCCGCGCTGTACCTCCTGCTTTTAGTTGCCACAGGTTTACAGTCGGGGTTCAGGTTGGCGAACAGCAACGAGGGAGGGATCTTGAGGATGGAGAGACTGCTAGTGGCGTCGGTAGTGCGGCTGTTGGCATGGTGTTGGGTAGGATGTGCGGATCGGTGTGTGTGTGTGGTCAGTAGCGGGGTATGTGACGTATTTCTACAAAACTGGGGATTTACAAAGTCGAGCCCCAATAGCACAGGGGCACACAGTTGAGGCACAACCAGTTACGTAAAGTCTTGATATTCTGTGCCCTGCACCACTAGCGTCGCTACACAACCCCCCCGGATGTCTGTTGTATGCCACCCAGAAGCCACGGTGACCCTCTGACTTACCAACCGTATCGCGAGTCCACAATGCTGCACCGTGTCTGGGTGGATAAAACTCTCCATGCTGCCTGTGTTAAACAGGCAGCCTGTCCTGAGCCCCTCCACCAGGATGTCCATCATTGACCTTGTGGGCTGGTGGGGAGCGCTTTGGTCGAGGGTCACGGAGGCCAGGGTTGAGTCGCTGCCTAGGTCCGGCGCGGTGGAGTGCCCCGTGAGCACCCGTGGGTCGTAGGCGGTGGGAGGTGGCGCCGACCAAGATGGCTGCTCCCATGTCTTGCACGTGGTGGCAGTGTACAGGCAAGATGGCGACCCCATGCCTTCCACGCGGCGCTGCTCGATCCCGCTCGCGGTTTGGACTTACAGACCTTGGCGAAGTGGCCCTTCTTTCCGCAGCTGGAGCAGGTAGTTTCTCGGGCTGGGCAGCGTTTCCAGGGGTGCTTCTCGAGTCCGCAGAAGTAGCACTTCGCGGACTCGTGACTGGCAGCAGCCGTGGTCGATCGCCGGCGGGTTGCGGGGTCTGCGGTGTCCACGAGGCCATCGGGGGATCGCGTACCTGAAGATCCTCAGAGTTGTGCAGAGCGGCTTCCAGCGTGTCGGCCAGCTCAATCACCGAACGTAAGGTACGATCAGCTTGTCCCAACAGCCGCTGGCGCACATACACTGACCTGGTCCCCGTGACAAAGGCATCTCTCACTAGGAGCTCCACATGCTGTTCTGCCCTCAATTCTTGGCAGTTGCAGGTCCGCACGAGTGTCTGTAGGGCCCAGACAAACTCAACGCTCGATTCCCCGGGCCGCTGCTGCCGCGTCGCTAAGCGATAGCACGCATAGACGGTGTTTAGCAGCCGCAGGTATTGTCCTTTGAGTGCGCTCATCGCGCCGTCGTAGCTCGGCTGGTCTCTGATCATCGAGTAGACCCGTGAACTGACCCCGGAGAGGAGAACTCTGCACTTCACGGTGGACTAGGTCACTTCAATCTCCTCTAGGTATGATTCGAAGCAGGCCAGCCAGAGTTTGAAAGCATTTCCAGCTTCAGGTGTTTGTGGGTCGAGCTCTAACTTGTCGGGTCTCAGGACGTGTTCCATGCTTTAAAATTACTGCTAATAAAATTGATGCACTATTAACAACTCCAAAAGACTAGAAGTAGAGTAAATACTGAAAGGCTTTTATTCGCAGTAAGATGTGACCTCCACCATGCTGAGTATCTGCCCCTGAACTGAGAGGAGGAGCAGTGGTACAATTGCCTTTTTTCAGGGGTCTGTGGGAGGAGCCACAGGAGCAGTCAGCAGAGGGGCGTGTCCAGACAGGTAACCCAGTTACAACATATATATATGGTTGACCACACCAAACAAGCTGTGAGTCCGCACCGGGTAGAAGGATGAAAACTAGGAAGACGCCAGCTCTTCACCCCACAAACAGCAGTCATTGACGGGAGCTCTCTCGGCTGAACATCGACTTTGACTGCCTCCAGGAGACCTGTTTGGCAGGTAACGGTTCCATCACAGAGTCCAATTACACCTTCTTTTGGCAGGGTCTCCCTCATGAGGACCCAAGGCAGTATGGGGTTGGTTTTTCAGAAAGGAGCTCTATCATCATAACTATGAAACCACCAATAGGCAGAACAGAAAGAATCCTTGCTCGCTGCTCATCGTCGCTTTCTGGCCCTGTAAACCTCCTGAGCATCGATGCCCCAACACTTCGTTCTTCACCAGAGGCCAAAGAGCAGTTCTACGAGGCTCTGGATGAGGCAATATCCAGAATCCCAAACAGTGAAGGATTGAACCTGCTGGGAGACTTCAATTCCAGAGTTGGAGCCGATCACAAAGTATGGGTTTCTCGCCTTGGCCATCATGGCATCGGTGAGGTGAATGAGAACGGTCAGAGACCGCTGCCATCACGGACTGTGCATCATCAACATGTATTTTCAGTGTAAGGTCTCCCAAAGACATCAACGGTCCCACCATTAACATCAGCTTGACCTTATCATCTCCAGGCACCGGGACCTGAACAGTGTCCTTGGCACTCGCAGTTACCACAGTGCAAACGGTGACACAGACCACTCCCTTGTTGTCAGTGGAGTGGGGCTAACTCCATCATTCCAAGACTAAGGGCCCGTCTCGCATCGACACCTGCTGTACAGCCATCTCTGACAGAGGGAGGAGAAGATGGCGGCGCGACACAGTGCGTGCAGCCTCTCCAGCGAAATGATATTGTATTTGTTTAAATAAGGGCCGTGCACAATCCTGATGTGATGGAGACAGACGTGAGAGCACAGAGGAACATCTGGAGAAACTTCTGAAATGCCCACTTTGCTGCTACTGCTACTGTGCGATCGAGAATCTCCAGAGGGGAAGGCCCCAAATCCTCGGCTTTGCCTGTTGTTGGCGGCCGGGGCTGGGGTTGAAGTGCTCGGCAGAGATGGTGCTCGGTGCTCGGTGTCGGAGGGCTGGTCGGAGGCTCGAAGTTTTCGGACGGACTGATAGTTGGACTGTGGTCGGGTGCTTCCAGGGTGCTGCATCGGCAAGTTTGCGGCGCTGGAGGTCATGGCAGGGAGAGTTTCTTCCTTCTGCCGTCTGTGTGAGATGTTGGGACTTTTGAGAGACTTTGAGACATTTTTTTACCGTGCCCATGGTCTGTTCTTATCAAATTACGGTATTGCTTGCACTGTTGTAACTATATGTTATAATTATGTGGGTTTTGTCAGTTTTTCAGTCTTGATCTGTCATGTGTTTCTGTGATATCACACTGGAGGAACATTGTATCATTTCTTAATGCATGCATTTCTAAATGACAATAAAAGAGGACTGCGTGTCCTCATAATCCAATCTAATCTAATCACAGACGCCTTTGAGGATGCAACGAATAGTTCTGGTGACAGTACTTCTATTGACTGCAAGTGATCACAACTCCATGATGCCATCTACAGCTCAGCCATAACAGTGTTTAGTAAAAAGGAACACAAGAATGCAGACTGGTATAAAGCACACTGGGAAGAAATGGAGCAAGTGACTGAGACCGTGAGAAAAGCTTTGGCTGGCCTACAAGCAAAACCCCTGCACCAGCACACACGCCGCCCTCAGAACTGCGAGGAACAAGGCACAGCGAACAGCCCAATGTTGTGCAAACAACCACTGGCTGAATTTGTGCAGCAAAATCTAATCAGCTGCCAGCTGTGGGAATGCAAGAGGGACGTTAGACGGCAACAAGAGGGACGTTTGACAGCAACAAGAGGGACGTTTGACAGCAACAAGTGAGCAACAGGCCCTTCAGTCCCATTGAAGTGGACAAATGGGGTAGTGATCATGGACCACAGCAAGCAGCTTGAACGATGGCTAGAGCCCAGCCTGGAGCTGTATGCAATCTGGATCATGATGACTGATGGTACCCCGGAGGCATTACCTGACTTGCCAGTCATGGAAGAGCCTAATGCACTGTGCAGGAGCTCAGCAAACTATCGACTACCTCACCAGAGGGAAAACCTCAGGGAAAGATGGAATTGCCCCTGAAGAGCAGGAAGCCTGCCTTGTTGCATCATCTACACAAGCTTCTGTGTCTTTGCTGGGAGAAAGGCCACATAATGTAAGATTTCAACATGCAGGTCAAGTTGGAAGTGGATCTCAAGAGTGTGAGTTTGTTGAGTGCCTATGAGATGGAGGTTTAGAGCAGTTTTTCATTGATCAGCTACTAGTGGATCAGTTATACTAGATTAGGTGTTATGTGCTGAACCAGAGGTGATTAAGGAGCTTAAGGTAAAAGAACCCTTAGGAGGCAGTGATCA
Organism: Mobula birostris; assembly: GCF_030028105.1. Classification (NCBI taxonomy): domain Eukaryota; kingdom Metazoa; phylum Chordata; class Chondrichthyes; order Myliobatiformes; family Myliobatidae; genus Mobula; species Mobula birostris. The sequence goes on from NC_092392.1 coordinate 61,054,469, forward strand.
CAATATGATTGAGTTAAACTTAAAATTTGATAGGGAGAAAGTAAAGTCTGACATAACAGTATTTCAGTGGATTACAGGAAATTACAGTGGGAATTATGAGAGAGGAGTTGGCCAAAATAAATTGGAAGGAGATGCTGGCATGGATGACAGCGGAGCAGCAATGGTATGAGTTTCTGGGAAAAATGAGGAAGGAGTAGATATAGGAACATTAGAAAATGAGGCCAGAGAAACAATAATGGGACCAAGGAGATGGCAGATGAACTAAATGCGTATTTTGCATCGGTCTTCACTGTGGAAGACACTAACAGTGTGCCAGATGTTGAAGGGTGTGAGGGAAGAGATGTGAGTGCAGTTACTATTACAAGGAAGAAGGTGTTCAAAAATCTGAAAGACCTAAGGGTACATAAGTCATCCAGACCAGATGAACTGCACCCTGGGGTTGTGGAAGAGGTAGCAGTAGAGATTGTGGAGGCATTAGTAATGATCTTGTAAAAATCATTGGACTCTGGCATGGTGCCAGAGGACTGGAAAATTGCAAATGTTTCTTCACTCTTTAAGAAAGGAGGAAGGCAGCAGAAAGGAAATTATAGACCAGTTAGCCTGACCTCAGTGGATGGGAAGATGTTGGAGTCAATTGTTAAGGATGAGGTGATGGAGTACTTGGTGACACAGGACAGGATAGTACAAAGTCAGCATGGTTTCCTGAAGGGAAAATCTTGCCTGATGAGCCTGTTGGAATTCTTTGAGGGGATTATAAGTAGGATAGATAAAGGGGATGCAGTGGATGTTGTATATTTGGACTTTCAGAAGGCCTTTGACAAGGTGCCACACATGAGACTGCTTACCAAGCTAAGAGCCCATGGTATTACAGGAAAGTTACTAACATGGTTTGAGCATTAGCTGATTGGTAGGAGGCAGTGAGTGGGAATAAGAGGATCCTTTTCTGATTGACTGTCAGTGACTAGTGGTGTTCCACGGGTTGGTGTTGGGGCCATTTCTTTTTATGCTGTACTTCAATGATTTAGTTGATGGAATAGATGGCTTTGTTGCCAAGTTTGCAGATGATACAAAGATTGGTGGAGGAGCAGGTTGTGTCGAAGAAACGGGTAGGCTCCAGAAGGATTTAGACAGATTAGGAGAATGGGTAAGAAAGTGGCAAATTAAATACAATGTTGGAAAATGCATGGTCATGCACTTTGGTAGTAGGAATAAATGTACAGACTATTTTCTAAACAGGAAAAAACAGATTAAAAAATCTGAGATGCAAAGGGACTTGGGAGTACTTGTGCAGAACACCCTGAAGGTTAACTTGCAGGTGGAGTCGGTGGTGAGGAAGGCAAATGCAATGTTCGCATTCATTTCAAGTGATCTAGAATACAAGAGCAGGGATGTGATGCCAGGGCTTTACATGGCACTGTGAGGCGTCACTCTGAGTATTGTGAACAGTTTTTAGCTCCTCATCAAAGAAAAGATGTGCTGGCATTGGAGAGATTTCAGAGGAGGTTCACAAGCATAATTCTGGGAATGAAAGGTTTATCATATGAGGAACTTTTGATGGCTCTGGGTCTGTACTCGCTGGAATTTAGAAGGATGAGGGAGGTCTCATTGAAGCTTTTTGAAGGGCCTAGACAGAGTAGGTGTGGAAAGGGTGTGGAAAGGACAAGAGGGCACAGCCTTAGGTTAGAGGGGCGTCTATTTAAAACAGAGATGCAGAGAAATTCCTTCGCTAGAGGGTGGTGAATTTGTGAAATTTGTTAACACAGGCAGCTGTGAAGGCCAGGTCATTGAGTGTATTTAAGGAAGAGTTTGATAGGTTCTTGATTGGACATGGCATCAAAGGTTATCGGATGAAGGCTGGGGAGTGGGGCTGAGGAGGGGAATAGGAAGATCAGCTATGATTGAATGGCAGAGCAGATTTGATGGGCCAGATGTCCAAAGTCTGCTCTATGGCTTATGGTCTTATGGTCCCCCAAGACGTGCGAGATGCCAACGTTGTCACACCGCACAAAAACAAGCATGATCGTAGTGATTGTAACAACTACCGTAGCATCTCTCACCTTAGTATTGTGGGGAAAGTGTTCGCCTGCATCATCTTTGCATAACTTCAGAGCCTTGCCTCCAGTGCAGGTTCAGAGCGGGCAGGTCTACAGTGGACATGATCTTCTCACTGCAACAGCTGCAGGAGAAGTGTTGGGACCAGCAGAAGCCACTGTACACAGCCTTCACTGATCTGACCAAAGTGTTCAACATCATCAGCAGAAACACTGTACAGTCTTCACTGATCTGACCAAAGTGTTCAACATCAATGAAGAAGCCACTGTACACAGTCTTCAATGATCTGACGACCAAGGTGTTCGAGCTCGTCAGCAGAAATGGACTCTCCAAACTCCTGCTAAAGATCAGCTACCCACCAAGACTGCACGGCTTCATATCATCCTTCCATAAGGACATGCACAGCGCTGTCTGCTTCAATGGAGCAACTTCTGATGCCTTTCCCGTGATCAGTGGAGTGAAACGAGGTTGTGCCCTCTTTCGAATCTTTTTCTCCATGCCCCATCACTGTGCTTTTGCAGAGAACACCGAAGGCATCTGCCTTCACACAAGGGCTGATGGCAAGCTGCTCAACATCACTTCCTTGCATTCCAAGACCAAAGTTAGAACAGTCCTCATCCTCAATGTTGTTTGCAAATGATGCAGCATTGACAGCACACACTGAAGGTAGACTCCAACAACTGATTAACCGCGTCGCCCATGCCTGTAAGGAGTTTGGGTTAACCATCAGTCTGAAAAAGACAAACGTCATGGCCCAGGGAGCAAAATCTTCCCCAAACATCACCAGTGATGGTTGCTTTCTCACCAGCTCCTGTCCCTCAAAGCAGAGGTGGATAACAAGATTGCCAAAGCTGCAGATGTCATGGCCAGATTGAACACGACAGTGTGGAGCTACAGACAGCTGAGAAAGACCAAGCTGCGTGTGTACCAGGTGTGCGTGCTCAGCACACTCCACTACACCAGTGATGCTTGGACGCCATACATCAGCCAAGAGAAGAGGCTAAACCTGTTCCACTTACATTGCCTCAGGAGAATGTTGCACATCTCCGGGCAGGACAGAATCACCAACACAGAGGTTCTGCCGTGGGCTGACATCTCCAGCATCCACAGACTCAGCCACAGATGCCTCAGATGGTTGTCCATGTCAAACGGACGGACCAGGGACACTTTCCCAAGGATGTGCTGCGTGGCAAGCTGAGTGAGGGTTACCGCCCACAAGGAAGATAATGTCTCCACTACAGGGATGTCTGCGAGTACAGCATGAAGCTGGCAAGTATTGACCTCAACACATGGGCGGAAACAGTTGAAGACCGGACAGCGTGGAGGGCCGCAGTCAAAAGCAGCGTGTGACGTGCTGAGATAGCAAGGACCAAGAGCCAGAAGAAAAGTCAGAGCTGCATCACCCAGAGCACCTTCCTCCCTCACCTGCAGCCGCTGTGAGAGAGACTGTCGCTTTAGAGTGGGGCTGGACAGCCACTCCGGAAAGTTCAAATAGCCCCAAGTCTACAACCCCAAGAGCCATCAGAAGAATGTCACACCATCATCTCTCAAGACATACAGATGCTGATGAGAGTACAACACAGAAACAGGCCCTTCAGACCACTTATTTGCTGCCGAACTGTTATTCTGCCTAGTCCTATTGACTTGCACCTGGACCATAACCCTCCATACTCCTCAAACCATGTACTCATCCAAAGTTCTCTTAAATATCAAAATTGAACAGGCATCCACCACTTCCGCTGGCAGCTCAGCCATAGTTGCACCCTCTGGGTAGAACTTCCATCTCGGGTTCCCCTTAAATATTTCACCTTTCGCCCACCTATGACCTCTAGTTCTACTCTCACCCAACCTCAGTGGAAAAATGCAAACACAAGGAATACTGCAGATGCTGGAAATTCAAGCAATGCACATCAAAATTGCTGGTGAACGCAGCAGGACAGGCAGCATCTCTAGGAAGAGGTACAGTCAACGTTTTGGGCCGAGACCCTTCGTCAGGACTAACTGAAAGAAGAGCGAGTAAGAGATTTCTTCTTTCAGTTAGTCCTGACGAAGGGTCATCAGAAGAATGTCATTTACCCTGTCTATACCCCATATAATTCTGTGTACCTCTATCAACTCTCCCCTCCAGGAAATTGTCCTAACCAATCCAACCTTTCCCGATAACTCGGGAACTAATGTCCTGGCATTCCTACTGGCTTGTAAAAGTTTTTGATGTATGTCAATTTGACAATGCTCACACTTCAAGAGTTCAAAAGCTTTAGACCCACTCCCATGATTCAGCAAGCCACTCCAGCCTAGTTACTCTTGGTGTTGTCAGATTAGCTGCCCTTTCGATTATGTGTTAAATTGAGGCTTTCAGTTAGAAACAAAAGGATACAAATGAACAAGAATTCCTCTTGAGGCCTGGACACCTTCTTGCTTACAACCAATACTAAAATAAATTATCTATTCATAACATAGGTGCTGTTTCTGGAATGTTGCTCCAAATTGTAGCAATGATTAAGTCACCATACATAGTGAGATAGCAAAGGGTATTATCTCTTTCTTTCTTACAGCCTTCTTTCTTTGACACCACAGACTCTGTTAAGAACTGTTTTCTGTTATTGGCAATGTCTTGTGAAGGTATCACTCAGAGATTGAATTACATATAATGTGCAACAATGAAGTTATTTGAAAATGTAAAACTGATCTCATTTCTGTTCACTCACACTGCCATCCTCATTTTAGCACCAAGTAAGTGCCTTTGATCTTTTGTATGCTTTCTGTACATAGCAATTAGTGCTCAAAAGACAAGTTGGCTTTGCTGATGTAAACATGTCTTTGAGTGTGAATTATATTTTGTTTTAGATTTCTGTACAGGGTGTGAATTGAGCTGTTATCACTGTGAGAACATCCACAGCCGTCTCAGAATTTTGTTCTTTGGCTCGACAAAAGGCACCTACACAGATCACAGTGTATCACCCAAATGAACCCAAAGTCTGGTTTCAAGTTTAAATGTAATCAACAACTAATAACGGTGACTCCTCTGCTTGCATCTTCAGAAACAGCTCTATTTCTATCTTTAATATCTCTTTTTTCCCTTTCAGGGTTCTTTTGAAGACTCTGATCTGGAGTTACACGAAGGGTTCCGGCCCGAAACGTCGACCAATCTTTTCCACGGATGCTGCCCGACCTGCTGAGTTCCTCCATCGTGTTGTGAGTGACACTCTGACTTCAGTTCCTTGCGGAAGTGGGACCTGCTCTCAGGGCCTCACGACCGGTCGCTTTTCATATCGAAAAGGACGCGGCCTGGAAGACTAGCGTGCCTTCAGGGTGCTGGATCTTCATGGCTCTGGGGATGGGTGGATTCGAGGTCGGTGCTGCTGCCTGATGTATTGCGGGAGTACACGGAAGATCGAAAGCAGTGAGCTGGCTGCTGGCTGTGTGCCAAGAGACCCGAGTTCTTTGGGCACAGAGCTTGGAAAAAGCAACACAACAGATTTTTAATACCATAAATCGGCAAGTTGTTTTGTTATGTCTTCCCTCTCACTGTGAAATGGGGACATCCCTTTTTCCCTTATTAGGGAGAGAGGGAGCCTGTGGTATGTCAAATAGCTTGGTGAACTAGTTGTCTTTGGGGTACTGCAAGTCTGTGTCTTTATTGATGCTTTGCTCAGTGGAGGGTGCAGATGCTTTTTTGCTGGTGGGGAGGCGGTCGTCTCTTTGCTGCTGCTTATGTGTGGGAGGGGGAGTTGGGGGGGCTTTGGGGTTCTGATATTTAACTGTCATTTATTCTTTGGGGCATGCCTCTGTTTTCGTGGACGTTTGTGAAGAAAAAGAATTTTAGGATGTATATTGTACACATTCTCTGACATTAAATGTACCTATTGAAACCTATTGATAATTCTCATTATTACTGTGAAAACCCCCCTACCTCACTGTTTCACTTTTTCATGTACAGTCTATCCTGTGTCCCTACACCAATCTGGTAGAACAGGCCAATTTTAGTCTTCAATAAATGTTAACTCATGAATTCCAATTGAGGAAAGTTCCTAAATTGACTAAAGATCATTGTGTTGGAAGTCTGCAAAACCCTGCATTGTCCTAGCAAAGGATTCATGTGGATTTTGCCAGACCGTTCATGGGAACAAGTTTCTTTGTAGTGGTGGATGCAGTTACAAAGTGGCCCAAAGGGTTCTCAACAGCCTCCACCACAGCCTCACGCACTGTCGATGTGCTGAGAAGCTTCTGCTCAACGACTGGTGTTCCAGAACACCTAGTCAGTGACAACAGACCACACTTTGTAGCAGAACAGTTTCAATCATTCCTAAAAATGAAAAGGCATATTACATCTGCACTGTACCACCCAGCAACAAATGGCTTGGTGTTAGGTTTGTCCAGAGTCTAAGGAACACACTGAGAGCGATGTCAGCAGAACACACTACACTGAGTCAGAAGCTCACCTATCTTACGGTCTGAATGGGACAATTTAAAATTTACTTCAATGTAGATGTTTATATTATATAGTTGTATTGCCCTGGTTCTTATCTTCACTGTTATGCTGTATGTATTTCATCTTGGCATTCTGTAAGAGCAGTCTGTTCTGTTTTCAGGCTCGTTTGCGTTACTGTTGAAGAGATGAGGAGAAATATGTGCCAGTCCAGTTAGGATGGTTGGATTAAGGGGAGGTTTCTCTGGTGAAGGACACTAAGGTTGGGCTTGGAGCTATTGTTCGAGAGGAGATGAAGAGAGAAGACACTGGGGAGAACCGGTCATAGCATATGATCCAGTGGGAGACCCGTTTGTTCGAGATGGATTGCGAGCAACGTTCGGAAGGTGGTGTGGGTGTTCACATTGACCGAGGGCCCAGCGTGATTGACAGAGAAGTTCAAGATGAGATCCAACTTGTGCACATTTGACTGCTTAATTAGAATGGGCTCTTTTCTTTTTGTTATTCTTTACGAACCCTTTAGTTAAGATTCATAAATATAATTCCTTTAATTGTATGCAGTGTGCTGTCTGTTGTTTCGTGGCATTAATTTGTAACAGGGTAGCGAATTACACAGCATCCACACAAACCGGGGTCTGGGGTGGGATCAGTCATGCCTGAATCTCACAGGTTTGGCGGGGCAGGAGGTGGTCTTTCCTAGACTGATGCAGCCAAGGAAACCGGGGTTTCATAGTAATATAATTATAATACATATTAATGCATATAATGACTACAGAGCAATATTTGAGTTGGAGTTGATAGCTAAGCAGGAAGTAGTGTTGTGTATTTAATATTTGAGTAATATTGTAAATATTCAATTAAGCATTCTTTGTTTGTTTACATAATTCATCATGGGTTTTATGTAAGAAGTACATGAATGGCATACGTCATTATGCCACCAAGTCATATGTGAGCGCCTCACTAAAAGAAAAGCCAAAAAAAACTAAGTACATAAATATCCTGACTTCTGTATTTTTTCTTTCAATTAGTTTCTGGAGCTACAAAACCTAACAGTCACCCTCTGAGTGAAGAAGATTCCCCTCATATTTCTCTTAAATATTTTGTCTTTCACCCTTAACCTATGATCTTTAGTTCTAGTCTAAGCTAACCTCAGTGGAAAAATCCTGCTTGCATTTACCCTATACCCCTCACAATTTTGTATACCTCTATCAAAGCTCTACCATTTTCAGTTTAAGATGCTGCTACCAAAGGCATGTGACAGCTTACTGTTAGTTCAAAATCAAAAAAATACAATTAAAAATATTACTAATAACACTGGTTTGAAGTACATTGTGGTGAACTATCATCTCAAACAATGAAGGAGAGAATGAAGGCAAAGTGAATTCAAGAGATGTGCCTTGCTGGTTCGCTGCAAAATTGACACACTTGGAGCTGGAACTCTGTTGACTGGAGTAAACAATTTGGAGAGGAGAGTACGAGACAGAGGAGTCTCATGCCCGCCCAGCTAACCCAGGTGCAAGGGTGGATTGCTGTAAGTGCCAAGCCGATTTGGAGAGGTCAGGAATAGCTTCTTTGGCAGCGAAATCTAGATCTGAAGCAAATCGCTGGGCCCGGAGCGATTCGCCATGGCGGAACCCGGGTCCTAATGCGAGGCACCATCCACTGTTTGGTCAATTTAATTTGCAGGAGTTTAGCTTTTGAACCACCTGTATGACCTGGCATTTTTGTGGTGGGACCTGAAGTCTGAAAGGTGACAGATCTAAGCGCCGGACCAGATTGCAAGGTTCAAGGTGTCCAGGCTGATTCAGTCGCTGCTCCGCCTCTGCATCGAGCTGTGGTTCTAGCCTGCAATAATCACAGTGTGGACTCACTTCTGTGAATTTTAGTTCTGAATGCTATTCGCTTACTTTTATTGTTTGCACATTTTCTTTGCTGCACATTGGGTGCTTGATAATCTTGTTTTAATGGGTTCTGTTGGGTTTCATTGTTTTGTAGCTGCCTGCAAGAAGCCGAAACTCAAGATTGTATAAAGTATACACACTTTGATAATAAATGTACTTTGAACTTTGAACTTAATGATGTTACTGGTCTATTTTAATCAATTAATTTAATCTTTCCCAGTAACTTTGCGTTAGAAAAGTATAAATAAAATCCACAAAAAATGACAATCAAAAAAATTGTATTTACTTTGAGCTTTCTGTAGGGAGAAATTCCCTAGAGCTTTAATTAACTTCCAAGGAATTTAGTTAAATAAAGACTGTTGCAGGACCAAAGAAAGAGACATGAAGATGGATGTTCAAAAGTTTGATTAAAGGCAAACTGAGAGGCTTTCCACATGATGAGATTAACGTGAGGTTACATATTCTTCTCTTCCAATGTTCTTGCCAATATTTGTTCTTCAGTCAATATCACTGGAATAGATTATCCTGTCATGCATGATAGGAGCTGGCTGTTTGCAAACTGGTTGCTGTATGACTAATATCAAAACAGTCCGTGGCTACATGTCGGAGGTTCTTCATTTATTGCTCAGGAATTTTGCATGACCTGAGGCCATGGAAAATGCAATACAAATGCAGGTCTTTTGTTTAAAACATTGGTAACAGTTTTAAACAAAACTGTTAAACTTTTTAACAGTTTTTAACTGCACCTGTCAAACTTTTTAACACATCTATCAAATTACCCCATAGCTTCTTGTTTTCCAATATCTAGTCTGCACTAGTTAAAAATCTTGTGATACATCTCTGGTGCAATGAAATAGTTTATCCTGTTTTAGGCAAATAAAAGCAAGGCTGTGATTAGTTAATAGGTGTTATTTATTTATACTTAGCGGCTAAGAGTAGCTTGTCATGAAGTTCATTAGAAAAGAACTTGACAATAGAATTGTGATGTAAAACTGTGGTAAGATAAAGCAGCTCTTCAAGCTGTTCCTCCTTGTCTCACAGGATAATTAAGAATGATTGATCATGAGAATATTTCAAGATGAAAATGCCTACTAGTTTTCCAGTTCATATTGCACCCTATGAAGTTAGTCGAAAGCTTTTTAAGCATCTTTAATGACATTGGTCAATTATGACCGAATGAATTGTTTGTTTTAAATTGGTGATCATATCCGTAAACACGCTTCAACATGCAGAGAAGCTTAAAAACCCAAACATGAGAAAATCTGCAGATGCTGGAAATTCAAGCAACACACATTAAATGCTGGTGGAACACAGCAGGCCAGGCAGCATCCTGGGAAGAAGTTTCATTGCTTTAAGAAATTCTTAATGCAAGTATTGTCTAGAATTACATGCTGTACCCTCATAACTTGAAGTGCAATATAAAGCTGTCTGTCAGTGGGGGGGATGGTCCCAAACAACAGTGAGAACGGGTGCCAAATCAAAACAGGGGAGAGCAGGGTACTGATACCACAAATAAATTAAACTTCCATTGTTCAAGAATCATTATACTCAGGAAAGGTTTTGAAGGATTGGAAAATTGCAAATGTCACTCCACTCCTTAGGAAAGGAGGGAAGCAGCAGAAAGGAAATTATAGACCAGTTAACCTGACCTCGGTGGTTGGGAAGATGTTGGAGTCAATTGTTAAGGATGAGGTTATGGAGTATTTGGTGACACAGGACAAGATAGGACAAAGTCAGAATGAGGAAAAGGATCAGCCATGATTGAATGGTGGAGCAGATTTGATGGGCCAAATGGCCTAATTCTGTTCTTATGTCTTATAGTCTTATAGACGTTTTCTCTCAAAAATGGAGATCAAATGAGTCTATGGCAGTGACACAAAGGAAGAAATAGCAGATACCGGACACACCAAGTGAATAGGAAATCAAGCAAGAAACACAGTGTAAAACAGTCTGGTGATTTTCTTTCAGCACTTTTCAATTATCTTACAGGGTCAGTGCCATCCCAGGAGAAATTTTGGAACATAAAACATACATATTTAAAATGTTTAGATGGGAATAAAATCAATTACTGTTTACCATCCAACCTGACAGTATGAACATTGATTTCTCCCCTATCATCCTTCTCTGTTTCCCTATTCCTCATCCTGACTCCCCTCTTACCCTGCTTCCTCACCTGTCCATCATCTCCCTCTGGTGCTCTTCCTCCTCTTTCATGCATCGCCCACTCTGCTTTCCTATCAGATTCCTTCTTCAGGTCTTTACCTTTTCTACCTAGCACCTCCCAGCTTCTCACTTCACACACGCTCTCTTCCACCCACCTACCTTCCCCCTCCCCTGATCTTTTTATTCTGTCTTCTTCCCGCTTTCTTTCCAGTCCTGATGAAGTGTCTCATCCCAAAATGTCAACAGTTTATTCCTCTCCATAGATGCTGCCAGCCCTGCTGAGTTCCTCCAGCATTTTGTGTGTGTTTCTCTGAATTTCCAGCATCTGCAGAATCTCTAGTGTTTACCATTTATATAATCTTTATAATGTTGTAATACATCCCCAAAGCTTTTCACAGGATCTTTGTTGCCAAAGTTTAAAATCAAACTGAAGGAGCAAACGTTAGGAGAAAGGAATGAATAAACCTGAATATAAATCCCTACTTTGGCACATAAACTGACACACAGTACCTGTATCCTCTTTCTACCACTTACTGCCCCTAGTTTCCACACCATGCTGAATTCAAATCATTTTTTCCATTTTATGGTACTTGCATCATGTTACAGCAAAATTTAATGAAGATACTGTGTGAAATTCTCGAGCACATCTGAATTATGAATTGCTTAAAGCAAAGGAACTTAGTTCCATGCAAAAGCTTGTTTGCAGATCTAATCATCCATTTCATTGTAAAAATAAGGATAAAATATATAATAAAGAGAAATCTTTCTTGGAGAAGAGAAGGTGAATTTCATCATAGTAACCATCACGATCACTCTTCAGGAATGAAGGGATCTGCCACACCTCTGCTCAGAGGGAAAGATCATTGCCTCCACATTCTTCACTTCACAGAATAAAGACATCAGTGATTAGAGCCTAGAACGTAAAACATAGAACACCTCAGCACAGTGCAGGTCACTACAGGTCAGAGAGTTGTGGTCATTGTCTCCAAAATGTTCACCTGCCTGCCAGGAGATCTGACCTCTGTCTGCTCAATTGCCCAGCACCAGATCCAGTATGGCCAATCCTCTAGTCAGCCTGTCTACATATTCTCAAGGCATTTTGACACATTGAAATACAGACCCAAGACCACAAGATCAGACACATCTGACCTTTGTCATTTAGCAGAACAAGAATGCAAGTGGCCATGGAGAGTGGTGAACTCAGCTAGTTCCATCACAGAGACTGCTTTTTCCACCATACAGGACATCTACAAGAGGCCAGGTCTCAGGTCTCAGAAAGGCAGCTCCCATGATCGGGACCCCAACTACCTGGGCTGGGCCCTCTTCTTGATGCTGCCAACAACCAGGAGGTACAGGAGCCTGAAGATGCACACCTCAAGGCTCACCAACAACTCCTTCCCCACTGCCATAAAGCTACTTCTTTTCCTTTCTCTCAATCTTACACTAATGTCGTTATGTTAATTTTATTGTTTTTGCACGTGCAGGTTATGTATAATTTGCATTAATTTAAGTTTGTTATGTTTTCATGTTAGGAAGAATGCCAAAAATCTAGAGAGTGTGCATAAGAGGTTTAGCAGGATGCTCCCTGGATTAGAGAGCATACATTGTGAGGACAGAACTATAGAACATAGAACATTACAGCACAGAAACAGGCCTTTTGGCCCTTCTTGGCTGTGCTGAACCATTTTTCTGCCTAGTCCCACTGACCTGCACCTGGACCATATCTCTCCATACACCTCTCATCCATCTACCTGTCCAAGTTTTTCTTAAATGTTAAAAGTGAGCCCGCATTTACCACTTCATCTGGCAGCTCATTCCACACTTCCACCACTCTCTGTGTGAAGAAGCCCCCCACCAATTATCCCTTTAAACTTTTCCCCCTTCACCCTTAACCCATGTCCTCTGGTTTTTTTCTCCCCTTGCCTCAGTGGAAAAAGCCTGCTTGCATTCACTCTATCTATACCCATCATAATTTTATATACCTCTATCAAATCTCCCCTCAATCTCCTACGCTCCAGAGAATAAAGTCCTAACCTATTCAAGCAACACACATAAAAATTGCTAGTGAATGCAGCAGGCCAGGCAGCATCTCTAGGAAGAGGATGACAAGAGGGTGGCAGTGTTAGCTGTGAGGAGGATGCTAAGAGGATGCAGGGTGACTTGGATAGGTTGGGTGAGTGGGCAAATTCTTGGCAGATGCAATTTAATGTGGATAAATGTGAGGTTATCCACTTTGGTGGCAAAAACAGGAAAACAGATTATTATCTGAATGGTGGCCGATTAGGAAAAGGGGAGGTGCAATGAGACCTGGGTGTCATTATACACCAGTCATTGAAAGTGGGCATGCAGGTACAGCAGGTGGTGAAAAAGGCGAATGGTATGCTGGCATTTATAGCGAGAGGATTTGAGTACAGGAGCAGGGAGGTACTACTGCAGTTGTACAAGGCCTTGGTGAGACCACACCTGGAGTATTGTGTGCAGTTTTGGTTCCCTAATCAGAGGAAAGACATCCTTGCCATAGAGGGAGTACAAAGAAGGTTCACTAGATTGATTCCTGGGATGGCAGGACTTTCATATAATGAAAGACTGGATCAACTAGGCTTGTACTCGTTGGAATTTAGAAGATTAAGGGGGGATCTTATTGAAATGTATAAAATCCTAAAGGGATTGGACTGGCCAGATGTAGGAAGATTGTTCCCGATGTTGGGGAAGTCCAGAACGAGGGGTCACAGTTTGAGGATAAAGGAGAAGCCTTTTAGGACTGAGATTAGGAAAAACTTCTTCACTCAGAGAATGGTGAATCTGTGGAATTCTCTGCCACAGGAAACAATTGAGTCCAGTTCATTGGCTATATTTAAGAGGGAGTTATATATGGCCCTTGTGGCTAAAGGGATCAGGGGGTATGGAGGGAAGGCTGGTACAGGGTTCTGAGTTGGATGATCAGCCATGATCATACTGAATGGTTGTGCAGGCTCGAAGGGCCGAATGGCCTACTCCTGCACCTATTTTCTATGTTTCTACGTTGCTATGTACAGTCGACGTTTCGGCTGAGACCCTTCGTCAGGACACAACCTAACCTATTCAACCTTTCTCTGTAACTGAGTTTCTCAAGTCCCGGCAACATCCTTGTAAACCTTCTCTGCACTCTTTCAACCTTATTAATATCCTTCCTGTAATTTGGCGACCAAAATTGCATACAATACTCCAAATTTGGCCTCACCAATGCCTTATACAACCTTACCATAACATTCCAACTCTTATACTCAATACTTTGATTTATAAAGGCCAATGTACCAAAACCTCTATTTACGACCCTATCTACCAGTGACGCCACTTCTAGGGAATTTTGTATCTGTATTCCCAGATCTCTCTGTTCTACTGCACTCCTCAGTGCCTTACCATTTACCTTGTATGTTCTACATTGGTTTGTCCTTCCAAAGTGCAATACCTCACACTTGTCTGTATTAAACTCCATCTGCCATTTTTCAGCCCATTTTTCCAGCTGGTCCAAATCCCTCTACAAGCTTTGAAAACCTTCCTCACTGTCCACTACACCTCCAATCTTTGTATCATCAGCAAATTTGCTGATCCAACTTACCACATTATCATCCAGATCATTGATATAGATGACAAATAACAATGGACCCAGCACTGATCCCTGTGGCACACCACTAGGTTGAAGGATATCGGGCTTTTCTCTTTGGAACAAAGAAGGATTAGAGGTGACTTGATAGAAGTGTACAAGATGTTAAGAGGCTTGGATCAAATGGAGAGCCAGAGACTTTTTCCCAGGGTAGAAATAGCCAATACAAGAATGAAGTATAAAGGGGTGTCAGAGATAAGTTTTTTGCACAGAAAGTGGTGAGTGCATGGAACCCCCTGCCAGGGGCGGTAGTAGAGGCAGACATACTGTATTACATGCATTTAAGAAACTCTTAGTAAGCACATGGATGATAGAAAAATGGAGGGAAATGTAGGATGGAAGGGTTAGATTGATATTAGAGTCGGTTAAAAGATTGGCACAGTAACCAAAGGATCTGTACTGTGCTGTAATGTTTATGTCAGTGAGTCTGACATCAGTAGTGAGAAAATTATTGGAAAAGTATTCCAAGGAACCGGAAAAATGAGCATTTGGATAGACATGGACCAATTAAGGATAATCAGCATGGCATCCTGTGCGGTAGGTTGTGGCTATAAAGATTTATCTTAGAAAAATCTTATGAAGATTTTCAAGGAAGTTACCAGGAAAGTTGATGAAGGCAAGGCAGTGGTCATTACCTACATGGACTTTAGCAGAGCATTTGACAAGGTTTCGCATGCGAGGCTGGTCAAGAATGTTCAGTCGATCGGCATTCAAGTTGAAGTTGTAAATTTCATTAGACATTGGCTTTGTGGGAGAAGCCAGAGAGTGGTAGTGGACAGTTGCCTCTCTGACTGGAGGTGTGTGACTAGTGTGCTACAGTGATTGGTGCTGGTCCATTGTTGTTTGTCATCTATGTCGATGATCTGGATGAACTGAATCAGCAAATTTGCAGATGATACCAAGATTGAGGGTGTAGTGGGCAGCAAGGAAGAATATCTTGACTAGCAGCAGGATCTGGACAAGCTGGAAAAATATTTGGCAGATGGAATTTAATGCAGACAAGTGTGAGGTGTTGCATTTCGGTAGGACCAACCAGGGTAGGTATTAGACAGTGAATGTTAGGACAGTGAGTGGTGCAGTGGAACAAAGGGATCAGGGAATACAGGTCTGTAATTCATTGAAAGTCGCGTCATAGGTAGGTAGGGTCATAGAGAAAACTTTGGCACATTGGCCTTTACAAATCAATGTACTGAGTACAGAAGATGGGATGTTATGTAGAAGTTGTATAAGATATTGGTGAGACCTAATTTGGAGTATTGTGTGCAGTTTTGGTCACCTACCTAGAGGAAAGATGTAAATCAGGTTGAAAGAGTACAGAGGAGATTAACAAGGATGTTGCTGGGTCTGGAGGACCTGAGTTGTAAGGAAAGATTGAATAAGTTAGGACTGTATTCTTTGGAACCTTTGAAGATTGAGAGAAAATTTAATAGAGGTATACAAAATTGTGAAGGGTGTAAATAGGGTAAATGTAAGCAGGCTTTTTCCACTGAGTTGCGTGGGACTGCAAGAGGTCATGGGGTAAGGGTGAAAGGAGAAAAGTTTAAGGGGAACATCAGGGGAAATTTCTTCACTCAGAGGGTCATGAGAGTGTGGAACGAGCCACCAGCACAGGTGGTGCATGGAGCTCGATTTCAATGTTTAAAAAGTAGCTTGGATAGGTATATGGATAATAGGGGTATGGAGGGCTATGGTCCCAGTGCAGGTTGGTGGGAGTAGGCAGTTTAAATGGTCCAAAAGGCTTATTTCTGTGCTGTACTTTGCTAGTACACTATGACTCTGTTTTTTGTTCTGCGTTCTATGTAATGTACTGTGCTGTTACTACAAAAATCTGATTTTCATGACATTCGTACCCTGCATATGTGTGTTTGCCTGTGACAACAATAACGTGCACTTGAACCCTATTCACAGGGATTGACTGGAACAATTCAGTTTGCAGTAATATCAGTCTACGCCACCCCTGAGTGTCTGTGTTGTTCCATTGGGTTACAATGTCCCATGAATAATGAAAAGACTGCTCCCTGAGATCCCTTTCAAACATCCATGGAAGGGATCCATAATGAACCTAGCCCTTTTCCATCACAATATTGGAGTCTGGGAGAAACCAGGTGTGTCAAAATGTGGGTATCCTGACATGGGTTACTACTAAGAAAGTGAAGAAAGAATGTTGCATTTCGCTAACTTCCTTCATAACTTCAGGCCACTGCAGTGAAGAGCCACTGCGATACTGCAGACGGTCAATCTGTGGATAATAACTTTCAGAAAATCTCAAACCTAGTTGCAGGATAAATCTGTTCAGATTAAATTGGCTAAGAGATAATTGTTGCTTTGAAATCCTATTCATTGGCAATCTCTACACCTTCCACCAGGAGCTGGTTGTGGGTTACAGGAGGAACAGAGACAGGCTCACTCTGACATTGACATCAATGGATGCGGGGTTGAGAGGGTGAACAGCATTAAGTTCCTTGGTATCCACATCACCGGAAAATGCTGTGGTGAAAAAAGCACAACTGTGCCTTTTTCACCTCAGACAGTAGAGGAAGTTCAGCACAAGTCTCCATATCCTAAGGACTTTCTACAGGGGCACAATTGAGAGCATCCCGACTGGCTGCATCACTGCCTGGTACAGGAACTGTACTTCCCTCAATTGCGGGACTCTGCAGAGAGTGGTGCGGACAGCCCAGCGCATCTGTGGATGTGAACCTCCCACTGTTCAGGACATTTACAGCAATGGGTGCATAAAAAGGGCCCAAAGGATCACTGGGGACCCGAGTCACCCCAACCGCAAATTGTTCCAGTTGCTACCATCTGGGAAATGGTACCACAGCCAGGACCAACAGGCTCTGGGACAGCTTCTTCCACCAGGCCATCAGGCTGATTAATTCATGCTGACACAATCATATTTCTAAGCTATATTGAGTGTTTTGTGGTATATCTTATCATACATAGTATTTATTGCAAATTACTATAATTTGCACATTGCACATTCAGAGACGTAACATAAAGATTTTTACTCCTCATATGTATGTTAAGGATGTAAGAAATAAGACCAATTCATTTCAATCCTATCAATTTCGTCAGAATTGTCATTATCCTCATTGTCACCAGAATGATAACATCAATAATAATAACTATTGTCCATAAGTCTTAACGTACACTCAGTGATCACTTTGTTAGGATGCTTCATATACCTAATAAAACGACCATCAGTCGTTTATATTCTTCTGTTGCTGTGATCCATCTACTTCAAAGTTCGATGTGTTGTTCATTCAGAGTTCACAACTTGGCCTTGGATCATCTGAACAATAGCAATACCTAGGTCAGGCTGCTGTTTATTGATAACAGCTCAGTGTTCAACACAATCATCCTCTCAGTTCTAAACAAATTGCTCCAAAACCTGGACCGCTGTACCTCCCTCTGCAACTGGATCCTTGATTCCTCATCAGGAGACCACAGTCCGTGCAGATCGGAAATAACATCTCCTCTTTGCTGACATTCAACACTGGTGCACTTCAAGGATGCGTGCTCAGCCCACTGTTCTACTCTTTCTATCACCACGACAGTGCAGCTAGGCACAGCTCAAAACCATCTATAAGTTTGCCAATGACTCACCTGCTGCTGGCAGAATTTCAGGTGGTGACGAGAAGGCGTAGAGGAACGAGGTAGATCTGCTGGTTGAGTGGTGTCACAGCAACAACATTGCACTCAACATCAGTTAGACCAAGGAATTGACAGTGGGCTTCAGGAAGGTTAAATCGAGGGAACACACACCAGTCCTCATCGAGGGATCAGAGGTGAAAAGGGTGAGCAGTTTCAAGGTCCTGCATGTCAACATCTCTAAGGATCTATCCTGGGTCCGACATATTGATTCAATTACAAAGAAGGCACAACAGCTGCTATATTTCATTAGCAGTTTGAGGAGAATTGGCATGTCACCATGGCACTTGCAAATTTCTACAGGTGTATCATGTGGAGCATTCGAACTGGTTCCCCCTCCACCACCCGCCCACCCCATCTAATATGGAGAAGCAACTGCACAGCTGGATCAGAAATAGCTGCAGCAAGTTGTAAACTCAGCCATCATGGACGCTAACCTCCTAGCGTCCAGGCGATGCCTCAAAAAGGCAGCATCCGTCATTAAGGACCCCCACCACCCAGGACATGCCCTCTTCTCATTGGTACCATCAAGGAGGAGGTACAGGGGCCTGATGACACACTCTCAGCATTTCAGGAACAACTTCTTCACCTCTACCATCAGATTTCTCATGAAGACCTCCTCAGTAGTACCCTCTTTTGACAATACTTATTTGTTTAGTTTTTATATATACTCCTTATTGTAATTTATAGTTTTTATTACATTGTATTGCAATGTATTACTGCTGCAAAAGAACAAATCTCAAGACATACAGTATGCCAGTGATATGAAATCTGATTCTTTTCTGCATGCCTTCCTGCCAGCCTGAACCAGTCTGGCCATTCTCCTCTGAACTCTCGTTCACAAGGCATTTTTGCCACAGAACTGCTGCTCACAGCTTTTTTTTTTTGCTTTTCACTCTGTTCTCTGTAAACTCTAGACACGGTTGTCTGCGGAAATCCTAGAAGGTCTGCAGTTTCTGAGAAACTCAAACCACCCCGTCTGGCATCAACAATCATTCCATGGTCAAAGTCACTTAGATCACATTTCTCCCCCTTCCTGATGTTTAGTCTGAACAACAACTGAATCTTTTGACCATGTCTGCATACTTTTGTGCATTGAGTTGCTGCTACATGATTGGCTGATGTACCTAATAAAGTGGTGACTGAGTGTAGAAAATAGAATATCACAGCACAGTATAGCCCCTTCAGCCCACAATGTTATGCTGACTTTATAACCCTTCCCTCCTACATAGCCCTGCATTTTTCAATCATTCATTTACATTTCTAAGAATTGCTTATATGCCACTAATGTATTTGCCTCTACCACCATTCCCAGCAGGATGTTTCATGCATTCCCCACTCTGCGTAAAAAAATACCTCTGACATCCCCCCTGTACTTTCCTCGAATCACCGTAAAATTCTGCCCCTTCGTATTAGCTGTTTCTGCCCTGGAAAGATGTCTCTGGCTATCCACTCTATCTGTGCTTCTTATCATCTTGTACACCTCTATCAAGTCACCTCTCATCCTTCTTCGCTTCAAAGAGAAAAGCCCAAGCTTGGTCACCCTATACCCACTAAAGACCCCAAGCCCTAGCTCACTCAGCCTATCTGTACCTACTAAAGACCCCAAGCCCAAACTCACTCACCCTATACCCACTAAAGATGCCAAGCCCAAGCTCACTCAGTCTATACCTACTAAAGACCCCAAGCCCTAGCTCACTCAGCCTATCTGTACCTACTAAAGACCCCAAGCCCAAACTCACTCAGCCTATACCTATTAAAGACCCCAAGCCCAAACTCACTCACCCTATACCTACTAAAGACCCCAAGCCCAAACTCACTCAGCCTATACCTACTAAAAACCCCAAGCCCAAACTCACTCACCCTATACCTACTAAAGACCCCAAGCCCAAACTCACTCACCCTATACCTACTAAAGACCCCAAGCCCAAACTCACTCACCCTATACCTACTAAAGACCCCAAGCCCAAACTCACTCACCCTATACCTACTAAAGACCCCAAGCCCTAGCTTGCTTAACCTTGACCTGCCAAAGACCTCAAGCTAACCCTTTGCAATGACTAATGGAGATATTTTCTGCTCTGTCCCAGTTTTAGGTCAAGCGGGCTCTTACTTTTTAACGGTGGACAGACACTGAATAAATCTAAAATTCTGCGCAGATCCGTTCCCACCATTTTGTACAATGTGAAAGATTTATTCACATACGTATGCCTATGAAGTAGCTGTTAATAGGCATTGTCATAACAGCTTTCAATAATTCATCAAGTCCACCTCCCACTATCTCTGCCCTTTCTTACATTCATTTGGTCATTCAATCTGATGTTTGCATATCAGGTAACAACTTTCATATATTCACCAAAACACACTGCAATGTATTTTTTTCCCACCATGTAATGGAGAAGACAAATTGCCTGAAGACTTAATTCTCTTTTTAAAAAGCCAGGTGAAGATTGCATAGCATTAAGCTTTTCTGATTACAACATCAACATTAAAAAAAAATCAAATTACACAACTGATTATAGAACTAGATCAGCCAGAACAAGCCTAATTTACCCATTACATCATCCATC
Organism: Mobula birostris; assembly: GCF_030028105.1. NCBI lineage: Eukaryota > Metazoa > Chordata > Chondrichthyes > Myliobatiformes > Myliobatidae > Mobula > Mobula birostris. Next base: position 61,074,881 of record NC_092392.1, read on the forward strand.
CATTTCAGATGAATGTAAATCCATCCTAGATGTAACTCTCTTGACTTTAGCAGCAATTCAATCGCAACATTCAAAAGATGGTGAAAGTTATACAACATGAACAGAATGATATACACTGAGTAGATAGAAATACATTAACCTTATTACTTGGGAAGAAATTACACAGAATCTGTTCACATTCATACATCATAAAGATCCTGCAAATATGTTAGCACCATTAGGTCTTCAAGATGTAGCAAAATTATTTGCATATTATTAGTCCAATTCTCCAGTCCAGATTTATTTATTTATTTAGAGTAACGTTCAAAGTACATTTATTATCAAAGTATGTATACTATATACAACCTTGAGATTTGTCTCCTTACAGGCAGCCACAAAACAGAGAAACCCATGAAAAAAAGACCGTCAAAGGCCCAATATGCAGAAAAAAAGTAAATCGTGCAAACGATTAAAGTAAGCAAATAACATTAAGATCTGAAGTTCACAGCCATGAAGCCAGTCATCGTGGCAGCCGGTTCAGCAGTTGCAGGACATAGCCTCAGTTTAGCGCGGAGACGAGTAAACCTCACTGAACAGCGAGCTGAATCAGCCCATCCCTCACTTCTGGCCATGATACACTGTGCATTCCTATCTGGCCCAGTGCTTAAATCGTCCAAACCTCAGGTTGTACCTCACACCCGAGCCCAGGCCCTGCTGCTTTGATACGCTCTCGGGCCTAGTCCCCACCACCTCGAGTCTGCCTCACTTCGGTTCTGCTCCAGCAATGGCCAGACATTCCCATTCTCAGACCTGGGTTCCACTGCCTTGATTTGGCCCATGCCATAACCGTCCTGCACCTTCGAGATTTGAGTTCACATCGCAAAAATGCCAGGTCATACAGGTGGTTCGAAACTCAACTCCGAAAGGGAAGTTACAGGCTATTGATTAAAGTGATTGTATCCAAGAAAAAGTGTGATTAATACAGTAATTTCCAGTTTTGTTTGTTCCGTTTGCTATTAGCAAGTTGTTGCTGTGCTTCACCAGCGCCATCTTAAACCAGAAGTATCAGGAACCAAATTAGAGCGCAGAACAGGCCCTTGCGGCCCAAAGAGCCACACCACCCAGCGGTCTACCTACTGGTTAACCCTGGCCTAATCACAGGACGATTTGCAATGACCAGTAAAAGACTAACCAGTACAGCTTTGACTGTGGGAGGAAACTGGTCACCTGGAGGAGAAACTCCGTACAGAGGGCGCTGGAATTGAACTCCGAAATCCACAACACCCTGAGCTGTAATAGCATGGCGCTAGCTACCACATTACTGCGGCACTCAAGATGAATGCTCTCAACCTAAAACTTTGACCATCCATAGATGCAGCCTCACCCGCTTAGTTAGACCGTAAGACTATACGACACAGGAGCAGAATTAGGCTGATTGTGCCTGCTTCACCATTCCATCATAGCTGTTTATTACCCCTCAATCCCTTTCCTACCCCTTTCCTGTCTTCTCCCCATAACTTCTGACATGCTAACTATGCAAGAAGCTATCAAACTTTGCTCTAAGTACACCCAATGACTGACCTCCACAGCTGACTGCAGCAATGAATTCCATGGATTCAGCACCCTCTGGCAAAAGAAATTCCTCATTATCTCTGTTCTAAAGGGACATCCTTCTATTCTGAGGCTGTGCCCTCTGGTCTTAGATTTCTCCACAATAGGAATCTAGGCCTTTCAATATTCAATAGGTTTCAGTAAGCGTGTACAAACTCCTCTCCCCGTTCTTCTAGACTCCACTGAGTACAGGCCCAGAGCTATCAAATGCCCCTCAGACATTAACCCTTTCACTCCTGAGAACATTCCTGTGAACCTCCTCTGGACCCCCTCCAATGTCAGCACATCCTTTCTTAGATAAGTGGCCCAAAACTGGTCACAATAGTCCAAGTACAGTCTGACTATTGTCTTGCAAAGCCTCAGTGTTACATCCTATTCTAGTCCTCTTGAGATTAATACTAACATTGCATTTCCCTTCCATACCTCCGACTCAACATGCAAGTTAACCTTTAGGGAATCCAGCATGAAGACACCCAAATCATTTTGTACTTCTGGGTTCTGAACCTTCTCCTGTTTAGAAAATAGTCTACTCCCTTAGTCCTTCTACCAAAGTGTGTGACCGTACTCTTCCTGACAGTCTATTCTAACTGCCGCTTCTTTGCCCATTCTCCTAATCTAAGTTCTTCTGCAAACTCCCTGCTTCCTTAACACAACCTGCAGTTCCTCCAGTTCCTGGTAAGTTATTATATACCATTAAGCCACGGTAGCATAATGGTTAGCACGACACTATTACAGCTCAAGGTGCTGGAATTCAGAGCTCAATTCTAACATTATCTGCAAAGAGGTTGTATGTTCTCCCCATGGAATTCATGTGTCCTCTCTGAGTACCTCCCACAGTTCAAGGACATAATTGGTCATTCTGAGTGAGTAGGAGAGGATTCACTCGGAGGGTGCTCAGCAGTGTGGCATGAAGGGCTGGGAGGGCCTCTTCCCTGCTCTATCTCAATAACTAACTAAAGAAGTAAAGTACTTCTGAACTATCAGCCACTAAGCCAAAGCAAATAATTACAGAGCACTACATGCAATAGCAGTGTTTATCATTAAAACAACCTGAGGATTATTTAACCATTTTAGAGTCATAGAGAAGTACAGCACAGAAACAGGCCCTTTGGCCCATTTAGTACATGCCAAAAACATTTAAAGCTGCTTGCATATACTCTATCTATGCCCCACATAATTCTGCACACCTCTAATAAATCTCCTCTCAATCTTCTACATTCTAAAGAATACAGTCCTAACCTATTCAATCTTTCCTATTAACTCAGGACCTCCAGAACTGGCAACGTCCTTGTAAATTTTCTCTGCACTCTCTCAACATTATTTACACCTTTCGCATAGGTAGGTGACCAAAACTGTACACAATACTCCAGATTAGATCTCACCTACATCTTATACAACTTCAAAATGCCAACTACCCATTACATTGATTTATGAAGGCCTACATGCAAAAGCTTTTTTTTATGACCCTATCTATACACAATGCCACTTTTAATGAATTATGGACCTGTATTTGCAGATCCTTTTGTTCTACCACACAGCTCAGTGCCCCACCATTCACTGTGTTCGACCTATCCTGATTGGTCCTACCACACAGCTCAGTGCCCCACCATTCACTGTGTTAGACCTATCCTGGTTGTTCTACCACACAGCTCAGTGCCCCACCATTGACTGTGTCAGACCTATCCTGGTTGTTCTACCACACAGCTCAGTGCCCCACCATTCACTGTGTCAGACCTATCCTGGTTATTCTACCACACAGCTCAGTACCCCACCATTCACTGTGTCAGACCTATCCTGGTTGTTCTACCACACAGCTCAGTGCCTCACCATTCACTGTGTCAGACCTATCCTGGTTATTCTACCACACAGCTCAGTGCCCCACCATTCACTGTGTCAGACCTATCCTGATTGGTCCTACCACACAGCTCAGTGCCCCACCATTCACTGTGTTAGACCTATCCTGGTTGTTCTACCACACAGCTCAGTGCCCCACCATTCACTGTGATAGACCTATCCTGGTTGGTCCTACCACACAGCTCAGTACCTCACCATTCACTGTGTCAGACCTATCCTGATTGGTCCTACCACACAGCTCTGTGCTCCACCATTCACTGTGTTAGACCTATCCTGATTGTTCTACCACACAGCTCAGTACCCCACCATTCACTGTGTCAGACCTATCCTGATTGGTCCTACCACACAGCTCAGTGCCTCACCATTCACTGTGTCAGACCTATCCTGGTTGTTCTACCACACAGCTCAGTGCCCCACCATTCACTGTGTCAGACCTATCCCGATTGGTTCTACCACACAGCTCAGTGCCCCACCATTCACTGTGTTCGACCTATCCTGATTGTTCTACCACACAGCTCAGTACCTCACCATTCACTGTGTCAGACCTATCCTGATTGGTCCTACCACACAGCTCTGTGCTCCACCATTCACTGTGTTAGACCTATCCTGGTTGTTCTACCACACAGCTCAGTGCCCCACCATTCACTGTGTCAGACCTATCCCGATTGGTTCTACCACACAGCTCAGTGCCCCACCATTCACTGTGTTCGACCTATCCTGATTGTCCTACCACACAGCTCAGTACCTCACCATTCACTGTGTCAGACCTATCCTGATTGGTCCTACCACACAGCTCTGTGCTCCACCATTCACAGTGTTAGACCTATCCTGATTGGTCCTACCACACAGCTCTGTGCCCCACCATTCACTGTGTCAGACCTATCCTGGTTATTCTACCACACAGCTCAGTGCCCCACCATTCACTGTGTCAGACCTATCCTGGTTATTCTACCACACAGCTCAGTGCCCCACCATTCACTGTGTCAGACCTATCCTGGTTATTCTACCACACAGCTCAGTGCCTCACCATTCACTGTGTCAGACCTATCCTGGTAATTCTACCACACAGCTCAGTGCCTCACCATTCACTGTGTCAGACCTATCCTGATTGGTCCTACCACACAGCTCAGTGCCTCACCATTCACTGTGTCAGACCTATCCTGGTTGTTCTACCACACAGCTCAGTGCCCCACCATTCACTGTGTCAGACCTATCCCGATTGGTTCTACCACACAGCTCAGTGCCCCACCATTCACTGTGTTCGACCTATCCTGATTGTTCTACCACACAGCTCAGTACCTCACCATTCACTGTGTTAGACCTATCCTGATTGTTCTACCACACAGCTCAGTACCCCACCATTCACTGTGTCAGACCTATCCTGATTGATCCTACCACACAGCTCAGTGCCTCACCATTCACTGTGTCAGACCTATCCTGATTGTTCTACCACACAGCTCAGTACCTCACCATTCACTGTGTCAGACCTATCCTGATTGTTCTACCACACAGCTCAGTGCCTCACCATTCACTGTGTCAGACCTATCCTGATTGGTCCTACCACACAGCTCTGTGCCTCACCATTCACTGTGTTAGACCTATCCTGATTGTTCTACCACACAGCTCAGTGCCCCACCATTCACTGTGTCAGACCTATCCTGGTTGTTCTACCACACAGCTCAGTGCCCCACCATTCACAGTGTTAGACCTATCCTGATTGGTCCTACCACACAGCTCAGTGCCCCACCATTCACTGTGTCAGACCTATCCTGGTTGTTCCACCACACAGCTCAGTGCCCCACCATTCACTGTGTCAGACCTATCCTGGTTATTCTACCACACAGCTCAGTGCCCCACCATTCACTGTGTTAGACCTATCCTGGTTATTCTACCACACAGCTCAGTGCCTCACCATTCACTGTGTCAGACCTATCCTGGTTGTTCTACCACACAGCTCAGTACCTCACCATTCACTGTGTCAGACCTATGCTGATTGGTCCTACCACACAGCTCTGTGCCTCACCATTCACTGTGTTAGACCTATCCTGATTGTTCTACCACACAGCTCTGTGCCCCACCATTCACTGTGTCAGACCTATCCTGATTGTTCTACCACACAGCTCAGTGCCCCACCATTCAATGTGTCAGACCTATCCTGATTGGTTCTACCACACAGCTCTGTGCTCCACCATTCACTGTGTTAGACCTATCCTGGTTGTTCTACCACACAGCTCAGTACCTCACCATTCACTGTGTCAGACCTATCCTGATTGTTCTACCACACAGCTCAGTGCCCCACCATTCACTGTGTCAGACCTATCCTGGTTGTTCTACCACACAGCTCAGTGCCCCACCATTCACTGTGATAGACCTATCCTGGTTGGTCCTACCACACAGCTCAGTGCCCCACCATTGTCAGACCTATCCTGATTGGTTCTACCACACAGCTCAGTACCCCACCATTCACTGTGTCAGACCTATCCTGGTTGGTTCTACCACACAGCTCAGTGCACCACCATTGACTGTGTTAGACCTATCCTGGTTGTTCTACCACACAGCTCAGTACCCAACCATTCACTGTGTCAGACCTATCCTGATTGTTCTACCACACAGCTCAGTGCCTCACCATTCACTGTGTCAGACCTGTCCTGGTTGTTCTACCACACAGCTCAGTGCCCCACCATTCACTGTGTCAGACCTATCCTGGTTATTCTACCACACAGCTCAGTGCCCCACCATTCACTGTGTCAGACCTATCCTGATTGGTCCTACCACACAGCTCAGTGCCTCACCATTCACTGTGTCAGACCTATCCTGATTGTTCTACCACACAGCTCAGTGCACCACCATTCACTGTGTCAGACCTATGCTGATTGGTCCTACCACACAGCTCAGTGCCTCACCATTCACTGTGTCAGACCTATCCTGGTTGTTCTACCACACAGCTCAGTGCCCCACCATTCACTGTGTCAGACCTATCCTGGTTATTCTACCACACAGCTCAGTGCCCCACCATTCACTGTGTCAGACCTATCCTGATTGGTCCTACCACACAGCTCTGTGCCCCACCATTCACTGTGTCAGACCTATCCTGATTGTTCTACCACACAGCTCAGTGCCTCACCATTCACTGTGTCAGACCTATCCTGGTTATTCTACCACACAGCTCAGTGCCCCACCATTCACTGTGTCAGACCTATCCTGATTGGTCCTACCACACAGCTCTGTGCCCCACCATTCACTGTGTTAGACCTATCCTGATTGTTCTACCACACAGCTCAGTACCTCACCATTCACTGTGTCAGACCTATGCTGATTGGTCCTACCACACAGCTCTGTACCCCACCATTCACTGCGTTAGACCTATCCTGATTGTTCTACCACACAGCTCAGTACCTCACCATTCAATGTGTCAGACCTATCCTGATTGTTCTACCACACAGCTCTGTGCTCCACCATTCACTGTGTCAGACCTATCCTGATTGTTCTACCACACAGCTCTGTGCTCCACCATTCACTGTGTCAGACCTATCCTGATTGTTCTACCACACAGCTCAGTGCCCCACCATTCACTGTGTTAGACCTATCCTGATTGGTCCTACCACACAGCTCAGTGCCTCACCATTCAATGTGTCAGACCTATCCTGGTTGTTCTACCACACAGCTCAGTGCCCCACCATTCACTGTGATAGACCTATCCTGGTTGGTCCTACCACACAGCTCAGTGCCCCACCATTCACTGTGTCAGACCTATCCTGATTGGTTCTACCACACAGCTCAGTACCCCACCATTCACTGTGTCAGACCTATCCTGGTTGGTTCTACCACACAGCTCAGTGCACCACCATTGACTGTGTTAGACCTATCCTGGTTGTTCTACCACACAGCTCAGTGCCCCACTGTTCACTGTGTTAGACCTATCCTGGTTGTTCCACCACACAGCTCAGTGCCCCACCATTCACTGTGTCAGACATATCCTGATTGGTCCTACCACACAGCTCAGTGCCCCACCATTCACTGTGTCAGACCTATCCTGGTTGTTCTACCACACAGCTCAGTGCCTCACCATTCACTGTGTCAGACCTATCCTGGTTGTTCTACCACACACCTCAGTGCCTCACCATTCACTGTGTCAGACCTATCCTGGTAATTCTACCACACAGCTCAGTGCCCCACCATTCACTGTGTCAGACCTATCCTGATTGGTCCTACCACACAGCTCAGTGCCTCACCATTCACTGTGTCAGACCTATCCTGGTTGTTCTACCACACAGCTCAGTGCCCCACCATTCACTGTGTCAGACCTATCCCGATTGGTTCTACCACACAGCTCAGTGCCCCACCATTCACTGTGTTCGACCTATCCTGATTGTTCTACCACACAGCTCAGTACCTCACCATTCACTGTGTCAGACCTATCCTGATTGGTCCTACCACACAGCTCTGTGCTCCACCATTCACTGTGTTAGACCTATCCTGATTGTTCTACCACACAGCTCAGTACCCCACCATTCACTGTGTCAGACCTATCCTGATTGTTCTACCACACAGCTCAGTGCACCACCATTCACTGTGTCAGACCTATCCTGGTTATTCTACCACACAGCTCAGTGCCCCACCATTCACTGTGTCAGACCTATCCTGATTGGTTCTACCACACAGCTCAGTGCCCCACCATTCACTGTGTCAGACCTATCCTGGTTGTTCTACCACACAGCTCAGTGCCCCACCATTCACTGTGTCAGACCTATCCTGATTGGTCCTACCACACAGCTCAGTACCCCACCATTCACTGTGTCAGACCTATCCTGGTTGTTCTACCACACAGCTCAGTGCCCCACCATTCACTGTGTCAGACCTATCCTGATTGTTCTACCACACAGCTCAGTGCCCCACCATTCACTATGTCAGACCTATCCTGATTGGTCCTACCACACAGCTCAGTACCTCACCATTCACTGTGTCAGACCTATCCTGGTTATTCTACCACACAGCTCAGTGCCCCACCATTCACTGTGTCAGACCTATCCTGATTGGTTCTACCACACAGCTCAGTACCCCACCATTCACTGTGTCAGACCTATCCTGGTTGGTTCTACCACACAGCTCAGTGCACCACCATTGACTGTGTTAGACCTATCCTGGTTGTTCTACCACACAGCTCAGTACCCAACCATTCACTGTGTCAGACCTATCCTGATTGTTCTACCACACAGCTCAGTGCCCCACCATTCACTGTGTCAGACCTATCCTGATTGGTCCTACAACACAGCTCTGTGCCCCACCATTCACTGTGTCAGACCTATCCTGATTGTTCTACCACACAGCTCAGTACCTCACCATTCACTGTGTCAGACCTATGCTGATTGGTCCTACCACACAGCTCTGTGCCCCACCATTCACTGTGTTAGACCTATCCTGATTGTTCTACCACACAGCTCAGTTCCTCACCATTCAATGTGTCAGACCTATCCTGGTTGTTCTACCACACAGCTCAGTGCCTCACCATTCACTGTGTCAGACCTATCCTGGTTATTCTACCACACAGCTCAGTGCCTCACCATTCACTGTGTCAGACCTATCCTGGTTGTTCTACCACACAGCTCAGTGCCTCACCATTCACTGTGTCAGACCTATCCTGATTGGTCCTACCACACAGCTCAGTGCCCCACTGTTCACTGTGTTAGACCTATCCTGGTTGTTCCACCACACAGCTCAGTACCTCACCATTCACTGTGTCAGACCTATCCTGATTGGTCCTACCACACAGCTCAGTGCCCCACCATTCACTGTTTCAGACCTATCCTGGTTATTCTACCACACAGCTCAGTGCCTCTCCATTCACTGTGTCAGACCTATCCTGGTTGTTCTACCACACAGCTCAGTGCCCCACCATTCACTGTGTCAGACCTATCCTGGTAATTCTACCACACAGCTCAGTGCCCCACCATTCACTGTGTCAGACCTATCCTGGTTATTCTACCACACAGCTCAGTGCCCCTCCATTCACTGTGTCAGACCTATCCTGGTTACTCTACCACACAGCTCAGTGCCCCACCAGTCACTGTGTCAGACCTATCCTGATTGGTCTTACCACACAGCTCAGTGCCCCACCATTCACTGTGTCAGACATATCCTGGTTGTTCTACCACACAGTTCAGTGCCCCACCATTCACTGTGTCAGACATATCCTCGTTGTTCTACCACACAGTTCAGTGCCCCACCATTCACTGTGTTAGACCTATTCTGGTTATTCTACCACACAGCTCAGTGCCCCACCATTCACTGTGTTAGACCTATTCTGGTTGGTCCTACCACACAGCTCAGTACCCAACCATTCACTGTGTCAGACCTATCCTGGTTGTCCTACCAAACAGCTCAGTGCCCCACCATTCACTGTGTCAGACCTATCCTGATTGGTCCTACCACACAGCTCTGTGCCTCACCATTCACTGTGTTAGACCTATCCTGATTGTTCTACCACACAGCTCAGTGCCCCACCATTCACTGTGTCAGACCTATCCTGGTTGTTCTACCACACAGCTCAGTGCCCCACCATTCACAGTGTTAGACCTATCCTGATTGGTCCTACCACACAGCTCAGTGCCCCACCATTCACTGTGTCAGACCTATCCTGGTTGTTCCACCACACAGCTCAGTGCCCCACCATTCACTGTGTCAGACCTATCCTGGTTATTCTACCACACAGCTCAGTGCCCCACCATTCACTGTGTTAGACCTATCCTGGTTATTCTACCACACAGCTCAGTGCCTCACCATTCACTGTGTCAGACCTATCCTGGTTGTTCTACCACACAGCTCAGTACCTCACCATTCACTGTGTCAGACCTATGCTGATTGGTCCTACCACACAGCTCTGTGCCTCACCATTCACTGTGTTAGACCTATCCTGATTGTTCTACCACACAGCTCTGTGCCCCACCATTCACTGTGTCAGACCTATCCTGATTGTTCTACCACACAGCTCAGTGCCCCACCATTCAATGTGTCAGACCTATCCTGATTGGTTCTACCACACAGCTCTGTGCTCCACCATTCACTGTGTTAGACCTATCCTGGTTGTTCTACCACACAGCTCAGTACCTCACCATTCACTGTGTCAGACCTATCCTGATTGTTCTACCACACAGCTCAGTGCCCCACCATTCACTGTGTCAGACCTATCCTGGTTGTTCTACCACACAGCTCAGTGCCCCACCATTCACTGTGATAGACCTATCCTGGTTGGTCCTACCACACAGCTCAGTGCCCCACCATTGTCAGACCTATCCTGATTGGTTCTACCACACAGCTCAGTACCCCACCATTCACTGTGTCAGACCTATCCTGGTTGGTTCTACCACACAGCTCAGTGCACCACCATTGACTGTGTTAGACCTATCCTGGTTGTTCTACCACACAGCTCAGTACCCAACCATTCACTGTGTCAGACCTATCCTGATTGTTCTACCACACAGCTCAGTGCCTCACCATTCACTGTGTCAGACCTGTCCTGGTTGTTCTACCACACAGCTCAGTGCCCCACCATTCACTGTGTCAGACCTATCCTGGTTATTCTACCACACAGCTCAGTGCCCCACCATTCACTGTGTCAGACCTATCCTGATTGGTCCTACCACACAGCTCAGTGCCTCACCATTCACTGTGTCAGACCTATCCTGATTGTTCTACCACACAGCTCAGTGCACCACCATTCACTGTGTCAGACCTATGCTGATTGGTCCTACCACACAGCTCAGTGCCTCACCATTCACTGTGTCAGACCTATCCTGGTTGTTCTACCACACAGCTCAGTGCCCCACCATTCACTGTGTCAGACCTATCCTGGTTATTCTACCACACAGCTCAGTGCCCCACCATTCACTGTGTCAGACCTATCCTGATTGGTCCTACCACACAGCTCTGTGCCCCACCATTCACTGTGTCAGACCTATCCTGATTGTTCTACCACACAGCTCAGTGCCTCACCATTCACTGTGTCAGACCTATCCTGGTTATTCTACCACACAGCTCAGTGCCCCACCATTCACTGTGTCAGACCTATCCTGATTGGTCCTACCACACAGCTCTGTGCCCCACCATTCACTGTGTTAGACCTATCCTGATTGTTCTACCACACAGCTCAGTACCTCACCATTCACTGTGTCAGACCTATGCTGATTGGTCCTACCACACAGCTCTGTACCCCACCATTCACTGCGTTAGACCTATCCTGATTGTTCTACCACACAGCTCAGTACCTCACCATTCAATGTGTCAGACCTATCCTGATTGTTCTACCACACAGCTCTGTGCTCCACCATTCACTGTGTCAGACCTATCCTGATTGTTCTACCACACAGCTCTGTGCTCCACCATTCACTGTGTCAGACCTATCCTGATTGTTCTACCACACAGCTCAGTGCCCCACCATTCACTGTGTTAGACCTATCCTGATTGGTCCTACCACACAGCTCAGTGCCTCACCATTCAATGTGTCAGACCTATCCTGGTTGTTCTACCACACAGCTCAGTGCCCCACCATTCACTGTGATAGACCTATCCTGGTTGGTCCTACCACACAGCTCAGTGCCCCACCATTCACTGTGTCAGACCTATCCTGATTGGTTCTACCACACAGCTCAGTACCCCACCATTCACTGTGTCAGACCTATCCTGGTTGGTTCTACCACACAGCTCAGTGCACCACCATTGACTGTGTTAGACCTATCCTGGTTGTTCTACCACACAGCTCAGTGCCCCACTGTTCACTGTGTTAGACCTATCCTGGTTGTTCCACCACACAGCTCAGTGCCCCACCATTCACTGTGTCAGACATATCCTGATTGGTCCTACCACACAGCTCAGTGCCCCACCATTCACTGTGTCAGACCTATCCTGGTTGTTCTACCACACAGCTCAGTGCCTCACCATTCACTGTGTCAGACCTATCCTGGTTGTTCTACCACACACCTCAGTGCCTCACCATTCACTGTGTCAGACCTATCCTGGTAATTCTACCACACAGCTCAGTGCCCCACCATTCACTGTGTCAGACCTATCCTGATTGGTCCTACCACACAGCTCAGTGCCTCACCATTCACTGTGTCAGACCTATCCTGGTTGTTCTACCACACAGCTCAGTGCCCCACCATTCACTGTGTCAGACCTATCCCGATTGGTTCTACCACACAGCTCAGTGCCCCACCATTCACTGTGTTCGACCTATCCTGATTGTTCTACCACACAGCTCAGTACCTCACCATTCACTGTGTCAGACCTATCCTGATTGGTCCTACCACACAGCTCTGTGCTCCACCATTCACTGTGTTAGACCTATCCTGATTGTTCTACCACACAGCTCAGTACCCCACCATTCACTGTGTCAGACCTATCCTGATTGTTCTACCACACAGCTCAGTGCACCACCATTCACTGTGTCAGACCTATCCTGGTTATTCTACCACACAGCTCAGTGCCCCACCATTCACTGTGTCAGACCTATCCTGATTGGTTCTACCACACAGCTCAGTGCCCCACCATTCACTGTGTCAGACCTATCCTGGTTGTTCTACCACACAGCTCAGTGCCCCACCATTCACTGTGTCAGACCTATCCTGATTGGTCCTACCACACAGCTCAGTACCCCACCATTCACTGTGTCAGACCTATCCTGGTTGTTCTACCACACAGCTCAGTGCCCCACCATTCACTGTGTCAGACCTATCCTGATTGTTCTACCACACAGCTCAGTGCCCCACCATTCACTATGTCAGACCTATCCTGATTGGTCCTACCACACAGCTCAGTACCTCACCATTCACTGTGTCAGACCTATCCTGGTTATTCTACCACACAGCTCAGTGCCCCACCATTCACTGTGTCAGACCTATCCTGATTGGTTCTACCACACAGCTCAGTACCCCACCATTCACTGTGTCAGACCTATCCTGGTTGGTTCTACCACACAGCTCAGTGCACCACCATTGACTGTGTTAGACCTATCCTGGTTGTTCTACCACACAGCTCAGTACCCAACCATTCACTGTGTCAGACCTATCCTGATTGTTCTACCACACAGCTCAGTGCCCCACCATTCACTGTGTCAGACCTATCCTGATTGGTCCTACAACACAGCTCTGTGCCCCACCATTCACTGTGTCAGACCTATCCTGATTGTTCTACCACACAGCTCAGTACCTCACCATTCACTGTGTCAGACCTATGCTGATTGGTCCTACCACACAGCTCTGTGCCCCACCATTCACTGTGTTAGACCTATCCTGATTGTTCTACCACACAGCTCAGTTCCTCACCATTCAATGTGTCAGACCTATCCTGGTTGTTCTACCACACAGCTCAGTGCCTCACCATTCACTGTGTCAGACCTATCCTGGTTATTCTACCACACAGCTCAGTGCCTCACCATTCACTGTGTCAGACCTATCCTGGTTGTTCTACCACACAGCTCAGTGCCTCACCATTCACTGTGTCAGACCTATCCTGATTGGTCCTACCACACAGCTCAGTGCCCCACTGTTCACTGTGTTAGACCTATCCTGGTTGTTCCACCACACAGCTCAGTACCTCACCATTCACTGTGTCAGACCTATCCTGATTGGTCCTACCACACAGCTCAGTGCCCCACCATTCACTGTTTCAGACCTATCCTGGTTATTCTACCACACAGCTCAGTGCCTCTCCATTCACTGTGTCAGACCTATCCTGGTTGTTCTACCACACAGCTCAGTGCCCCACCATTCACTGTGTCAGACCTATCCTGGTAATTCTACCACACAGCTCAGTGCCCCACCATTCACTGTGTCAGACCTATCCTGGTTATTCTACCACACAGCTCAGTGCCCCTCCATTCACTGTGTCAGACCTATCCTGGTTACTCTACCACACAGCTCAGTGCCCCACCAGTCACTGTGTCAGACCTATCCTGATTGGTCTTACCACACAGCTCAGTGCCCCACCATTCACTGTGTCAGACATATCCTGGTTGTTCTACCACACAGTTCAGTGCCCCACCATTCACTGTGTCAGACATATCCTCGTTGTTCTACCACACAGTTCAGTGCCCCACCATTCACTGTGTTAGACCTATTCTGGTTATTCTACCACACAGCTCAGTGCCCCACCATTCACTGTGTTAGACCTATTCTGGTTGGTCCTACCACACAGCTCAGTACCCAACCATTCACTGTGTCAGACCTATCCTGGTTGTCCTACCAAACAGCTCAGTGCCCCACCATTCACTGTGTCAGACCTATCCTGGTTGGTCCTATCGAAGTGCAAAACCTCACGCATGTCTGCATTCCATCTGCCATTTTTCAGCCCATTTTCCCACCTGGTGCAGATCTGTCTGCAAGCCATGATAGCCTTCCTCACTGCCCACTACACTGCCAATCTTGGGTGTCATCTGCAAATTTGCTGATCCAGTTGACCACATTTTCATCCAGATCATTGACATAGATGACAAACAACAGAGGACCCAGCACCGATCCCTGCGACACTCCAGTAGTCACGGACCTCCAGTCAGAGAGGCAACCATCTACTACTCTGGCTTCTCCCACAAAGTCAATGTCTAATCCAATTTACTACATCATCCTCAAGCGACTGAATCTACCTGACCAGACTCCCATGTAGGACCTTGTCAAATGCCTTACTAAAGTCCACGTAGACAACATCCACTGCCTTGCCTTCATCCACTTTCTTGGTAACTTCCTTGAAAAACTCTATAAGATTGGTTAGATATGACTTACTATGCATGAAGCCATGCTGACGATCCTTAATCAGTCCATGTCATTCGGAGGATACCAAAAGTTTCTTCAGATACATAAAGTGTAAAAGAGAGGGGAGGGTGGATATTGAACCATTGGAAAACTATGCTGGGGAGGTTTAATGGGCGACAATAAAATGACAGATGATTTTGCATCAGTCGTCACTATGAAAGACACTGGCAGTATGGTGGCAGTTCCAGGTGTCAGGGGGCATAAAGTGTGTGAAGTTACCATAATTAGAGAGAAGGTTCTTTGGAAACTGAGAAGTCTGAAGATAGATAAGTCATCTAGATCAGACTGTGTAGATCCCAGAGTTCTGAAGGAGGTGGCTGAAGAGACTGTGGAAGCATTAGTAATTCTTCGAAGAATCACTAGATTCTGGAAGACCGGAAAATTGCAAATGTCACTCTACTTTTCAAGAAGGGAGAGAGGCAGAAGAAAGGAAATTATATGCCTGTTAGTCTGACCTCAGTGGTTGAGAAGATGTTGGAGTCGATTATTAAGGATGAAGTCTCCAGGTACTTGGAGGCACATGATAAAATAGGCCGTAGTCAGCATGGTTTCCTCAAGGGAAAATCTTGCCTGACAAATCTGTTGGAATTCTCTGAAGAAATAACAAGCAGAGCAGACAAAGGAGAATTGGTTGATGTTGTGTACTTGGATTTTCAGAAGGTCTTCGACAAGGTGTCACACATGAGGCTGCTTAACAAGTTACGAGCTCATGGTATTACAGGAAAGATTCGAATATGGATAAAGCAGTGGCTGATTGACAGGAGGCAAAGAGTGGGAATAAAGGGAGCCTTTTCAGGCTGGCTGCCAGTGACTAGTGCTGTTCCACAGGGGTCGGTGTTGCGACCAATTCTTTCTACGTTATATGTCACTGATTTGGATGATGGAATTGATGACTTTGTTGCAAAGTTTGCAGATGATACAGAGGTAGTTGGAGGGGTAGCTAGCTTTGAGGAAGTAGGGAAGGACTAAAACAGATTAGAAGAATGGGCAAAGAAATGGCAGATGGAATACAGTGTTGGGAAGTGTATGGCCATGCACTTTGGTGCAAGAAATGAAAGGTTGACTATTTTCTGAATGGAGAGAAGATACAAAAAGCTGTGGTGCAAAGCGACTTGTGTCTTCTTGTGCAGGATTCCCTTAAGGTTAAC
Organism: Mobula birostris; assembly: GCF_030028105.1. Lineage (NCBI taxonomy): Eukaryota > Metazoa > Chordata > Chondrichthyes > Myliobatiformes > Myliobatidae > Mobula > Mobula birostris. The sequence goes on from NC_092392.1 coordinate 61,091,271, forward strand.
TTGCAGGTTGAGCCTGTAGTGAGGAAGGCAAAAGCAATTTTAGCATTCATTTCAAGAGAGCTAGAATATAAAAGCAAGGATGTGATGTTGAGACATTATAAAGTACTGGCGAGGCCTCACTTGGATTATTGTGAGCCGGTCTGGGCTCCTTATCCTGGAGATTATTTTATGGCTTTGGGCCTGTGTTCACTGGAATTCAGAAGAATAAGGGGTGACCTCATTGAAACCTATCGAATGGTGAAAGGCCTTGACAGTGTGGAGAGGATGTTTCCTATGGTGGGAGAGTCCAAGACCAGAGGACACAGCTCAGAACATAGGGGCATCCATTTAGAATGGAGATGAGGAGGAATTTCTTTAGCCAGAGAGTGGTAGTCAGGAAGAAATGTTTGCTACCTTGCTTTGATGCCATCAGTGACCAGTTGTGGTAAGGGGAAAACGGAGGCCAAGTTTCTCACATTACTGAGGCGACTGATTGCCTGTAATGTCTTTCGGAATGAAGAACCTGAGTCAGAATCAGGTTTAATATCACAGCCATACGATGTGAAATTTGTTGTTTTGCAGCAGCAGAGCAGTGTTTAGATAAAATGTACTATAAATACAGTAAGAAATTTACATTAAATAATTAAATTGTGAAAAAAGAGAGAAAAATGGTGAAATGGCAGAAGAGAATGAGCTGTTCATAAAACACTGAGTTGTGTCTTCAGGCTCCTATACCTCCTCCCTGATGGTAGTAATGAGAAGAGTCCTCAACTTAAGGAGAGTCTTAAGTGGGAGGATAAGCAGTCAGAGGTCATGGTCCATGTAGATATCAGTGATAGAGGTAGGAAGGGTGATGAGATTCTGCAAAGTGAGTTCTGGGAGTGCTACATTAAAGCCCGGGACCTCCAGGATTGCGATCTCAGGACTGCTATCCATGCCAGGCGCTAGATAGGCCAAAAATAGAAAAAATATATTTTTAGATACATGGCTAAGAAGTTGGTGTAGGAGAGAGCGCATCATAAGATTTTTGGATCTTTGGGTCTCTTCCAGGGGAGACGGGACCTGTACTGAAGGAACAGAACAGAGTTACCTGAACTGGAAGGAGACTAATATCCTAGCGGGAATGTATGTTAGTGCTTCATGGGGTGGAGATAGGGTTTAAACTATAGTTGCAGAGAACCAGAGTGCCAGAACAGATAGTGGAGAAGTTGTGGAGACAGATGTCAGGAAAGTCAGAAATCAAAAGGTTGAACATGATGCGAGTAATGTCCTGAGCTGCATATATTTCAATGCAAGAAGTATCGTAGGAAAGGCAGATGAGCTCAGGGCATGGACCAACACGTGGAATTATGGTATTGTAGCCATGGTGAGGCTTGGTTACAAGAGGGGCAAGACTGGCAGTTCAATATTCCAAGGCTTTAAACGTGATAGAGCAGGATGGATTAAAGGAGGAGGGCCAGCTGAAAACTGGAAAAGATTTAAACAGCGTTTTGAGATAAATTTATTGGCGATCGGAGCAGATAATAAAACAGAAAAAATGAAAGCTGCAATTCTGCTCCACATAATAGTGGATGACGCAATTGAGGTATATAACCATTTTACTTTTGAAAATGGAGGTAATTTGAATCTGAAAGCAATAATCGGCAGATTTGATGCATTTTGTATACCGAAAAGTAATGTGATGTATGAACGCTATAAATTTTTCAAATGTCAGCAGAGACCTGGTCAAACGGTTGATCAATTTGTTATGGAGTTGAGGAACCACAGTAAAAGATGCGAGTTTGCAGAGCTTACAGACTCTGTCATTAAAGACAGAATTGTTTGCGGCATTCTGGATAATGGTCTGAGAGAAAGACTGTTAGAACAAGATTTGAATTTGGAAAAAGCTGTGGCACTCTGCAAAGCTTCTGAGACTGTGATGTCACAGGCTAAAGAGCTATTTATTGAGAATGGCTGCGTAGACGCTGTAAAGTGCGAACATATTAGAAAAAATAATGCAGCGACAATGAAACTGACAGAAAGCAAGACGTCATCTGAAAGAAAAAAACTTTGTGATCGCTGTGGGTGGCAACATCATCTAAAAAAAGTGTCCAGCGTATCGGAAAATGTGCAACACCTGCAGTAAGAGTAATCATTTTTCATGCTGTTGCAGAAGTAGAAAGGAAATAAAACACGTAAATGCAGTGCTCGAAAATGAACGCAAGGAGTATAGATGTGCTTTGTGAAAACAAACAAAGTAAGAATGACTGGACTATGCCATTGCAAGTGAACCAAAACATTATTCTGTTTAAATTGGATACTGGAGCACAAGTAAATGTTCTTGCAGAATCTGAGTTTAATGCATTAAAGTCTACACCAAAGTTACATCAGACAAATATAAAAGTGACTAGGTATTCAGGTGCAGACATTCCAGTTAAAGGAACATGTGTGGTAAAAGTATCACACAAAAATATTGTGCACACGCTTTCATTTTTGGTGGTGCCAAGGGATGTACAGTCAATACTGGGTTTATCTGCCTGTGAGAGACTGAATTTGGTGAAGAGAGTATTAGTCCTGGATAGTGATCTAATTGAAGAAGTGAAAGCACAAGTGAAGGAATTGAGAAGTTTTATTGAAATGATGAAGTCTTAGCATATAAAAGAGATTACACAGTTAATGAATGAATTAGATGAAGAACAGAAGATTCGTATTTCATTACAAATGGAAGTGAAAGGCATTAAGAAAGCTACAGTACTTGAAGTACAACACAGATCATACATGGTCCAAACAGAAGAAGGAACAGTGTTAAGAAGAAATCGCAAAGACCTCAAGAAAGAGCCAACTTCAGAGTTTCAGTGAACTGATGCAGACCAGACAAAACATGAAAATAACAATAAAACACAAGAACTGTGTGAACCACTTAGAAGGCCTACTCGTGTTCGTAAACCCCCAGAGAGACTGATAGAGACATGTTACATTATGCATTTGTCCTGGTTAATGTTGCTAATTGTTTTTCTTTTTAAGGAAGGGAGGATGTGGTGATGTCACGTGTCACGTGTGGGAACGTGGTTAGACAGAGTTCAGAGCATACGCAGAAATGACAAAATGATCTAGAAACTTGTATGTTAAAAATGTGTTTGCTGTTGCTGTTGTAAATAAAAGTTAAAGTTCTATTCTTCCAGAATATGGTTTGTTCTTAGTAAGCCATGGTACGTATAAAGAGAACAACAATAGTAGGTGATTTTAACTTTCGACATATTGACTGGGACACCCATACTGTAAAAGGACTAGATGGGATTGAATTCGTCAAATGTGTTCAGGAAGGTTTCCTTCATCAGTGTGTAGAAGTCCCAATGAGAAGATGTGTGATAGTGGATCTGATATTAGGGAATGAGACAGGACAGGTGACAAAAGTTCATGTAGGGGAACACTTTGCATTTAGTAATCATAATGCCATTACTTTCAAAGTAAATATGCAAAAAGATAGGTCTGGTCTGCAAGTTGAGATTCTAAATTGGAGAAATGCCAATTTTGATGGTATCAGAAAGGATCTGGCAAGTCTGCTTTGGGACAGGCTGTTTTCTGGTAAAGGTGTACTTGACAAGTGGGAGGCCTTCAAAAGTGAAATTCTGAGAGTACAAAGTTTGTATGTGCCTGTCAGAATAAAAGGTAAAGATAACAAGGGTAGGGTACCTTGGTTTTCAAGAGATATTGAGGCCTTGGTTAAGAAGAAAAGGAGGTGCATAGCAAGTGTAGGCAGGCAGGAACAAATGAAATACTTATGGAGTATAAGAAATGCAAGAGAACACTTAAGAAAGAAGCCAGGAGGGCTAAAAAAATGACATGAGGATGCCCTGGCAAACAAGGTGAAGGAAAATCCTAAGAGAGTCTACAGGTACGTTAAAAGCAAAACGATTGCAAGGGACAAAATTGGTCCTTTGGAAGATCAGAATGGTAATCCATGCATGGAGCCAAAAAGATGAGGGAGATCTTAAGTGTATTTTTTGCATCTGTATTTACTTAGGAGATGGACATGGAGTCTACTGAAGTGGGGCAAAGCAGGAGCAAGTTCATGGACCCTATATAGATTACAGAGGAGATGTTTGCTGTCCTGAGGCAAATTAGGGTGGATAAATCACCAAAGCCTGACAAGGTGTTCCCTCAGAACCTGTGGGAGGCAAGTGAAAAAATAGCAGGGGCTCTAGCAGAGATATTTAAATCATCTTTAGCAACAAGCAATGTACCGGAGGATTGGAGGATAACCAATGTTGTTCTGCTGTTTAAGAAAGACTGTAAAAATAAACCAGGAAATTAAAAGACGATGAGTCTGACATCAGTAGTGGGCAAGTTATTGGGAGATATTCTAAGGGACTGGATATATGAGTACTTGGTTAGACAGGGACTGACCAAGGATACTCAGCATAGCTTTGTGCGTGGTAGGTTGTGTCTAACTAATCCTATAGAGTTTTTCAAGGAAGTTACCAGGAAAGTTGATGAAGGCAATGCAGTGGATATTGTCTACATAGACTTTAGCAAGGCATTCAACAAGACCCCTCATGGGAGGTTGATCAAGAAGGTCCAGTCACTTGGCATTCAAGATGAGGTAGTAAACTGGATTAGACTTGGACTTCGTGGGAGAAGCCAGAGAATAGTAGTAGATAGTTGCCTCTCTGACTGGAGGCCTGTGACTAGTGGAATGCCACAGGGATCACTGTTGGTTCTGTTGTTGTTTATCATCTATATCAATGATCTGGATGATAATGTTGTAAACTGAATCAGCAGATTTGAAGATGGCACAAAGATTAGGGGTGTAGTGAAGAGCGAGAAAGACTATCGGGGCTTGCAGTGAGATCTAGACCAGCTGGAAAAACCGGCTGAAGAATGGCAGATGGAATTTAATGCAGACAAGTGTGTGATGTTACACTTTAGTAGGACCTAACAGGGTAAGACAGTGAATGGTAGGGCACTGAGAAGTGTGGTAGAACAAAGGGATCTGCAATACAGGTCTATAATTTGTTGAAAGTAGCGTCACAGGTAGAAAGGGTCTTAAAGAAAGCTTTTGGCACATTGGCTTTCATAGATCAATGTATTGAGTACAGAAGATACAATGTTATTGTTGAAGTTGTATAAGATATTGGTGAGGCCTGCTTTGGAGTATTGTGTGCTGTTTGGTCACCTACCTACAGGAAGGATGTGAATAAGGTTGAAAGAGTACAGAGCAAATTAGCAAGGATGCTGTCAGGACAGAGGACCTGAGTTATATGGAAAGATTGAACAGATTAGAACTTTAGTCCTTGGAATGCAGAAGATTGAGGGGAGATTTGATAGAGGTATACAAAATTATGAGAGGTATAGATAGTGTAAATGTAAGCAGGCTTTTTCCAGTGAGGTTGTATGGGACTACAAATAGAGGTCATCTGTTAAGGGTGGAAGATGAAAAGTTTAAGGGGAACATAAGGGGAAATTTCTTCGCTCAGCGGGTCATGAGAGGGTGGAATCAGCTGCCAGCATAAGTGGTGCATGTGAGCTCGATTTCAATGTTTAAGAGAAGTTTGGATAGGTACATGGATGGTAGGGGCATGGAGGACTATGGTCCCAGTGCAGGTTGATGAGAGTAAACAGTTTAAATGGCTCAGCATGGACTAGGTGAGTCAAAGGGCCTGTTTCTGTGCCGTACTGTTCTATGACTCTATGACTCTAAGAGGACATGTCCTGAGGTTGTGAAAGAAGCTGTTTAGTCAAAAGCACTTTGTTGGTAGGGTAAGTTTGATGGAGCATTTGCTCCATTGTCTCTATTCTTGTATGTTGCTTCCTGTTTCCATCTGAAATATATTGTTCACTATTTAAAGGGGACAGTGCTTTTTTACTTACACAAAAGATTCATTTTCCTCAGGGAATTCTTTCTTCTTTATGAAATCAAAGCACACAAATTAAACAGGTATATTTTCCTAAATAATGCATAGCCACTTTGATTGTCAACCATAGTTTTCAAGTCTCTATGTAATGAGTGGGTGAGACCAAATAACAAATAAAAGCAATATCACTTTTCCCTGAGAAAGGTAATAGTACCTTCTCTGAGCTTCTAGTAAACTCAGAAGTGTTTATAGTCTTTGTTACAGTACAATATCCCAGCACAGAATATACACGTACAGCTGCTTTCACTAGTTTTGGGTTTGGGGTCCTTTCCTGTTTACAATAATGCTCCTTGTTTTAGGTTTGGTCCTACCCCATCCCCTTCAATGCCAAGGTAAAGATATTCCGTGCCAAGTGGCAAACCATCTGTACAGCCCATGCTTTCTGAAGTCAGACACAAAACTTATGGTAAATGCCTCTCTTCTCTAATTTGCAAAGATTAAACTGAGAGCTTGACCCATGGTGCACTTGGCTGGGTGATGGGTGTTGTCAGGGTGAGGGGATAACACATGGATGGGTTGGGCAGAGGGCTGAAGGGCCTGTACTGTGCTGTAATGTGTTGGAAAGATCCAAAGAACCAACAGCTTTGTAGCTGGAGATGTTGTGGTTCAGATTCGGTAATGATTCATTATTGCACAGCAAATACATTTTACCGAAGGTACTGAGATGGAGCTGTAGAAATCCATCCAATTAGAGTAAAGGGTCACCCACAATTAAAGGTGTTGATGGATTGAGTTAGCGTGGCCCATGAAACCTGAGTGAGAAAGGAGATGCTGGATAATTTTAAGGTGATTGAAGGAAAGTATACAGGCAATGTCAGAGGTAAGTTTCCTTTGACACAGAGTGGCGAGTGTGTGGAACATCCTGCCATGGGTGATGTCAGAGACAGATACATTAGGGGCATTCAAGGAACTGCTAGATAGGCACATGGTTGACACAAAAGCGAGGAGCTATGTAGGAGCAAAGGGTTAGATTGTAGGTTATAAGGTTGACACAACATCATGGGCTGAAGGAACTGTGCTGTGCTGTAGTATTCTATGTTCTATGTTCTAATTAGTTGCTTTAAATTGCCTTTATTCGGTAAGTGAGTGCTAAAATCTGGGGGAAGTTGATGAGAAGGTGGTGAGAACTAAATAAAAAGGGATGGATATAGATGTTCAAATGGATGGTTGGTGGTCAATATGGCCCTGGTGGGCTGAAACGCTTATTTCCATATGGTGCATCTCCACATTATGTAAGAAAAGTCTGACACTCTGCTCTCCTACCTTGTGTAGATGTGAATAGTGATGGAGAATCACACACTAAAAGAAACAGGAGGCTCTAATATCATTGCTTTTCCAGCAATGGGAAGGCCCACTCGGTAAGTGCTGGCACGATGCTGAAGCGTTCACAATTACATTCGACCCAACAGGCTGAATACCTGGTCTGTTTTGTCTTCTTCTTGAGATATCAACAGCACAGAAGCCAGTCTTCATTCAGTTCAGTTCACTCTGTACAACATCAAGATATGAGTTCAGGAGCCATTAGGCAATGTTGCAGCTCTATAAAGCCCTGGTTAGACCACACTTGGAATATTGTGTTCAGTTCTAGTCGCCTCATTATATGAAGGATATAGAAGCTTTAGAGAGGGTGTAGAGATTACCCAGATGTTGCCTGACCTAGAGGGCATGTCTATGAAGATAAGTTAAGCAAGCAAGAGTTTATCTCTTCGTAGCGAAGGAGGATGAGAGGTGACTTGATAGAGGTGTGCAAGACGAGTGACAGCCAGAGATTTTTTCTCAGGGTGGAAATGACTGATACAACAGGCCAAAATTTTAAAGTGATTGTAGGGAAGTATAGAGGGATATCAGAGATAAATTCTTTACACAGAGAGTGGTGGTTGCATGGAACGCCCTGCCAGGGGTGACAGGTACTGGTAGGGGCAGATATGTTAGGGGCATTCAAGAAACTCTTAGGCAGACAGATGGATGTTGGACAAATGGAGGTTATGTAGGAGGGAAGGGTTAGATTAGATTGATCTTAGAGTAGGTTAAACGTTCGGCACAACATTGTGGGTTGAAGGGCCTGTACTGTACTGTAGTGTTCTATGTTCTAAGTGCTATGACTGATAGCACTGGACAGAGGACGGCCTATAGGACCAGACAACACCCTAGTTGTAATACTGAGGACTTGTGCTCTAGAACCAGATTTGCCTTTAGCCAAACTTAATATACTGTAACTGCAACACTGGCATACATCTGATGATGTGGGAAATTGTCCAGATATGACAGGTTCACACGAGTTGGACAACTCTAGTCTAGGTGCAAATCAATGCCTGCTCACCCCTCAGTTAAGAGCAGTGCTGGAATGTACCATCAACAGTGCTATCAAGCACTGCATTCTCACCAATAACTAATCACTGATGTCTGGAACAGAATCAGTCAAACATGGAAAAAATGCCATTAGCACAGCCTGGCCTACTACTAGCAACATAGATCATGAAGAAGAATGATCTGCTTCAAACAGCCACACTAACATAATTGGTCTCATCCTGTTACTGTAGTTCTATTCCCTTGCTCTATCCGTACTTCCCCACCTTTCCTTCAACTGAAAATTAACGTTTTATCTCATTCCCCAGCTCAGAGAAAGATCTCAGATGTAAAAATTTAAATCTATTTCCCTTTCCTTGATTGACCTAATAAATGTTTCCAGCAGCTTCTGCTTTCATCACAGCTAAATTCCAACGTTCAAAGTTCAAAGTACATTGAGTCGGGAGGAGAAGATGGCGACGCGCCTATGTGCGCACAGCCCTCCGGTGAAAAATGATATTATATCTGTTAAATAGGGGCTGTGGACAATTCTGATTTGATGGAGAATGGACGTGAAAGCACAGAGGAACATCTGGAGAAATTTCTGAAACGCCCGTTCGCTGCTGTTGTTACTGTGTGATCGGGAATCTTTCGGAGGGTAGGCCTCAAAATCCCCGGCCTTGCCTGCTTTTGGTGACCGTGAAGGAGGTCGAATCGTTCGGACAGAGATGGCGCTCAGTACTCAGTGTCGAAGAGCTGATCAGAGCTCGAAGTTTTCGGATGACTCAGAGTTGGACTGTGGTCGGGCATGGTAGGGAGAGTTTTTCTTCCTTGTCCCGTCTGCATGAGAAACTTTGAACTTTACCGTGCTCATGGACTTCTTCATCAAGTTATGGTATTGTTGCACTGTTGTAACTATATGTTATATTTATGTGGTTTTGTCAGTTTTTTCAGTCTTGGTCTGTCCTGTGTTTTGTAATATCACACCGGAGGAAATAATGTATCATTTCTTAATGCATGCATTACTAATTGACAATAAAAGAGGACTACGTGTCTTCATAATCTATATACAACCTGAGATTTGTCGCCTTACAGAGAGCTGCACGTTGATATAAGAGTGATGCTCCTCTGGGATCACAGTAGCATTTGACCAAACATGACATGATGATTAATTGGGTGCCCATCGTATCCAACGATGACAATTAGTTTTGTGCATTACTTTGATAACGGCTCGAAGAAATCTGTGCAATAGAGTTTTTCAAGTGGAAAAGACACTGCAAAGGGGCAGTTCCACACTGTCAACCTTGGAAGTCCGGGTCCGGTGATGCAAGTCATCATCACAACTGGGGTCTTCTTTGGTTGCAGTGGATGACCCTGGCTTCTTCTGGGCCTCTTCATACCCTTCACTCTCCGTGAAATGTTGCAGAACCACCTTCCTGTCCACCGAGGAACCACCTTCCTCGATGTGGCCACTGTCACAGACATACAGTCAGTGGGAGCCACAGGGGAGAGCTGAGTGTCTGGTGGGACCAAAGGTGAGTGAGCTGCCCCAGAATGGACAAAACGAGCCCCTTCACCAAAATTTCTACCCATCCCTGGCCACCGCATGGGTGGAGTATGACATAGTGCTCTGGTAAAACACCACCAGGCTGTGTGCTTAGCCCCTGTTCTATGCGCTTTACACTTGTGACTGTGAGGCTAAGCACACCTCCAGTGCCATGTTCAAGCTTGCTGATGACATCACTGTCGTAGGCAAAATCAAAGGTGGTGGTGAATCAGCATATAGGAAAAAGATTGAAAATCTGGCTGAGTGCTGCCATAAAAACAATTGGATGAACATCAGTTCTGGCAGGATTTGCAGGCTATTACTTCCTACAAAGTGATACCCAACATCATGAATGGCAGCGATGCTTCACTCCCTGACAAGCTCAATGCCTTTTATGCTGCTTTGAAAGGGAGAATAAAACTACAACTATGAGGATCCCTGCAGCACCCAGTGACCCTGTGATCTCTGTCTTAGATCCTCAGCTTCTGTTAGAAAATCTGTGCGGATTGGAAATATTATCTCCATCTTGCTGATAATCAACACTGGCGCACCTCAGGGGTGTGTGCTTCGCCCATTGATCTACTCTCTCTACACCCATGACTGTGTGGCTAGACATAGCTCAAGCTGCCATCTATAAATTTGCTGATGAAACAACCATTGTTGGCAGAATCTCAAATGGAGATGAGAGGGCATACAGGAGTGAAATATATCAGCTAGTTGAGTAGCGTCTCAACAACAGCCTTGCACTCAATGTCAGTAAGACCAAAGAATTGATTGTGGACTTCAGGAAGGGTAAAATGAGGGAACAAATACCTGTCTCATAGAGGGATCAGAAGTGGAGAGAGTGAACAATTCAAGTTAATCCAACATAAAGAAAGCACGACAGTGGCTAAGTTTCATTAGGGGTTTGGGGAGGCTTGGTATGTCACCAAAAACACTTGCAAGTTTCTACAGATGTACCATGGAAAGCATTTTAACTGGCTGCATCACCGTATAGGGGTATGGGGGACATGGAGGAGCACAGGATTGAAGTAAGCTGCAGAGTGTTGTAAAATTAGTCAGCTCCATCATGGAGCCTCCACAGTCTCCAGGACATTTTCAAAGAGCGATGCCTCAAAAAGGCAGCGATCATTATTAAGGACCCCCATCACCCAGGACATGCCCTCGTTGCATTGTTACCATCAGGAGGGAGGTACAGGAGCCTGAAGACACACACTCAGTGATTAGGAACAGCGTTTTCCCTTCTGCCATCCGATTTCTGAATGGACATTGAATCCATGAACACTACCTCACTACTATTATATTTAACTATTTAATACATACATACTTACTGAAATTCACAGCTTTTTTCTCTATTATTATGCATTGCATTGTACTGCTGCTAAGTTAACAAATTTCACAACATATACCAGTGATATTAAAGCTGATTCTGACTCTCACTCTTACTCAAATGCTAGCAAGACCAAGGAGCTGATTATTGACTTCAGAAGGACGAAACCAGAGGTTCATGAACTAGTCCTCATCGGTGGATCAGAGGTAGGGAGGGTCAGCAACTTTAAATTCCTCAGTGGAATTGTATATTGGATGACCTGTCCCAGGACCAGCACATAGTGCATTATGAAAAAAGCTCAGCAGAGTCCCTACTTCCTTAAGAGTTTGCAAAGATTTGGCATGACATTTAAAACTTTGACAAACTTCTATAGATGTGTGGTGGAGAATATATTGACTGGCTACATCACAGTCTGGAATGGAAACACCAATGCCCTTGAATGGAAAATCCTACAAATAGTGGATACGGCCCAGTCCATCATGGGCAAAGTTCTCCCCACCATTGAGTATACCTACATGAAGCACTGTCACAGAAAGCAGCATCTATCATCAGAGACATCCACCACCCAGGTCGTGTTCTCTTCTCACAGCTGCCATCAGGAAGAAGGTACAGGAGCCTCAGGACTCATGCCACCAGCTTCAGGAACTGTTATTACCCCTCAACCATCAGGCTCTTGAACCAAAGGGGATAGCTTCATTCAACTTCACTTGCTCTATCATTGAAATGTTCCCATTACCTATGGACTCACTTTCAAGGACTCTTCATCTCATGTTCTTGATATTTATTGCTAGCTAGCTTGCGTATTTATTTATTTATTATTTCTGTTTGTATTTGCATAGTTTGTTTTTTGCACACTGTTTGAACACCCAAGTTTGTGCAGCTTTTCATTGACTCTATTATGGATTTATTGATATGCCAGGAAGAAGATGAATCTCAGGGTTGTATATGGTGGTAAGTATGTACTTTAATAATAAACTGTCATAGGGTGGTGGCTGGGAATGGACCCAAGTGCAAGACACAGACACTGAAGTACTAGGGACAGGACTAGGATACAGGGCGATGGCAAGGACATGGACAGGAAAACCAGGAACCTGGAACAGGACTGATCAAGAGAGCTAGGAGCCCGGGCTTGGACTCCGAGCCAGAGACTGGACAAGGACCCAATACCTGGGTCTTGCCTCTGGCTCAGATCCCAGAACTAGGCAAGGACGAGGATTGGCAGGCAGGCAGGACAGGCTGGAGTCTTCAGGCTTGAGGCTAGAGACTAGAGACTTGGCTAGGCTTGGCAAGAGGCTAGAAGCTAGAGACTTGGTTTGACTTGGCAAGAGGTTAGGGGCTAGAGACTTGGCTTGGAAGAGGCTAGAGGGTGGAGGCTGGAGGCTGGAGGCAGGAGGCAGGAGACTTGAGGTGAGGCGAGGCTGGAGGCTGGAGACTTGAGACTTGAGGCGAGGCTTGGCTCCTCCTGGGCAGCCGGCGGTTCTCCTGGGCAGGGCGTGGATCACCACCCGACAGAGGCAAGGGACAGGAAGGGACAGAACCAACCCCAGGTAATGGCAAGACGGCCTGGCCTACCTGGGTGGAGGCAAGGGACAGGAAGGGACAGAACCAACCCCAGGTAATGGCAAGACAGCCTGGCTTACCTGGGTGGTGGCAAGGGACAGGAAGGGACAGAACCAACCCCAGGTAATGGCAAGACGGCCTGGCTTACCTGGGCGGAGGCAAGGGACAGGAAGGGAGCTAGGTACAGGGTGGCTCCAGGACCAGACAGCAAGACAAGGCAAGGCTACTGGCAAAGCAAGGCAAGACGAGAACTTCAGGCGAGGCGAGAGTTACCGGCAAGACAAGGCAGGGCTTCTGGCAAAGCAAGGTGAGACAGAACTTCAGGCAAGGCGAGAGTTACTGGCATGACAAGGCAGGGCTTCAGGCGAGGAAACAGAAGGCAGGGGAAGGGATACAAGGAGTAAGAACAAGAACAATCCAGCAGCCATGCCTGGGCCTCTGGAGGTATTTATGCAGCCAGCCCCAACGAGCATCAGCTGACTCAATTAGCTCAACAAGAACAGAAACAGGGTAAATAGGAAAACCTGGAGCAGGGGTCGATGGACCAGACCGTGAACCGGAATACGGACTTCACGGACTGGACTATGACATAAATTTACTTCGAACTTTGAAATTTATAATTGCTGTGAGAAGTGATGGGATGTTCAAACTATCAATAAATAAGGCTTCAACTAATAATCAGTTTTATTGTTTTTTTTTAAATGAGAAACCAAATTTAGTGCAAACACACTGCTTGTGCTATAGGTCTCCAAATCATCTGAAGGGCAATTTTGGAGACAAATATTTTCAAATGCAAAGAAAATGGCTACATTTGGCCATTGAGCACATTTACAACTCTCCTAACATCAAGAACTCCACTATCCAGACCATGCTCTCTTCTTGCTACTACTATGAGGAGGAGGAGAAGATGGCGGCGCGACACAGCACGTGCGGCTGCTCCGAAATGTTATCTGTATTTGTTAAGTAGGGGCAGTGCACAAACCTGATTTGACGGAGACAGACGTGAGAAACACAAAGGAACATCTGGAGAAACTTCTGAAATGCCTGCTTTGCTGCCGCAGCTACTGTGCGATCAAGAATCTCTGGAGGGGAAGGCCCCAGATCCTCGGCTTTGCCTGTTGCCTGTTGCCGGGGCCGGGCCGAAGCGCTGGGCAGAGATGGTGTTCGGTGCTCGGTGTTGGAGGGCTGGTTGGAGGCTCGAAGTTTTCGGACGGACTCAAGAGTTGGTTGTGGTCGGGTGCGTCCAGGCTGCTGCATTGGCAAGTTTGTGGCACTGGAGGTTCATGGCAGGGAGAGTTTTCTTCCTTTTACCGTCTGCGTGATATGATGGGACTTTCGAGAGACTTTAAGACTTTTTTTTACAGTGCCCATGGTCTGTTCTTTTTCAAATTATGGTATTGCTTTGCACTGTTGTAACTATATGTTATAATTCTGTGGTTTTTGTCAGTTTTTCAGGCTTGGTCTGTCTTGTGTTTCTGTGATATCATACTGGAGGAACATTGTATCATTTCTTAATGCATGCAATTAAAGAGGACTGCGTGTCCTCATAATCTAATCTAATCAGGCAGGATGTACAGGGGCCTTAGATCCCACATCACCAGGTTCAGGAACAGTTATTACCCTGCAACCAATAGGCTCCTCAAACAGCTAACTTCAACCCTGAACTGATTCCACAACCTAGGGACTCTACTTTCAAGGACTCTGCAACTCACGTTCTTAGTTTAATTTTTAGTTCCATAATTTGTCTTCTTTTTATATTGGTTATTTGTTTTTGTTTATGTTTAGTTGTTCATAAATTCTACTGTATGTCTTTATTTTCCCATAAATGCCCTCAAGAAAATTAACTTTACCAAGTGGGCGCAAATGCCTATTTGATTTCAGTAAAATTTCTTTAAACAGTACATGCCAGGTCCAAAATGTGAACTAAGTTTTAAGGAATGAAGCTGGGCAAGAGGAAAGATAATCAGTGGGAGAACATTTTTGGTGGTAATTATACTTCAGTTAGATTTAAACTAGTTATGGAAAATGGAAGCAAAGACTAAGGTGGAATAAAGCAACTTTTACTTGACTGTGGAGTGATTTAGTAAACATAAATGGGAAAGAACTGCTTGAACATAAATTAGTAGCAGAGCAATGGGAGGCACTCAAGAAGACATGGAGATTTGAGGTACACATTAACCCACTAAGAAAAGGAGGGATAAACTGGTACCCCTTGAAGACAAAGTGCCTAGAGAGAAGATAAGGTAGAAAAAAAGCTTAGATAAAAAAGAGGAAATACTGGAAATGCTCAGCAAGTCAGGCAGCATCTGTGGAGAGACTTAATGTTTCAGGATGAAAGTGTTTGAGAGTCTGACAAGCCATTGCAGGAGTTGTTCATTTATAATAAATAGTTGCTAGGATATACAAGTCAGTATAGTTAGTTTAATAGGGATGGATAAATAATTGAGGAATCAAATCAGAGGATAGTATTTTTTTACTTAGAAAAGCAGAGAAAGAGCCAACATGGATTTCTTAAGAAAAGATTGTGCCTAACTGACAATTAAATGTTTGGGGAGGTTACAAGGAGGGTCGATGAGGGCTGTGTATTTAATGTAGTCTGCATGAATATATGAATATTAGCAAAGCTTTCAATAAGGTCCTAAATGGAAAGTTTGTGAAGAAGGAAGAGTGGGAAACTGGATCTCAAATGGCAGGATGTGAGGGATAATGGCCGGCAGTTGTTTCTCTGACTGGAAGGCTGCTCGGGGTAGGGTTCCCTGGGACGCGGTGTTTCATCCCTTGCTGATGTAGCACGTGTTAATGATGTAGGCTGCATGATTCAAAAAATAGTGTTCATGTAAAATGGAAAGATGTGGCCTGCAGGAGAATGCCAATGGATTGGTCAGAGTCAAGTGGGATCCAGTGCTGACAAGTGCAAGGTAATGACGGTCAGGCGGCACAAAAGTACAAGGAATGCACAGTAAGTGGGAGGAGGATGGAGATACAAAGGAATTTCTGATCCTTACAAGAAGCAATGAGGTGGATAAACAGTTTATGTTATGTTTCCCTTTCTTAATCAAGCAATGTAATACAGTGAAGAGACTTTGCTGGACATGCACACATCACTCATTACACCACAGCATATACTGATCACAGCATTACCGAAACAATGCAATTGTATTTGAGTAGATACCAAGGAGATTTACAAGGAACGTGCATGGGTATATGGGGTGTCCAGGGAGGGTAGCACCTCTGGTGAAGAGGCTGTCACGTCGATTCTGGGGCAGCTCACTCACCTTTGCTCCCCACCAGACACTCAGCTCTCACCTATAGCTCCAAGTAGTTGTTTGCATGTGACAGCAGCCACACCCCAGTACACCACTTGAACAGACAGGTTAAAGCATGTGATGGTAGCTGGCAGGCCTCATACCCTGGTGAGATCGGGACCTGCCTGTCCCAGTGTGTGAAGTCAGCTCTGGTGGTCTGAGCTGACGAGACCAATGGTGACACCCAATGGCCAGGAAGGCGGTTCTGTAATGATTCACGGATCAGTGTGTGAAGTCAGCTCTGGCGGTCTGAGCTGACGAGACCAATGGTGACACCCAATGACCAGGAAGGCGGTTCTGTAATGATCCACGGAGAGTAAAGGGCATGACAAGGCACAGAAGAAATCATGGTCATCTACTAGGACCAAGGAAGACCCCAGTTGTAATGATGACTCACACCACTGGACTTCCGAGGTCAGGAGAGTGGAAGTGCCCCAGTTTTTCCACTTTAAAAGCTCTCCTATATTAGTTCCTTCGTAGCTGTAATCATCGGGTATGACAGACAACCAATCAATCAGCCAGGATTCCAAAGGTTTAGCTATGAGGAATAATTGGATAGACTGGGGTTAACTTCTTTACAGCAGAGGAGGCTGAAGTGAGATTTAATTTGAGGTATATAGGACCAAGGAGGCACCCGTTTTCCTGACTGGGGGGTGGGGGAGAGGTCAGAAACTGGGAGGACAGAAATTTAAATATAAAACAGATTAAAGGAGAGCTGAGAAAGCGATATTTACAGGTGGATGGAGGGGTTCTTGAAGTTCAACTGCCTAAATGGCGCTAGAGAGAGAAAACCCTCAACACGTTTAAACAGTACATGGATGTGCACTTACCGAACCATAACCTGCAGGGCCACAGATCAGGTGCTGAATGAAGCTCTTTGTGACTGAAAGGGACGTGACATGGACTGGACAACCTCCTTCTGTGTCATTATTTTTCTATGATTCTCTGGTTCACATGTGCATTCAGACGTTCATGAGCTCAAACTTACACACTCACAGATTCAAGTTCCTGGGCATCTGCTTCTTAGAGGATCAGTTCTGGGACAGCTATACTGATGCAATCATGAAGAAGGCACACCAGTGGCTCTACTTTGTTAGATGTTGGAGGAGAATAGGTATGTCACCAAAGATTCTACCAAATTTCTATGGATGTACAATGGAGAGCATTATGACTGGTGCCCAGGATCGCAAGAGGCACGCAAGAGATTGTAAACTCAGCCGGCTCCATCATGAGCACTAGCCTCCCGACCATCGAGGACATCTTCAAGAGGTGATGCCTCAAGAGGGTGGCATCCATCATTAAAGATCCTCACCGTCTGGGACATGCCCTTCTCCTATTACTTCCATCAGTGAGGAGCTGCAGGGGAATGAAGGAGGTTCACATAAGGAGGTTGTCCAGTCCATGTCATGTCCCTTTCAGTCACAAAGAATGAAGACAAAGTTTCAGGAACAGCTTCTTCCCCTCCACCATCATAATTCTGAATGGTCCATAAACCAATGAACTCTACTTCTCCATTCCACTTTCGTACTTCATTTATTTATGTTTTGATTGTAACCTATAATAATTTTTATGCCTTGCACTGTACTGCTGCCACAAAACAACAAAGTTCATGACATAGTCAACTATGATAAAGCTGATACTGATTCTGATTGAAATAGCCACATTTTCAGCAAATGAACCTAGTTAAAGACTGAGAACACAAATCCTGAATGATCCAATTGTTCATTCCCTAGTTTGATGATGTAAAGTGGTAGCGGGTTGTCAACAGTGCAGCGTCTTCTCTAGGCTGTCAGTCATAAATCATGTCCACATTGTATACTAGGTGTTACACTCTGCTTAGCCTGATGCTATGGACATTTTCTGTACTACCTCAGGCTATCCACTCATCCCTGACCCATCAATGACCTCAAATGACATCAATAAGAAGGAATATAACTGCACAGTTATGTGAAATTTCACAGCCGAAAAAAAAGTTATTTTACAGACACCATGACAGCTTTAAGGAGAAATCACTGGGACTGGTATGTATGTGACCCAGGAAGAATTCCTTATTCTTCTGTCTGTCTTAACTATAACACAGCTGCGGCCAAGCCAACTTCCTTTCTTTGTTGGTCAAATGCAGCAACTGCAGGAAAGAGAAAGAAAAGTTAAATATTCAGTCCTCTGCCGCCTGACAGGAGGGTGGTAGAAAAGTGGATAGCTGAAAATGATAATAATTTAGAGGCTACAATAGCAGGGGGCTGGTGAGGGAGTTATAAATTATTGTGTAGGGGATGTACAGAAGAACATATTTGTCCTGATGATGGGTCTCAGCCCGAAATATTGCCTGTTTATTCCTCTCCATAGGTGCTCCCTGACCTGTTCCTCTAGCATTTTATGTGTTGCTCTGGATTTTCAGCATTTGCAGAATCTCTTGTGTATAACACACTTCCTCTGAAAATCTGCATCCAATAAGTAACCTTAGTCATTAGTGTCTCTACTTTCCACTGCGCCATCCCATCCAATCTGTCATCTTGTGCCTAAAAGGAATCAAAGGCAGAGGGACCATCCTAACAGTGCAAGGGAGAAATGTGAGTGTGCTACAAAAAAAGCAACAATGTTCAGAGGGTCTGGAGCTATACCCATGTTCTGTCCTGATCACACTGATTAATTTGGAAGGGAGTGGAGAAGTGATGTTTTCCAACCCTGTAACTTCCTCCAGCCTTACAACCATCTGAGATATCTGCATTTCTCCTATTCCTGGTATGGCAACCACTCTGTCCAACAACTGCAGAGAGCTGTGTATACAACTCAGTCCATCATGAAAACCAGATTCCCTTCCATGGACTCTTGGGAGAGCAGTCAGTTTAATCAAAAATCCTTCCCACCCTGGTCATTCTCTCTTTACCCCCTTCCAGATACCGAAGTTTGAAAACAGGCTACATCAGCTCAGGGACAGCCTCTATCCTGCTGCTAACACACTGTTGAGGGGACCTCGTATAATACCAAGGGACCTCTTGGACTCTTAACTTCACAAGCTACCTCACCATGGCCCCTACACTGTGTCTGCCTGCACCGCGCTTTCCCTGTGACTGTAATAGTATTCTACTATTGCTTTTCCCTTGTGCTACCTTGATGCACTTATAGTTTAAAATGGCATGAAGGACAAAATTTTTCATAGTATATCAGTACATAAGACAATAATTAATTATTATTAGTTTATCTCCTGCGCAATCCTGATTTAACATCCCTTTACCACTGTGGAGCTGAGCTCTAAGCTGCCCTTCCTTACATCCCTCTCCCATTCTTCAACCTTCCCTCTCCCTTCTCCTTCTTAAAGTTGCTACACAAAACCTACCTCTTTGACCAAGTATTTTTGTTACCTGTTCTATCCTTTGTGAGATTATGTTTGATAAAATTCCTGAGAAAGACCTTGGGCTGCTTTTACTGTGAATAAGAGGCTGTATAAAGACATGCTGTTGTATAGTTCCAAGCTTCTATTTGTGCAGTCTATTTGGAAATGTTTCTCCCACAATTTGCATTCCAATCCCCCGGCTTGATTTACATGTGTACTGTAGCTCATCGAGCCACCAGAATTATGTGAGAAATGTGTTTGAGCAGTCTCTTTGGGAGAAGACAGGCTTTAATGAGTCTGCAGTTCAAATCTCTTAATCCTGCTTGAGTCTCTGGGATAAGCCCCTTTTACAGGTTGCTGCAAGGCTGAGTGGGAAGCGTTCACCTGCTGGCAGGGGTTGATGATAGATATAGAGAGCTTGCCAAGAGCAGCCAGCTGAGGCTAGGCTTCAGAGTTGATGATGAAGAACGGCAAGTAGGCCTTGGATGGCGTTGCTTGTTTGAATTCTGTTTGTTGGCTCTGTTATAAGCTAAGGAGTGTGAAACCTTGACTTTAATCACCCCTGGCCGCCAGTGAAACCAGGGTATACTTGACAGCTCTCAGCCAATTAATCCAATAATCATTCAGTTCAAGTTTAAGGCACATATTGAAAATAACTCAAGGTTTAATTTTAAAAAGCCATCCTTTGGAGAGCCCCTGCTGCATGTTAATTAGGCAGAGGCTGCCACCCTGGCTGTTGTCCAGACGTACTTGTTCCTTATCCATTGTGGGAAGTGAAAGGGTTGTGAAGTTGGAAGGTTTAGCAACTTGATTAGTGTAGGTGCATGAGGCAGGAAACTGTGGGAATAGATTCTGAAACATGGGATCACATTGTGGTGAGCTGGATATTATGGTGAATAAGATACTGAATAGTACAGCTCTCAATGAATAAATTTGCTGATATACACAATGTACTGAGTACATGGTGGGTGCTTTTACAGCATAGGGGTTATGTAACAGGGCCACTATCCAAAAGCATAAGCTTTTGGTCCAAAGGCATAAGTTTAAATTTAAATAACAATTAAATTGGATGAAATAAATGAAACTAAAGACTAACTGTAAAACTTGCCTGGTTCACTCCTCTTCAGGCCTATATGTGACTGAGATCAATATAAGTTGACTTTTAACGTCCCACTGGAATGACCTGGCAAATTATTCATGGAGCAGTTAAGAATGGACACAAGATGCTGACCTTGGCAATGATAACTACATCAGGAGAACGTTTCTTTAAAAAAAATCTGGTTCATTTTTCTGTGTAAACCCTCAAACCTATTTTAACATTGTTGACAAGGTATACGAGTTTCTGTTTTCTAACACAAGGGAAGTAAATCCACTTCTTCCCACTACAACAGGGGTTGGGATGTGGAAAACTTTTCCTTGCAAACCATATGAGTTTTCTGACATATAGCAGATACCATCTTGCAAAAGGTAATGAATATTGGAAAATGGCTAAATGGCACACTGTCTTAGAGCATGATTTTCTCATCAATAGTGGACTGAGCTTTTACAAGTATATTAAGAGCAAAAGGATTGTAAGGGATAAAATTGGTCCTCTTGAAGATCAGAGTGGTCGGCTTTGTGCGGAACCAAAGGAAATGGGGGAGATCTTAAATAGGTTTTTTGCGTCTGTATTTACTAAGGAAGCTGGCATGAAATCTATGGAATTGAGGGAATCAAGTAGTGAGACCATGGCAACTGTACAGATTGAAAAGGAAGAGGTGCTTGCTGTCTTGAGGAAAATTAAAGTGGATAAATCCCCAGGACCTGACAGGGCGTTCCCTTGGACCTTGAAGGAGACTAGTGTTGAAATTGTGGGGGCCCTGGCAGAAATATTTAAAATGTCGCTGTCTACGGGTGAAGTGCCGGAGGATTGGAGAGTGGCTCATGTTGTTCCGTTGTTTAAAAAAGGATCGAAAAGTAATCCGGGAAATTATAGGCCGGTGAGTTTAACATCAGTAGTAGGTAAGTTATTGGAGGGAGTACTAAGAGACAGAATCTACAAGCATTTGGATAGACAGGGGCTTATTAGGGAGAGTCAACATGGCTTTGTGCGTGGTAGGTCATGTTTGACCAATTTGTTGGAGCTTTTCGAGGAGGTTACCAGGAAAGTGGATGAAGGGAAGGCAGTGGATATTGTCTACATGGACTTCAGTAAGGCCTTTGACAAGGTCCCGCATGGGAGGTTAGTTAGGAAAATTCTGTCGCTAGGTATACATGGAGAGGTGGTAAATTGGATTGGACATTGGCTCGATGGAAGAAGCCAGAGAGTGGTGGTAGAAAATTGCTTCTCTGAGTGGAGGCCTGTGACTAGTGGTGTGCCACAGGGATCAGTGCTGGGTCCATTGTCATCTATATCAATGACCTGGATGATAATGTGGTAAATTGAATCAGCAAGTTTGCTGATGATACAAAAATTGGAGGTGTAGTAGAGTGAGGAAGGTTTTCAGAGCCTGCAGAGGGACTTGGACCAGCTGGAAAGATGGGCTGAAAAATGGCAGATGGAGTTTAATACTGACAAGTGTGAGGTATTGCACGTTGGAAGGACAAACCAACGTAGAACATACAGGGTTAATGGTAAGGCACTGAGGAGTGCAGTGGAACAGAGGGATCTGGGAATACAGATACAAAATTCCCTAAAAGTGGCGTCACAGGTAGATAGGGTCGTAAAGAGAGCTTTTGGTACATTGGCCTTTATTAATCATAGTATTGAGTATAAGAGCTGGAATGTTATGATGAGGTTGTATAAGGCATTGGTGAGGCCGAATCTGGAGTATTGTGTTCAGTTTTGGTCACCAAATTACAGGAAGGATATAAATAAGGTTGACGGAGTGCAGAGAAGGTTTACAACGATGTTGCCGGGACTTGAGAAACTCAGTTACAGAGAAAGGTTGAATAGGTTGGGACTTTATTCCCTGGAGCGTAGAAGAATGAGGGGAGATTTGATAGAGGTATATAAAATTATGATGGGTATAGATAGAGTGAATGCAAACAGGCTTTTTCCACTGAGGCAAGGGGAGAAAAAAACCAGAGGACATGGGTTAAGGGTGAGGGGGGAAAAGTTTAAAGGGAACATTAGGGGGGGGACTTCTTCACACAGAGAGTGGTGGGAGTATGGAATGAGCTGCCAGACGAGGTGGTAAATGCGGGTTCTTTTTTAACATTTAAGAATAAATTGGACAGATACATGGATGGGAGGTGTATGGAGGGATATGGTCCGTGTGCAGGTCAGTGGGACTAGGCAGAAAATATTTTCGGCACAGCCAAGAAGGGCCAAAGGGCCTGTTTCTGTGCTGTAGTTTCTATGGTTCTATATGGTTCTATGGGTGCCTTGTCTGATTGGTAAACAGATATCAGAGTTTAAATAACAGGGACCGGGAATTAAATGCAAGACTGTACTAGACTCATAGAACACTACAGCACAAAATGGCCCTTCAGCGTATCTAGTCCGTGCCAAACCATTCAAACCGCTTACTCCCACCAATAGCCCTCCACACTCCTCCCATCCATGTACCTATCCAAATTTCTCTTAACTGTTGAAATTGAATCCGCATCCACCACTTCCGCTGGCAGCTCGAACCAAACTCTCACCACCCTCTGAACGAAGAAGTACCCCCTCCACCTCAGGTTCCCTTTAAATATTTCACATTTCACTCTTAATCTATGATCACTAGTTATTTACTTATTTAGTGATACAAAGCAAACTAGGTCCTTCGGCATGCTGCCCAGCAACCACACAATCCCGATTAACACTAACCTAATTTACAATGACCAATTTACACTAATCTAATTTACAATGACCAATTAACTGCCTTGGACTGTGGGAGTAAACTGGAGCACCTGGAGAAAACCCTTACATTCCACGGGGAGGATGCACAGAGATTCCTTAAAGAATGGTGCTGGAATTGGACTCCGAACTCCAGAACGCTACCCTACCATGGCACCTCATGTTAGTTGTAGCCCCTTCCAATTCCAGTGGAAAAAGCCTGGTTGCATTTATTCTGCCCACACCCCTCATAATTTTGTATACCACCATCAAATCTCACCTCATTCTCCTACGCTCCAGGGAATAAAGTCCCAACCTTTCCCTGTAACTCAAATCCTCAAGTCCCACCAACATCCTTATAACTTTTCGCCACGCTCTTTTAATGAAAACTCAATTCTCTTCTATATTCGGGTATATCTCCCTACTGTGACAGATGTAATAATGGAGAAGCTTCATTAATTCATATGTTTTGGATTTGTCCGAGTCTTGAAAAATATTGGAAGGAAGTTTTTCAAACATTTTCTTTACTTTTCAAAGTCAATTTTAAGCCCAATCCTCTGGCGGCCCTATTCGGTATTGTTGCAGGACAAGATATCAAGCTGAAGACATCTGATTTACATATTTTGGCCTTTAGCTCTCTTATAGCTAGGAAGGTGCTTTTGTTTAAATGGAAAGATGTTTTTCCTCCTACTCATGCTCAATGGTTATGCGACGTTATGTCATGCTTAGATTTAGAGAAGATTCGTTGTTCAATTTCTGAATCTTGTCAAGACTTTCAAACATTGTGGGGACCTTTTCTGAATTACTTTCACTTGCTTGTTACATACACCTGTTAAGATGCATTCTCCAGTTACCTTATAAGGTAACCGTAGCCTTCAGCCAGGAGCAGATGTCATCAGGTGGTTCCCAACCTTCACCGAGTGTTTCGACCCTTAACTACGACACTCTCCAGTTGGTGGAAAACTTTCAAAACCTTCAACTCGTTGTTTAAATTCAGATGTTGGCTATTATTAATTTTTATTATATGAGAAGGTATTTTACCTTTTTTTTTCCTTAATAAACAGCTTCGGTCTTGGTAGGGGTTAGATTCTTTTTTTGTAATAAATTAGTATATTTTAATATAACTATTGATTAACTTACATGAATATGGGGTAATGAGATTGTTATTATGAATAGATATAATGTAATTGGTAGCTTTTTCCTATCTTTTTTGACCTTTTATATATACTTTCTTGTACTCTGTATTCTTCTATGTAGAAACTAATAAAAATATTGGAAAGAAAAATTGTCTTCTATAACAATTTCTATGAGATCAGGTTAGGATTGGAGCTCGGGCCTGCTCTGCATATGAGATCAGCCAGGGTGAAAAGTGTGAAACATTTAAATCCAGAGATGAAAGATTGTTATTGGATACGAGGTGCTTCTGAGCTCCCACTTGAAGCTGACAAGCTGCCTAAATAAAATCATCAAAGAACAATCAAGCTAAAACTGAGTTTACCTGGCAGCAATTTGACTCTCTGCCCATTGATTTCTGCCATTCTCCTTCAACAGAAGAATAATGTACCTTGTACTTCATTCTCTAAAATAAAGCCACCTCATTTAAACTAAAACATGGAGTACTCTCAGCGGGAAGATTTAACCTGAACAATCTGTTATTTAATGAATGAGGTTTGATTCAGCATTATCAAGGAGTGCTATGAATCCTACTTAATGTACAGCAGTGTAGAAGTTAGCATAATCACTCAACAATCCCAGCTGTAAAATTTCCGACCACTTTCTATAATGAGTTTGTACATTCTCCCTGTGACCTGTGGGTTTGCTCCTGGTGCTTCAGTTTCCATCCACATTGCAAAGTGTACGGTTAGGGTTAGGGTTAGTGAGTTGTGGGCATGCTATGTTGGCGCCGGAAACATCACATCACTTGTGCGCTGCTCAGCACTATCCTTGCTTATTTGATTTAATGTAAACGGCACATCTTTTCTATAGGTAGGTGACCAGAACTGCACACAATACTCCAGTATAGGTCTCACCAACATCTTATACAACTTCAACACAGCATCCCAACTCCTTTACTCAATACTTTAATTTATGAAGGCCAATGGGCCAAAAGTTCTCTTTACGACCCTGTCTACCTGTGACACTTACAAGGAATAATGAATCTCTATTTCTGTTCCACCACACTCTTCAGTGTAAGTCCTGCCCTGGCCTGTCCTCCCAAAGTGCAAAATCTCAAACTTGTCTGCATTAAGTTCCATCTGCCATTTGTCAGCCCATTTTTCCAGCTAGTCCAGATCCTGCTGCAGCTTTGATAGCCTTCCTTGCTGTCCACTACACCCTTAATCTTGGTGTCATCCACAAGTTTTCTTATCCAATTGACCACATTACCATTGAGATTGTTGGTATAGATGAGAAACCACAGTGCCCCGATCTCTGCAGCACACCAGCTCTTCAGTCAGAGAGGCAACCATCTACTTTCACTCTAGTTTCTCCCACACCATTAATGTTGTATCCAATGTATCACCTAATACCGAACGCCAAGTGACTGAACCTTCTTGACCAATCTCCCGTGCGGGACCTTGTCAAAGACCTTGCTAAAGTCCATGTAGACAACATCCACTGCCTTGCCTTCATCAACATTCCTGTAACCTGCTCAAAAAAACTCAATAAGATTGATTAGGCATTGACCTACCACACACAAAGAAATGCTAACTACTCTAATCAGGTCTTGGCTATCTAAACATGGTTGAGCTGAAGATGCATTTCAGGTGTGTTACCCAGACAGTCCGAGAGACTCATTCCAGCTTTTTACATCAGCATCTGGCATGTCAGTTATGCCCCAGTGTATTGTGATGTTCACACTTCTTAGTCATCCTGGCCACCTTCTGAGACACAGTGAGTACATTCTCTACATCGGACCCTGGAAATTATTGAAGGAGTGGGTAGCCAATCTATGGAGCAAATTTTTTTTAGAAGAAGAAGAATAAAATCAGAGAAGGAAAAAAAGAAATGCTGGATCTGTGAAACGTCATTGCTATGTTCCATAACTCACAGGTTTATTGCTGCTATCTCTCTCTATTTACACTTCATTGGAAGGCATGAACAGCTTCAAGTTCCTGCATGTCAACATCTCAGGGGATCTATCCTGCAACCAACACATTGATGCATCATGAAGGTGTTACACCAGTGGCTCTACTTCATTATGGGATTTGGTATGACACCAAAGACTCTTGAAAATTTCTATAGTTGCTCAGTGAAGACTATTCTGACTGGGACACAGTCTGGTATGGAGATTCTGATGCACAAGTTTCCAAAAGGCTATAGAGCATTGTTGGCTTCATCCCAAGCACAACCCTCCCAACCATCAAGGACATCTTCAAGAGACTGTGCTTGAAGAAGGTGGCATCCAGTAATAAAGATCTTCACCATCCCTTCAGGACAGTGTAGTTCCAAAAGGGCAAGAGGCAAATATAACTCCCCAAGAATAAAGTCATCATACAAGCTGCCAACATACCTGGATTGAAAGGTCCTCTGATGCACTGACAGCATATTGAGAAAAGGTACTTCTGTCCCATGAGGAATTAATGGGATTCCTAAAAGCCATAACAGTGCACTATGTTATTGCCAGTATTTTGGGGATCCCCTCACAAAGCATAACTCGACCCATCAGACTCTTCCTGCAAGTCTGTGGTTCACACATTGGCCTCATAATCCACCTCAAAATGGTGTCTGCTGAGATCGTGGCGCAGACTTAGTTATTTTTAAGTTTAGAAGAATGGTTTTAGGCACAGAGAGGGGGAGTTAGGGGTTGGCTTAGGGTTTAAGGACAATGATGTGGATGTCCATGTGAGCAGGTGGCACAAGGAAGCATGAGGGCTGGTCAGTCAGCTCACTCTGAGTTAGAGCAGTGTAGTCCCAACATCGGCTAGTCTGGGAGTTTATATTGAAGATCAAGGCCCAAAGGTTGATTGGAAGTTGTAGCTCAATAGCCAAAGACTGGGGGCAGGGAAGCCTGTCCTGGTGCTGGAGGACTGTTCGTGTGGGTGGGTGGGAAGAAAGGGGCTTGTTTTGTTGTTGTTGTGTTGTTGCTTGTTGTATTCCATTCTGGTCATTCTACATTGGCGCTAGAATGTGTGGCTGCCTCCAGTATCCCTTCAGGTGTGCTTGTTCTTACACAAATGACACTTTTCACTGTATGTTTCGATGTACATGTGACAAATAAATCTGAATCTCAGAACCCACAAAACTGGAGAGGAAGTAAACCATCCTCAACTCTGAGGGACTGCCTAACAACAAGAAGAATCGGAATCACAATCACACTGAGTGTATATCTTCAGGTTCCTGTACCTCCTCCTTGATGATAAAAATAACAAGACAGCATGTCCTGGGTGATTGTGTCCTTAATGACAGATGCCAATCTTTTGGAGACATCGCATTTTGAAGATGTCATCATTGCTGGGGAGGCTCATGATGGAGCTGGCTGAGTGTACAACTTTCTGCAGCTTTTTCTGATGCTGTGCAGGGGCCCCTCCATACCAAACGGTGATCCAACGAGTTACAATGCTCTCCAAGGTACATCTGTAGAAATTTGCAAGGGACCTTGGTGACTTACCAAGTCACCTCAAGCTCCAATTGAAGTATAGACACTGTTATGCCTTCTTTGTAATTGCACCAATATGTTGGGCCCAGGATAGGTATTCAGAGATGTTGACATCCTGAAACTTGAAACTGCTCAGCTTTTCCACTGTTGATCCCTCAATGAAGACTGGTATGAGTTTCCAAACTTCCCCTTCCTGAAGTCAATAATTAATTCCTTGGTCTTACTGATGTTGAGTGCAAGGTTGTTGTTTTGACGCCACTCAATCAGATGATCTATCTCACTAATCTCATGAGTAGGTGATGGTGCTTATTCAACACCAGCTGAAATTCTGCCAATTTGTGTCATGGCAAACTTATAGATGGAGTTTCAGCTCTGCCTAGCCATACAGTCATAGATGTAGAAAGAGTAGAGAGGTATTGTTGATCGTCAGTGAGGAGGAGATGTTATTTCCAATCTGCTCTGACTGTGGTCTCCCAATGAGGAAGTCAAAGTTCAAAGTACATTTATTATCGAAGTATGTATGCTATTCTTGGAGCAGACTTGTTTTGGAGTGTGTCAGTGCTTAGGGTGGCTTTGGCTCATCAGGCTTGTTGAGCGAGATCAGGTTTGGGTGAGATACATTGTCTTGTAAGTTACTCTCCATCATACTCTTTGTTCACTCTTCAGCTGTTGGGGCATAGCTGTTGCTCCAGGGGCAGTATTTTTACTATGTGTACAATGTAGGAATTCTGGAGACCTCCAGTCTCCCAGATAAACATATCTGCACCAGGTGCACCGAATTGCAGCTCCTGAGAGAATGTATTAAGGAAATGGAGCTGCAGCTCGATGATCTTTGACTCATACAGGAGAATGGGGAGGTGATAGACAGGAGCTACAGGGAGGTAGTCATCCCTAGTTGCAGGAGACAAGTAACTGTTGATTGTCAGGTGAAAGAGGGGAAATGCACAGCCAGTACAGAGTGCATCCGTGGCTGTTCCCCTCAATAATAAGTATATAATTTTAGATACCACTGAAGGGGATGACCTACCACAGGGGAGCCACAGTGACCAGGTCTCTGACACTGAGTCTGG
Organism: Mobula birostris; assembly: GCF_030028105.1. NCBI lineage: Eukaryota > Metazoa > Chordata > Chondrichthyes > Myliobatiformes > Myliobatidae > Mobula > Mobula birostris. The sequence goes on from NC_092392.1 coordinate 61,119,974, forward strand.
TGCTGTGGCTCAGAAGAACACAGAGGTGAGGAGGACTGCTGTGATGATAAGAGATACCTTGGTCAGAGGAACAGAGACGAGGTTCTGTGGGTGTGATAGAGACATCTGGATAGAATGGTGCCTCCCTGGTGCCAGGATCAGGGATAACTCAGATCAGGCCCATGGCATTCTTAAGGGAGAGGGTGAGCAGCCTGAAGTCCTGGTACATATTGGCACCAATGACAAAGGTAGCTAAGATGAGGAGGTCCTAAAGAGAGATTTTAGGGAGCTGAGAAAAAGGAGCTCCACGACAGTAATACACACAAAAAATTCTGGTGGATGCAGCAGGCCAGGCAGCATCTATAGGAAGAGGTACAGTCGACATTTCGGGCTAAGACCCTTCGTTAGGACTAACTGAAAGAAGAGATAGTAAGAGATTTGAAAGTGGGAATTCTATATATTGGCGAGACCCGATGCAGGCTGGGAGACTGTTTCGCTGAACACCTACGCTCTGTCCGCCAGAGAAAGCAGGATCTCCCAGTGGCCACACATTTTAATTCCACGTCCCATTCCCATTCTGATATGTCTACCCACGGCCTCCTCTACTGTCAAGATGAAGCCACACTCAGGCTGGAGGAACAACATCTTATATTTCATCTGGGTAGCCTCCAACCCGATGGCATGAACATTGACTTCTCTAACTTCCATTAATGCACCACCTCCCCCTCGTACCCCATTCCTTCCTTATTTATTTTTTTTTCCCTTTTTTTCCTTCTCTCTCTCTCGTTTCTCACTCTGTCCCTCTCACTATAACTCCTTACCCATCCTCTGGGCTCTCCTCCCCCCTTCTTTCTCCCTAGGCCTCCCGTCCCATGATCCTCTCCCTTCTCCAGCCTCATATCCCTTTTGCCAATCAACTGTCCAGCTCTTAGCTCCATCCCTCCCCCTCCTGTCTTCTCCTATCATTTCGGATCCCCCCCCCTCCTCCTCCAACTTTCAAATCTCTTACTAGCTCTTCTTTCAGTTAGTCCTGACGAAGGGTCTCGGCCAATGTTCCCTCTAATTTTTAGTAGTCAGTGTGCATAAAAAATCTCATGTTGTGCAATTTTTTCCTGTGACAAAAGTATGTGCGCACTGAATGCACATGTGGCACAGTTCATGTAGGTTTACAAAATATTTGACATAAAACTGCACAGAAAAACAACAAAATGACATATTTAAGTCACTCCATTATTTTCTCTCTCTCCCGTCTTTGGCATTTACCCATTCTTTGTAAACTCTATCTAGACTAATAGAACTTGCATCAAATTGATATGGTCTTACTCTCAAAGGGTATTTCACATTTAAAGATGTCTTGTAGGGCATTATGAATCCCATTCCAATAGTTCTTGATAACAGGGCATTCCCAGAAAAGATGATAATGGTTTGCATTTTGATTTACACAATTTCTCCAGCAAACAGGGGAGTTATATATTTTGGGCATATACCTCAAGAATGGTTGAAAAGAGATAAATATTTAATGAATGTACTGCTGGTGGCTGGTAAAAAGACCCTTACCAGGAAATGGTTCTCACAGGAAAGCCCAACTCTAAATGTAAGGATGGAAATTACAATGGACATTTACAAAATGGAAAAGGTAACAGCATCTGTTAATCATTAGTTGGAACAATTTTGTTCATACTGGAAAAAAATGGTTTAACTACGTAACACCTCATAGGTCTGATTTTATTCTCACAAGTCAATGAATATGTTGTAAAAAAAAGATCACTCCCTACTCTATACATAGTTTTCTTCTTTCGATTGTCCTTTCTTTCCTCTCCTTTCTATCAGATAAATATTATGTGGAGATTTGTGACAAATATGTACAGTATCTGAAATGCATCTTATGGAAATGTTTGATGATGAAATTCAATAAAAAATGAATTACAAAAAAAAAGAGAAAGAAAAACTTGGACAGGTATATGGATGAGAGATGTATGGAGGGATATGGTCCAGGTGCAGGTCAGTGGGACTAAGCAGAAAAATGGTTCGGCACAGCCAAGAAGGGCCAAAAGGCCTGTTTCTGTGCTTTAATGTTCTATGGTTCTATGATAGTTTTTGATTCTCATTAACATATCCAAATGACGTTCACCTAAACGGTTTCTCATCTTGTTTTTGAGTTGATTCATTAGGCTAAAACCTCACTCACAGTCCGCACTAGACACAAGAAAGGTTCCCCCAATGTCCATCAACTGTGCACGGTCGCAAAACTTTTCATTTTGAAGTACAAATGCCACCATTTGAGCAAAGCTTGAAATCAATTTGGATTTAATTTTTTCTTGCACGGAAAATTTGAAATCATTAAACTTTCTAACTTTTACAGTATTTTCAGCTAGAAAATCATGATATTTTAGACATAAGGCATTAACTTTCTCATCGCCAATGTGAAGTCAGAGTCTGCAATTGAGGAGAAATCAAAAGCTGCCCATTCTTGTACCTCATCTTCAGGAAACCTTTCTTCTAAATGAACACAAAGACTATTTATAAAGGTCAACAGCGAACTTGTATCTACTGTGATGTTTTCTTCACGTTGTTGGCTTAGCAAAACTTTAACTTTGTCACTCCACGAAACATTGTCTCCCAGATCCCGGAACAGGATAGGTGTGGTGACGTAAGTTAGTGACATGCATTGTGGTATTTGAAGAACCAACTAACTAGTTAACAGAAACATTCAGCTGAAAGATTATTTTCAATAAGTATAATTATTAATTACTACATTATTTTAGGTAACTAACCTTTTGTGCGCACATTAATTTCCTTTGTGCGCTGGTTGAAAAGCGTGTGTGTGCACGTGCACGCGCACAGCTTAGAGGGAACATAGGTCTCGGCCCGAAACGTGGATTGTACCTCTTCCTATAGATGCTGCCTGGCCTGCTGCATTCACCAGCAATTTTTGTGTGTGTTGCTTGAATGTCTAGCATCCGCAGATTTTCTCGTCTCCACAATAGTAATCTCTGGATTGCTGGCTGTGCCATGTGCCAGTGAGGGCGAGAATAGAATGATTTGGCAGGTGAATGTGTGGGTGAAGAACTGATGGAGGGGGCAGAGTTTCAGATTTATGGATCATTGGGATCTCTTCTGGGGAAGGTACAACCTGTACAAAAGGGGCAGGCTTAACTGAACCCAAGGGCGACCAATACGAGATTTACAATAGAAAGTAAAACTCCACTTTAAAACAAAACTGCGTCATGAGACGAATACGCAGCATAACGGAGTAACTGAGGAATTAAACAATGAACTAAACTGCATAACAACAGGGGTTTCCCGTTATATACCTGTTGAGAACATGTCATCATGTGACCTCACACTGGTGGGAAAATCACATCACCCCACCATCACAAGATCATTACATCATGCTCACAAGACACTCAATTACATCATGGTCATAAGACAGTCACAAGATACCAACAAGGTATGTAACACCTCCCTCCAAGAAAGGAAAATTTTGGTCTTTTATGAGCAAAATTTTAACAACTATTTACAAAAAAAACTACAAATGTATAAAATCTACAACATACACAATATACACAGTATTATCATACAGAACCTTGCAAACTAATATACAGTAGGAGTGTTACAAATGTTAAAATACCACTCCATCAAAAAATTACATTGTACATTCAACATCTAGATAGACAATCAGCAATCACATTATCTTTACCTTTAATATAAGTTATCAAAATATTATACTCCTGTAACATGAAACTCCAACTCAGTAACCTTCTATTTTTGTTTTTCATCTTATTCAAAAACACTAACGGATTACGATCAGTGTAAACTGTGAGTGGTTTCTGAGTTGTACCAACAGATACATTGAAATGTTGTAAAGCCTAAACAAGAGATAATAATTCCTTTTCTATGGTTGAATAATTTCTTCGATGCAAATTAAATATCTTAGAAAAGTAAGCTACCGGACGATCTACTTCATCAGCCTCAGCTCTTTGAAGTAACACTGCTCCTGCAGCCTCATCACTAGAATCTACAGCTAATGAAAATGGTTTTTCAAAGTCAGGTGACCTGAGCACACGTTGATGACATAGCATAGTTTTCAATTTATCAAATGCTTCCTGACAAGGCTCTGTGCAAACAATTTTTTCATTTTTCTTCAAGAGATTAGTTAATGGAAGGGCAATGTTAGCAAAATTCTTACAAAATTTTTGGTAATATCCTACCATTCCCAAAAATCTTCTGAGAGTCTTTTAACCAGTTGGAGTGGGTACCTCTAAAATTGCCTGAACTTTTGCCTGAACAGGAGCTAACTTACCTTGACTCACAACATAACCAAGGTAAGTCACTGTGGCATGACCAAATTCACTTTTAGCTAAGTTAATAGTTAAGTTAGCTTTTGAAAGCCTTTCAAATACTTTCTCCACCGCAGTAATATGTGCTTCCCAAGTATCATTTCCTGTAACTAAATCATCAATATAGGCATCTGTATCTTTTAACCCATGAATCACACTATTAATCATCCTCTGGAAAGTTCCTGGTGCATTCTTCATCCCAAAGGGAAGAACATTATATTCATATAGCCCAGATGGGGTTACAAATGCAGAAATCTCTCTACCTCTATCCGTCAATGGAACACACCAATAACCTTTTAACAAATCAATCTTTGTAAGGAACTTTGCTTTTCCAACTTTATCCACACAATCATCTACCCTAGGGATTGGATATGCATCAGTTTTTGTCACAGCATTCACCTTCCTGTAATCTGTACAAAACCGAATACTATTGTCTGGCTTCAGCACCATAACATACGGTGAACTCCAATTTGAATTAGAAGGTCTAATAATATTATTCTCTAACATATACCTAATTTCTTGTTCAGCAAGCTTACATTTTTCCATGTTCATTGATATGGATGTTGCTTTATGGGTTTAGCATCTCCAACATCTACATTATGTGAAGCTACGGTGGTTCTTTGAGGAACGTCTGGAGATAAATCCCTATATTTAAAAATTAACTGCTTCATCTGCTGTAAATGAGCTAATTTCTCATCAATGTTTTCCAGAATTGTTGAGTTTGGTAACCTGGCAGAAATAATGTTGGGTTTAAAATGAGTTTCAGATGAATCATCCATTAAATTCCTAATGGGATCAGACTCATTATTATTGACCACAACAGTCATAGTAGCAGATTGTTTCTCATAATATGGTTTTATCATATCTATATGACAAAGCTGTGTTGGCCTTCTTCGATCTGGTATTTTTATCATATAATCCACACCATTAACTTTAGATATAACCTCATAAGGACCATGAAATTTATCTTGTAAAGAGTTCATTTGCACCAGGAAAAGAACCAACACCTTATCTCCAGGCTTAAATGGCCTCATTCTAGCTTCCTTATCATACCAAGTTTTCGTTTTCTCCTGAGCCGATTTTCAATTTTCCCTAGCTAAGCTACAAGCTTTATGCAACCTTTCCTTAAATTTTAAAACATAATCCAACAAATTAGTATGTACCTCTTTATTAATCCGCTGTTATTTTAACAAGGCCAAAGGTCCTCTTACTCTATGCCCAAACACAAGTTCGAAAGGACTAAAACCTAGGGATTCCTGCACCAACTCCCGAACTGCAAATAGAAGTAAATGTACGCCCTCATCCCAGTCATTTTCATTTTCCACACAATATGTCCTAATCATGGTTTTGAGGGTAGAATGGAACCTCTCCAAGTCTCCTTGCGATTCTGGATGGTATGCAGACGAGGTAATCTGTTTTGCTCCCAGTTATAAACTATCGGCTGAAACAATCCAGACATAAAATTACTACCTTGATCAGATTGTATTTCCTTAGGCAACCCAAAGTAAGTAAAGAATTTTATGAGAGCCTTTATTACAGTTTTAGCCATTATATTCCTAAGTGGTATTGCCTCTGGAAACCTGGACACTGTGCACATGATGATCAGCAAATGTTGATAGCCACTTTTAGTTTTTGGCAATGGGCCCACACAATCTATAATAATTTTTGAAAACAGTTCACCAAATGCGGTAATAGGTTGCAGTAGGGCCACTGGAGTAATTTGATTAGGTTCACCCACAATTTGACAAGTATGACACGTTCTGCAAAATGTCGCCACATCTTTTCTTAAACCTGACCAGTAAAAATGTTTAAAAACCTTGTTCACAGTTTTCTTCACACCTTGGTGGCCCATCCAAAGGCATACTATGAGCCATAGTTAAAATCTCATTCCGATACACATTAGGAACTACTACCTGGTGAAAAACCTCCCATTCTTCACTTGCAGGAATTGTAGGTGATCTCCACTTCCTCATTAATACTCTCTTCTCAAAATAATATCCTACTGGCACCTTCTCAATTTCACTGTCTGGAAGAGCTTGTTTCTTTAATTTGATCATCTCAGGGTGTCTTCTCTGCTCTGCTATCATCTCCTTCTGAGACAGAGACAAATCCTCATGGTCAGACTTATTACAAGAATCTTGATCAAGCAATGAAGATAAGAAAGTTTCTGACACATCCTCAAAATCCAAATCCCAAGTTGAACAGTTATGGGTAACAGACCCATCCTGCACATCAATCCTTTTAGCCATAGCTCGGGTTACAACACAGGAGGAATCCGTGTTAGAATCCATCTTTGGTTCCTCAAAAATGGGCTTTATTGTCAAATGCACTTCAGGAAAAACTTGTCCATCTGCTCAGTCACTTCTTAACAATAAAGAAACATCATTCACGGGTAAACTGGATTGTAGTCCTACTTTAACAATTCCCGTAACTAACCCTGACCTTAAATTTACTTTATGCAAATGTACAGGCATAAGGGCACTCCCAACACCTCATATATAGTTTACCTCACCAATGTGAGACTCATCACTAAACTTTAGAACACTGTCTAACATCAGTGACTGAGAAGCTCTAGTATCCCTAGGTATTTTTATTGGGACTAGAGTGGGTCCCTCTTTCAAGGATACAAATCTTTCGGTTATAAAATGATGATATCCCCTCTTAACTTGGTCAGACTCCGACAAAGCTTCATTTGTATTTTTCAAACCCTGTGGATTTACAGGTGTTTCAATATGTTGCACACAAGCATCTGGGACTGCCTTCTTCTCCTTCTTCTTCAATCGGAAACAGTTAGCTGTTACGTGACCAGGTTTTTTACAATAACTACAAATAGTACCAAAATATCTTTCCTTCACATGTTTCCCTTCATCCTTACCTTTCTCACTAACTTCAGATTTAATTTCTGGTTTACCTAGACTCTCTGTGCTATTTTTCCTTTTAAAAGTTCTACCTGCAAGAAATTTACTCTTATGGATTAAAGCATACTCATCTGCTAATTTAGCAGACTTCTGCAATGTAGCAGTATCCCTCTTATTTAAGTATGTCCTTACTTCAACAGGGATGCTCCTTTTAAATTCCTCCATTAAAATCAACTCTTTTAATTTATTATACTCCCCATTCACATTTTTAGAGGAAACCCATTGCTCAAAACACAAAGATTTATCATAGGCAAACTCCATGTAAGTTTTTTTTTTCACGGATTTCTTCAAATTTCTGAATCTTTCTCTATACACTTCTGGAACCAGTTCATACGCTTTCAGTATATGCTGCTTCACAATCTCATAATCAAGTGCTTGCTCAGCAGTTAAAGCTGTATAAACTTATTGTGCCTTACCTCTAATTACACTTTTCTCGTTTGGCCACCCTGAAATCAGAGCAACAATTTCAAAATGTTGGAAATATTTCTCTACTTCTGCCTCATTAAATGGAGGAGCCAAAATAACTTCCCAACTAGCAAAAAACTGTTTCCTAGAACCAGAGGACTAATTCTTCATCTTTAATTTCTCCATTGCTTGCTCAAACTCCCTCTTTTTATCTGCTTCTCTAGCTTCAAATTCCTTTATCCTATTGGCTTCTCTTTCAGCCACCTCCGCTTTAAATAATTCCAACTTTATCTGTTCAATATGTAATTGCATCTCTAGATTACTCATTGGAAACATATCTAATACTTCTTCATCAAAAACACTCGACGCTTGATAGTGTGCCACGATTTTTCTCTGAATTACTGGCTTTGTTGTACCCTTCGTAATTCCTATAAGGTCCAACCTTCTAGCAATCTTGGATATGTCACCCTTTTTTGCCTTTGCTAATAACTCCAGGTCTGGCAATGCCATAAGCTCGTCAATATTCATTGCTGCCGAATACCACACACAGACCAATCAAACAAAAGAATCAGGTATTTCCCTTTTCCAAATCAGACTGATAATTAAACAAGCACTTAAGCTCAAAAGCGGAACAATCCCAGACGAATCCCCAATTTTGTCATGTGACCAGCAACAATGCATATATAATTGAGTCAGGTATAATAAACAGACAAACATTTATTAAACTCTGCTCAACAATAGCGAAAAGTATTCAAACGACTAACTTAACCAGAAGTTAACTGATATACGGCAACTCTGGAACAGTTCTTAAAGTGGTAAATTCGAATACAGTTCTTAAAATGGTAAATTCAAAAGTCCAAGTGATTTACGCAGTCAATAAGGAGAGACTCCTGTGGAAACGAATTTCTTCGAAGACGTGACGTTACTGCTGATTCTGTCCAAAGGATTCACGACGAAGGAAAGAAAATGGCTGAAAAGAACTGACCTTTTCCTGGCAAATGAACACTGCAAAAAACCTTCCTGATATTACAGGGGTTATCTCAGATGCATGTCACTATTTCTGAACGAAGATTCAATCTGGTCGATCCTTTATGAAACCACCGAACGACACCAACTTTACTCAATCCTCCAGCTTCCCATACTTTAGTAAGGTCTTCACTCTCCAATATGAGATTTACAATAGAAAGTAAAACTCCGCTTTAAAACGAGACTGCATCATGAGACGAATATGCAGCATAATGGAGTAACTGACGAATTAAACAATGAACTAAACTGTGTAACAACAGGGGTTTCCCGTTATATACCTGTTGAGAACATGTCATCATGTGACCTCACACTGGTGGGAAAATCACATCACCCCACCATCACAAGACCATTACATCATGCTCACAAGACACTCAATTACATCATGGTCATAAGACAGTCACAAGATACCCACGAGGTATGTAACAGCAGGATGAGCTGTAAAATAGAAGGTGGAAAAAATCAAAAAGTGTGAATGCAGGACTAAAGGTGCTATATTTGAATGTACACAGTGTATGGAATAAGGTAGATAAATGTGTAGCACAGTTACAGACTGGCATGTATAACATCGTGGACATCACTGATTCATAGCTGAAAGAAGATTATAGCTGGGTGCTTAATGTCCAAGGATACACATTGTATCAATTGGACAGGCAGGAAGGCAGAGGGAGTATTGTTGGTGTGTTGGTCTGTTGGTAAAAAATGAAATCAAATCATTAGAAAGAGGTGATGTAGGGTCAGAATGTGTTGAATCATTGTGGATACAGCTAAGGAACTGCAAGGGTTAAAAGACTCTGACGGGAGTCATATACAGACTCCCAAACAGTAGGAAGGATGTGGTCTACAGGTTACAACAGGAGACAGAAAATGCATGCCTAAAGGGGCAATGTTAGAATAATCATGAGGGATTTCAATATGCAGATAGATTGGGAAAATCAGGTTGCTGCTCGGTTGCAAGAGGGGGAATTTCTAGAGTGCCTATGAGATGGCTACTTTGAGTAGCTCGTGGTTGAGTTCATTAGGCAATCATCTATTCTGGACTGAGTGTTGTGCAATGAACCAGAATTGATTAGAGAGTTTAAGGTAAAAGAATCCTAAGGAGTAAGTGATCGAATTCACCCCAAAATTTGAGAAGGAGAAGCTAAAATCAGATTTATCAATATTACAGGGCATTACAGAGGCTTGAGGTATCTGCACTATTACAGATTGTCAGATATAATGTTGTGGTATCACTCCAATTCCGATCCCCATGCCAAATTATTTTAAACCCACCCGAACAACTCTAGCCAACCTGCCCGCAAGGATATTGGACCCCTTGGGTTCAGTTGTAGCCTGTCCCTTTTGTACAGGTCGTACATTCCCCAGAAAAGATCCCAATGATCCATAAATCTGAAACCCTGCCCCCTGCACCAGTTCCATGCATTCACCTGCCAAATCATTCTATTCTTGCCCTCACAGGCCGCAATCCAGAGATTACATGACTGAAGGATAGTTGTCGTTGAGAGCTGAATATCCAAGGTAACAAGTTGTATTACAAGGAAGAAGGTGCTCAAAATGCTGAAAGACCTAAGGATACATAAGTCACCCGGACCAGATGAACGGCACCCTAGGGTTCTGAAAGAGTAGGAAGAGGGGGTTCCGTGGCTCTGCTGGTAAAGAATGGCATCAGATCAGTAGAAAGATGTGACATAGGAGCAGATGATGTTGAATCCTTATGGTTGAGTTAAGAAACTGCAAGGGTAACAGGACCCTGATGGTGGTTATATACAGGCCTCCCAACAGTAGCTGGGATGTGGACCACAGGAGATAGAAAAGGCGTGTCAAAGGGGCAATGTTATGATAGTCATGAGAGATTTTAACATGCAGGTCAATTGGGAAAATCAGGTCGGTAATGGATCTCAAGAGAGAGAGTTTGTTGAATGCCTATGAGATATCTTTTTAGGGCAGTTTGTCATTGAGTCTACTAGGGGATCAGCTAAACTGGATTGGGTGTTATGTAATGAACCAGAAGTGATTTGGGAGTTTAAGGTAGAAGGACCCTTAGGAACCAGTGGTCACAATATGATTGAGTTTGACTTGAAATTTGATAGGGAGAAAGTAAAGGAGTATTTCAGTAAAATAAAGGAAATTACAGTGGTATGAGAAAGGAACTGGCCAAGGTAAGTTGGAAGGAGCTGCTGGCAGCAATGAAAGCAGAGCAGCAATGCTGTGTGTTTCTGGGAATAATGAGGAAGGTATTGGATAGATGTGTTCCAAAAATGAAGAAATACTCAAATGGCAAATAGTACAAGGGAAGTCAAAGCTAATATGAAAGCAAAAGAGAGGGCATACAACAAAGCAAAAATTAGCAGGAAGATAGAGGATTGGGAAGCTTTTAAAAACCAACAGAGAACAATAAAAGAATCATTAGAAGGGAAAAGATGAAATATGAAAGCAAGCTAGTAAACAATATCAAGGTGGATAGTAAAGGCTTTTTTAAGTATGTAAAAAATAAAAGAGAAATGAGAGTGGATATAGGACCACTAGAAAATGAGGCCAGAGAAATAATAACGGGGGACAAGGAGATGACAGATGAACTAAATGAGTATTTTGCATCAGTTTTCACCGTGGAAGACACTAGCAGTGTGCCAGATATTGTAGTGTGTGAAGGAAGAGAAGTGAGTGCAGTTACTATTGCAAGGAAGAAGGTGCTCAACATGTTGAAAGACTTAAGGATACATAAGTCCCCCAGACCAGATGAACTGCACCCTAGGGTTCTGAAAGAGTAGAGATCATGGAGCATTAGCAATGATCTTTCAAAAATCATTGGACTCTGGCATGATGCCAGAGGAGTGGAAAATTGCAAATGTTACTTCACTCTTTAAGAAAGGAGGAAGGCAGTAGAAAGGAAGGTCAGTTAGCCTGACCTCAGTGGTTGGGAAGATGCTGGAGTCAATTGTTAAGGATGAGGTTATGGAGTACTTGGTGACACAGGACAAGATAGACAAACTCAGCATAGTTTCCTGAAGGGAACATTTTGCCTGACAAACCTATGGAATTTTTTGAGGAGATTACAAGTAGGATAGATAAAGGGGATGCAGTGGATATTGTATATTTGGACTTTCAGAAGGCCTTTTTCAAGGTACCACACATAAGGATGCTTGCCATGGTATTACATGAGAGTTACTAAGATGGTTAGAGCATTGGCTGATTGTAGGAGGCAGTGAGTGGGAATAAAAAGATTCTTATCTGGTTAGCTGCCAGTGACTAGTAGTGTTCCATAGGGGTCGGTGTTGGGACCGCTTCTTTTTATGGTGTATATCAATGATCTAGATGATAGAACAGATGGCTTTGTTGTTGGGTTTGCAGACGATACGAAGATTGGTGGAGGGGCAGGTAGTGTTGAGGAAACAAGTAGGCTGCAGAAGGATTTAAACAGATTAGGAGAACGGGCAAGAAAGTGGCAAATGAAGTACAATGTTGGAAAATTCATGGTCATGCACTTTAGTAGTATAAATAAATGTGCAGACTACTTTCTAAACAGGGAGAAAATCCTAAAATCTGAGATGCAAAGGGACTTGGGAGTGCTGTGCAGAACACCCTAAAGGTTAACTTGCAGGCTGAGTCAGTGGTGAGGAAGGCGAATGCAGTGTTAGCATTCATTTCAAAAGGTCTTGAATACAAGAGCAGGGATATGATGTTAAGGTTTTATAAGGCACTGGTGAGGCCGCACTTTGAGTACTGTGAACAGTTTTGGGCTCCTCATCTAACAAAATGTGTGCTGACATTAGAGAGGGTCCAGAGATGGTTTATAATGATGATTCTGGGAATGAAAGGGTATTCATTTGTAGGAAGAGGAACAGTCAACGTTTTGGGCCGAGACCCTTCGTCAGGACTAACTGAAGGAAGAGCTAGCAAGAGATTTGAAAGTGGGAGGGGGAGGGGGAGATCTCTTGCTAGCTCTTCCCTCAGTTAGTCCTGACGAAGGGTCTCAGCCCGAAATGTCGACTGTACCTCTTCCTAGAGATGCTGCATGGCCTGCTGCGTTCACCAGCAACTTTGATGTGTGTTGCTTGAATTTCCAGCATCTGCAGAATTCTTCGTGTTTGGGTTATCATTTGTTGGCTCTGAGTCTGTACTCACTGGAATTTAGAAGGATGGGAGGGATCTTATTGAAGCCTGCCGAATGTTAAAATGACTAGACAGAGTAGAAGAGGAAAGGATGTTTCCCTTGGTGGGATGTCTAAGACAAGAAGGCACAGTTTCAGCATAGGGGGCGTCCATTTAAAACAGATGTGGAGAAATTTCTTTAGCCAGAGGATGGTGAATTTGTTTAATTTATTAGCACAGACAGCTGTGGAGGTCAGGTCGTTGGGTGTATTTAAGGCAGAGAGTGACAGGTTTTTGATTGAACATAGCATCAAAGGTTAAAGGGAGAAGGCCAGGGAATGGGGTTGAGGAGGGGATAAAAGGATCAGTCAAGGTTAAATGGTGCAGCAGACTCAATGGGCCAAATGGCCTGATTCTGCTCCTTGTTTGTCTTATGGTCTTAAGAGAGAGAAGCTGGCCAGAATTGATTGGAAAAGAACACTGGCAGGGATGATGGCAGAGCAGCAATGGCTGGAATTCCTGGAAGCAATTCGGAAAGGACAGGATATCTACCTCTCAAAGAGGAAGAAATATTTTAATGTCAAGATGACACATATGTGGCTACCAAGAGAAGTCAAAGCCAACATAAAAGTCAAAAAGAGGGCATATAATAAAGCAAAATTTAGTGGGCAGTTAAAGGTTTGGGAAGCTTTCAAATACCAAAAGAAGGCAACGAAAAAAGTCACTAGGAAGGTAAAGATGGAATGTGAAAGTAGCCTGGCCAATAGTATTAAAGAAGATATCAAAAGTGTCTTCAGATACATAAAGTTTAAAAGAGGGTGGAAAGTGGATATTGGATTGCTGGAAAACAATGCTGAAGTAATTAGATTAGATTTAACTTTATTGTCATTATGCTGAGTACAGATACAAAGCCAATGAAATGCAAAGAATAGTGTTATTTACAAAATAACTGTGAATAAAAAGTAAGTGCTACAGCACACAAATATAAAAGTACAGAGACAGTACAATATGGGTGCAATACTGCTTAGCACTGTGATATGAGGTTCAGCAGGGTCACAGCCTCAGGGAAAAAACCCTTCCTGTGCCTGCTGGTGCGGGAGCGGAGGCTTCTGTAGCGCCTACCGGATGGGAGGAGAGTAAAAAGACCATGGTTAGGGTGAGATACATCCCTGATAATGCTTTTCACCCTGCCCAGGCAGCGTTTATGGTGGATGTTCTCAATGGTGGGCGATTGGGTGCTGATAATCTGCCGGGCAGTTTTCACCACACACTGGAGTGCTTTGCGGTCCGATACGGGACAATTGCCATACCACACTGAGATGCAGTTGGTGGGTATGCTCTCAATGGTACAGTGGTAAAAGTCCTTCAGTATCCTGGGACAGAGGTGAGCTTTCTTGATGCTCTGCCTTTTTGATCAGGATGGAGGAGTTCAGGGACCGGGTGAAATCCTCGGAAATGTGGACACCAAGGAATTTGAAGCTTGATACACACTCCACTACAGCTCTGTTGATGTAGATAGGGACATGAGTGTGGCTCCTAGCCTGCCTGAAGTCCATAATGATCTCCTTGGTCTTCTGGGTGTTAAGGGCCAGGTTGTTGTCGGCACGTGGCCAGGTGCTGGACCTCGTCCCTGTAGGCCACCTTGTCATCCCCTCTGATCAGGCCAACCACCGTGGTGTCGTCTGCGAACTTGATTATGGAGTTAGAACCACGTACAGGAACGCAGTCATAGGTGAAAAGGGAGTACAGAAGAGGGCTCAGCACACAGCCTTGAGGCACGCCAGTGTTCAGGGTGAGAGTGGAGGAGGACAGGTTGTCTAACTTAACAGATTGGGGTCCACTGGTCAGAAAGTCCAAGGTCCAATTGCAGAGGGATGAGCTGATACCAAGCTGGCAAAGTTCGGCAATCAGCTTGGAGGGGATCACAGCATTGAATGCCGAACTAAAGTCAATGAACAGCATTCTGACGTAAGAGTTGGGGCTGTCCAGGTGGGTCAGGGCAGAGTGAAGTGCCGTGGTGATGGCGTCCTCTGTTGACCTGTTGGTGTGATAGGCAAATTGATAGGGGTCTAGGGTAGTGGGCAGACAGGATTTCAGGTGTGATAGAACCAGTCTCTCAAAGCATTTTGCAATGACGTGGGTGAGTGCAACTGGGCAGAAGTCATTCAGGCCCGTGGCAGTGAATGCTTCAGCACTGGCACGATGGTGGCGACCTTGAAGCTTGCGGGGACAACAGCCTGGGCCAGGGACAGATTAAAAATGTCCGTGAAGACCCCGGCTAACTGCCTTACACAGACTCTGAGCACGCGGCCAGGTATTCCATCCGGACCAGCTGCCTTCCATACATTCACCCTGCTCAGGGTTGCGCAAACATCGGAAGTGGAAAGTAAGAGAGGCAGTTCACCAGGTGGGAGATCCGCTTTGAAGGTGACCTCCTTGTTCGAGCATAGAAGTAATTGAGCTCATCAGGGAGGAAAGGAAATGGTGGACAAACTGAATAAGCATTTTGCATCAGTCTTCATTGTGGAAGTCAACAGGAGTGTGGTGGAAGTTCCAGGTGACAGGGGTTATCAACTATGTGAAGTTACAATTACTAGGGAGAAGGTTTTTGGGAAACTGAAAGGTCTGAAGGTAGATAATTCACATGGACCAGATGGTGTACACCCACTGTTCTAAAGAGGTGGCTGAAGAGATTGTGGAGGCATTAGAAATGATCTTTCAAAAATGACTTGGTTCTGGAATGGTTCCAAAAGACTGGAAAATTGAAAATGTCTCTCTACTCTTCAAGAAAGGAAAGGGGCAGAAGAAAGGAAATTATAGGCCAGTTAGTCTGATCTCAGTGGTTGGGAAGATGTTGGGGTCAATTGCTAAGGATGTGGTTTCGGGGTATTTGGAGGCACATGATAAAATAGGCCGTAGTCACCATGGTTTCCTCAAAGGAAAATCTTGCCTGACAATGTTGGAATTCTTTGAAGAGATAACCAGCAGGATAGACAAAAGAGATTCGGTTAATGTTGTGAACTTGGATTTTCAGAAGGCCTTTGTGTTAGGTGCCACACATGAGGCTGCCTAACAATCTATGAGCCCATGGTATTGCAGGCAAGATTCTAATATGGATAAAGTAGTGGCTGAGTGGCAGGAGGCAAAGAGAAGGAATAAAGGGAGCCTTTTCTGGTTGGCTGCCAGTATTCCACAGGGGTGTGTTGGGACTGATTCTTTTTACATTATATGTCAGTAATTTGGATGATGGAATTCATGGCTTTGTTGCAAAGTTTGCAGACTATACAAGTAGTAGCTGAGAGCCAGGTAGTTTTGAGAAAATAGAAAGACTACAGAAGGACTTAGGCAGATTAGGAAAATGGGCAAAGAAGTGGCAGATGGAATACAGTGAAGGAAAGTGTATGGTCATACACTTTGGTAGAAGAAATGAAAGGATTGACTGTTTTCAAAATGGAGAGAAAATACAAAAATCTGAAGTGGAAAGGGAATCAGGAGTCCTTCTGCAGGATTCCCCAAGGGTTAATTTACAGGTTGAGTTTGTGGTGAGAAACGCAAATGCAATGTTAGCATTCATTTCAAGAGGTTTAGAATATAAAAGCAAGGATGTAATGTTGAGACTTTATAAAGAACTGCAGTGGCCTTACTTGGAGCGGTTTTGGACCCCTTACCTTAGAAAGGTTGTGCTGAAACCGGAGAGAGCTTCAAAGGAGGTTCACAAATATGATTCCAGGTTTAAACAGCTTCTCATATGAAGAGTGTTTGATGGCTCTGGGCCTGTATTAACTGGAATTCAGAAGAATGACCGGTGACATCATTGAAGCCCATTGAATGGTAAAAGGCCTTGATAGAGTGGATGTGGAGAGGATGTTTCAAATGGTGGGAGAGTCTAAGATCAGAAGACACAGCCTCAGAATAGAGGGGTTTCCTTTTGGAACAGAGATGATGAGGAATTTCTTAGCCAGACAGTGGTGAATCTGTGGAATTTGTTGCCACGGGCAGCTGTGGAGGCCAAGTCTTTATGTATATTTAAGGCAGAGGTTGATGCATATTTAAGGCAGAGTCTTGATTGGTCAGGGCATGAAAGGATTCAGGGGGGAAGGCAGCGGGGGCTAAGAGGAAAAATTAATCAGTCTTGATGAAATGGTAGATCAGACTCAATGGGCCAAATGGCCTAATTCTGCTCCTCTATCTGATATGCAACTTTGAGATTCGTCTCCTTATAACAGCCTCAAAACAAAGAAACCCAAAAGAACCCGATAAAAAAGTCCATCAAACACCCAACATGCAGAGGAAAAGGAAACAAATCCTGCAAACAATAAAAGTAAGTAAATAACATTCAGAACTAAAGTTCATGAAAGTGAGTCCACAGACAAGAAGCCAGCAGCCGATCCAATATCCCGTCAGTGCAGGCCGCAGGACCCAATTGCAGAGAGAGGTACAGAGGCCCAAGTTTTGAAGCTTGCCGATTAGTACCGAGGGTATAATAGTGTCAAGCTCTGTCCAGTAAACAATAAACAGCAGCCTGACGTAGATAGTGACATTGTTCAGGTGATCCTAGGGCAGTGGAGAGCCTGTGAGACTGCATTCATTGCAGAGCTTTTGTGGCAACGGGCGAATTGCAGTGGACCCAAGTCTTTTCTTAAACAGGAACTGATTTTGGCCATGACCAACCTCTCAAAGCACTTCATCAAAGTAGATGTGAGTGCAATTGGGTAATAGTTGTTGATGCGGCTTACCCTGCTCCTCCTGAGCGCTAGTATGATTGTTGCCCTTTTGAAGCAGGTGGGAACCTCTGACTTTAGTAGTGAGAGATTGAAGGTGTTCTTAAATACTCCCTTTTAGTTGGTTGACACAGGTTTTCAGTGCCCTACTAGGTACGCCATCAGGGCTTGAGGCTTGTGAGGGTTCACCCTCATGAAAGATATTCCCGTCAGAATCCAAGACAGAGATTACAGAGCCACACAGTTGTAGTTTTAGTCTCCCTTTCAAAACATGCATAAAAGGTGTTTAGCTCATATGAGAGTGAAGCATCACAGCTATTCACGATGTTAGTTTTAACCTGTAAGAAGAAATGGCCTGCAAACCCTGCTAGAGCTAACATGCAACCAAGGCTGTCTCTAACTTCAATCAGAATTGTTTCTTTGCTCTTAAAATAGCCTTCTGTAGGTACCTGGACTTCTGGTGTAATTCTGGATCACTGGTCTTGAATGACACAGACCTAGCCCTCAGCAGACTAAGAATCTCTTGATCCATCCATAGATTTTGGTTTGAGTATGTCCAGTACATTCTCGAAGACACATAATCACCCACAAAGGTCTTGGATTTTATTTTCCAGAGATAGTAAATTTGCAAGCAGGATAGTTAGGAGTGAGGGTCTAAGACCTCTGTGTTCAAATGTACCTCTAGACAAGTGCGCCTACCCCGTTTCTGTTTTCTAAAAGGAGAAATGCACTCACAACCTGAGTCTGCTGTCCAGTGACCGTTGATTTTGAAGATTGATCAATTGTAAAATTTTTTTTGCGTGCTTGCGTGTGTGTGAGTCTGTGCATGTGCGTGTGTGCGTCCGTGATGATGTCTTTTTCATGGCTTTTTACAAGGCGTGGAGCAAGAGAGAGAGAGACTGTGTGGCGCGCCACTCCTCACACAGACATTTTCGAAGTATTTTTCCCTTTATTTTACGAGGTCGAGTTGCGATCAACCCGGCACGGATGGAAAGCGTACTCGGGAGCGGACTCGACTAGTTTCGAACCCGGGAACCTCCGCTCCCGGGACGGCGCCGATGTCATTGCACCACCAGCCGGCCCAAGACTGAGCAATTTTTTTTAATGTCATAATATTGCTTACTGAAGTACCCATAGTCGTGACTGTGGATTTCAGTTGTAATGATCTTAAATGGGAATATTTGATGATTCCCATGGGAACTTCACCCAAAGAGTCGTCACTTATTGTTGTCTTCTTGAAGAAGAAGAAAAACTATTTTGGAAAAGATGACAGCAAATATCATGTCCAGAATGCTAGGTCCTGTGGGTTAAAGAAGGAAATGAGGTCTGCTCTTCTGGGAGGCTATTATGATGTTATTAATGCAGTAAACTGTAACATTTGGGATATATCAGCAGTCATGAGGTGCACTGATATTCAGGCTAAGAAGTTAAGAGTAACATTGACTGTGAAAGCAGTCCAGGCTCTGCACAAGTTTGTATTTGAGGTTTTATGAGGTCTCAGACCTCAGTAAGGACAATCTTACAACAAACAGCGACCCAAGAGTCTGTAGATGATGGAAAATGGAGCAAAAGACAAGCTACTGGAGGAACTAAGCAGGTAAACCAGTGCTTGTGGGGGTGGGGGTGGGGGTGGGGGGAAGGAATAGTTGATATCTTAGATTTAGATGTCACTTTATTGTCATTGTGCCGAGTACAGATACAAAGCCAATGAAATGCATTTAGCATCTGACCAGAAATGCAAAGAATAATGTTATTTACAAAACAACTGCGAATAAAAAAGGTGCTGGTCAAGAACATGCATCAGGACCTGCAAAAAGCAGAGCTGTGTAGACTTCAATCTGAGAATTCTTTATTAAAGCTTGTTTCTCTCTTTATGGATAAGATCTTCAGAGTTGAACCATTCTTAGTCCTCTGCACAGGGCCCCTGTGGTTACCAGTAACACCTCTGTTGCATGTTGACATCGTCATTAAAAGGACTGGAAGCATCAGAGAAATCTCCACTTGTATGTTCACTTGCAGAAAAGTGTTTGCAGATACAAGGCTCAGTGTCCAGAGAAAGCTGTAATGAAGCATTTCAGTTATTTCACTATTGGTGATATAATTAGAGTGACAAACAAGAGAAAATCTGCAGATGCTGGAAATCCAAGCAACACACACAAAATGCTGGAGGAACTCTGCAGGCCAGGCCACACCTGTGGAAAAAAGTAAACAGTTGATGTTCGGGCCGAGACTGTTCATCAAGGAAAGAAGAAGTCAGAGTAAGAAGGTGCAGGGAGGAGAGGAAGAAGTAAAAGGGAGTAGGAGGTGGGTGAAACCAGGAGAAGGGGAGGGGTGAAGTAAAGAGCTGGGAAGTCGCCTAGTGAAAGAGATACAGGGTTGGAGAAGGGAGAATCTGATAAGAGAGGACAGAAGGCCATGGAAGAAAGGGAAGGGGGAGGAGCACCAGAGGGAGGTGGTGGGCAGGTAAGGAGATAAAATGAGAGAGGGAAATGGGAATGGGGAATGGTGAAGGAGAAGGTGGTGGGGCAATTACCGGTAGTTCCAGAAATTGATATTCATGCCATCAAGTTGCAGGCTACCCAGATGGAAAATAAGGTGTTGTTCCTCAAACTGAGTGTGGCCTCATCTTGGCAGTAAAACAGGCAGTTGACTGACATGTTGGAATGGGAATGGGAAGTAGAAGTGAAACGGATGGCTACCGGGAGATCCCATTTTTTTCTGGCAGACGGAACGTAGGTACTCCATGAAGTGGTCTCCCAATCTATGTAGGGTCTCACCAATATACAGGAGGCCACACCAGGAGCACCAAATACAGTAGATGACCCCAACATACTCACAGGTGAAGTGTCACCTCACCCAGAAGGACTGTTTGTGCCCCTGAATGGTAATGAGGGAGGAGGTGTAGGGGCAGGTGTAGCACTTGTTCCACTTGCAAGGATAAGTGCCAGGAGGGAGATCAGTGGGGAGGGACGAATAGACAAGGAAGTCGCATAGGGAACGACCCCTGTGGAAAGCAGAAAGTGGGGGTGGGGAGGAAGATGTGCTCGGTGGTGGGATCCCATTGGAGATGGTGGAAGGTACAGAGAATTATGTGCTGGATGCAGAAGCTAGTGGGGTGGTAAGTGAGGACAAGAGGAACCCTATCCACGGTGGGGTAGTGGGAGGATGGGGTGAAGGCAGATGTTTGCGAAATGGAAGAGATGCGAGTGAGGGCAGCATTGATAGTGGAGGAAGGAAAGTCCCTTTCATTGAAGGAGGAGGATATCTTGTTAGTTCTGGAATGAAAAGCCTCATCCTGAAAGCAGATGCAGTGGATGGAAGGAATTGAGAGAAAGGCATGGCATTTTTATAAGTGACAGGGTAGGAAGAGGTATAGTGTGGGTAGCTGTGAGAATCAGTGGGTTTGTGAAAGATATCAGTGGATAAACTGTCTCCAGAGATAGAGACAGAGAGATTGAGAAAGGGGAGGGAGGTGTCGGAAATGGACCGAGCAACTTTGAGGGCAGGGTGGAGGTTGGTGCAAGTTCAGTACAGAAAGGAAGTGAAAGCTAAAATCATTCTGTTCTATTGTACAGAAAGGTATCACAAAATGAATGCAAAGTTACTCTATGTTACCATGCATTATTTCAGGTCTTTCTCCGGCCTGAATTCTATGCTCATTATCTCACTGTTGTTTGGGAGAGGTTGCTGGGTACATACTGACTGTAGCCTGCCCTACTGCATAGAAAACATTTTTCTCTTGGAGTCCTTGTCACTATCTGTGACATCTCTGTCCACCTTCCAACAACAAAGTAGTATCTACACTTCAAAAGTACTTCAACACTGTGAAGTACTTTCAGATTTTGTAAGGGTAATTGCTATGAAATCAACCTTGCCATCACCTCTTTATGCACTTAACATGTGCTGTGCATAGCACCAAAGCCAATTGGATCCCAACAAGAAATCACAACACTGGGTAAAAATCCAGCAATATGGAAGTTTGGACACAGAATCCTCAATGAAACAAGATCTGAGCAGCTCACAGATGCTAGGATGATCTGATATTTCATTGTCAGATCTTAAGGGTACACTTCCTATGGAGCTTGAGAAATGTCTACCATGGAAACAAAGGAAAATGCAAATGCAAATTGTATAAAAAGACTTAGAACGTTGAGTGGAGAATCAGTGAAGCTACTGCTGTTATCCTGAGTATTGAAAACTAAGACTGATAGATGCTGTGTGTGAACATCGCAGTCAAAAGAGTCTGTTTGACTGAGGCAGTCTCAGCAAGATGCACTCTAAGTTGCACAGCAAGGGAGGGAACTCAAGGTGCACCACTTGTGACATCATTTGGTGCAGAACAGATGCTGGAAAAAGTACTGCGCTCGCTGTAGTAGGTCTTGCTCCAAAGCCATAGAGTCATAGAGCATCACAGCTCAGAAACAGACCCTTCAACACTTCCAGCCCATTCCAAACTGTGATTCTGCCTAGTGCCATCAACATGCTCCTGGACCAAGTATCTGGGATAATTAATTAATAGATACAATTTCACCTGTAAATAATATTTAGCATAATCTAATCAGCTTTATAAGAACACAAATTCTGACACCACTTGGTTGGAATAACCACAGGGGTATATTAGTAAATGTACTAATGGCAACTAATTGAATAATGAAGTTCAAAGCAGATAAATGATGGATAGAATAAGAAGTGGCTTGGAGATACAATATAGTAGAGGAACAAAGGGATCTCCAATTCTCTGATTACAGCAATCATTAAAGGTTTTTTCATAGATCTGCAACTCTATATCTACATAAAAAAAATTAAGAACTGGTGTCTATTACTAGATGGATAAGCCAAAAAGCAAGGAAATTATGCTCATCTCATATTGAATACTGGTTAAACCACACAAAGTATTGCATCTAGATTTGGTCACCACTTTACAATAATGATGTAGAGAACTGGTAAAAGTGTACCAAGAATTTACAAGTGATAACAGAGATGCAAGTCTACACATTTTAGGATGAACTAACTCTTCACGATCTTTAAAATTATGAGGGGTTTACAGTATATAGAGTGAATACACAGAGATTACAGAGGCATGCAAAAATTTGGGCACCCCTGGTCAAGATTTCAGTTACTGTGAATAGCTAAGCAAGTGAAAGATGACCTGATTTCCAAAAGGCATAAAGTTAAAGATGACACATTTCTTTAATATTTTAAGCAAGATTACTTTTTTATTTCCATCTTTTACAGTTTCAAAATAACAAAAAAGGAAAAGGGCCTGAAGCAAAAGTTTGGGCACTCTGCATGGTCAGTACTTAGTAACATCCCATTTAGCAAGTATCACAGCTTGTAAATGCTTTTTGTAGCCAGCTAAGAGTCTTTCAATTCTTGTTAGGGGGATTTTTGCCCATTCTTCCTTGCAAAAGGCTTCTAGTTCTGTAAGATTCTTGGGCCGTCTTGCATGCACTGCTCTTTTGAGGTCTATCCACAGATTCTCGATGATGTTTAGGTCGGGGGACTGTGAGGGCCATGGCAAAACCTTCAGCTTGCGCCTCTTGAGATAGTCCATTGTGGATTCTGAGTTGTGTTTAGGATCATTATCCTGTTGTGGAAGCCATCCTCTTTTCACCGTCAGCTGTTTTACAGATGGTGTGATGTTTGCTTCCAGAATTTGCTGATATTTAATTGAATTCATTCTTCCCTCTACCAGTGAAATGTTCCCCGTGCCACTGGCTGCAGCACAAGCCCAAAGCATGATCAATCCACCCCCATGCTTAACAGTTGGAGTGGTGTTCTTTTCATGAAATTCTGCACCCTTTTTTCTCCAAACATACCTTTGCTCATTGCGGCCAAAAAGTTCTATTTTAACTTCATCAGTCCACAGGACTTGTTTCCAAAATGCATCAGGTTTGTTTAGATGTTCCTTTGCAAACTTCTGACACTGAACTTTGTGGTGAGGATGCAGGAAAGGTTTTCTTCTGATGACTCTTCCATGAAGGTAGTATTTGTGCAGGTGTCGCTGCACAGTAGAACAGTGCACCACCACTCCAGAGTCTGCTAAGTCTTCCTAAAGGTCTTTTGTAGTCAAACGGGGGTTTTGATTTGCCTTTCTAGCAATCCTATGAGCAGTTCTTTCAGAAAGTTTTCTTGGTCCTCCAGACCTCAACTTGACCTTCACCGTTCCTGTTAACTGCCATTTCTTAATTACATTATGAACTGAGGAAACGGCTACCTGAAAATGCTTTGCTATCTTCTTATAGCCTTCTCCGGCTTTGTGGGTGTCATTTATTTGAATTTTCCGAGTGCTAGGTAGCTGCTTAGAGGAGCCCATGGCTGCTGATTGTTGGGACAAGGTTTGAGGAGTCAGGGTATTTATAAAGCTTTGAAATTTGCATCACCCGGCCTTTCCTAACGATGACTGTGAACAAGCCATAGACATAACAAGCTAATTAAGGTCTGAGACCTTGGTAAAAGTTATCTGAGAGCTCAAATCTCTTGGGGTGCCCAAAGTTTTGCATGGTGCTTCTTTCCTTTTTTTCCCCGACTCTAAAATTGTACAAAACAAAAATAATACACTAATCTTGTTTAAAATGTTGAAAAGAATGTTTCCTCTTAAACTTTATGACTGTTGAAGTTCAGTTCAACTTCTACTCACTTAACTATTCACAGTAACATAAATTTTGACCAGGGGTGCCCAAACATTTGCATGCCACTGTATTTCCACTGGTGGAGGAAAGCAAAACTGGAGGCCTTAAACCTAAGGCACTCATTCAAAAGATAATTCTGCCTCCAAAGAATTGTGCAAGTGTAGTTGAATTATAGAGTCATAGAGTACAACACAGAAACAGGCCCTTTGGCCCATCTAGTCCATGCCAAAACCACTTGAACCTATGCCTACTCCCATCAGCCTTCACCTCCATATCCCTACTATCTATGTACCTATCCAGACTTCCCTATCCAAAATCCAGCTCCACACACTCACAACCCTCTGAGTCAAGAAGTTTCCCCTCATGTTCCCCTTAAAATTTTCACCTTTCACCCTTAACCCATGACCTCTGGTTGTAGTCCCACCCAACCTATCTATATCCCTCATAATTTTGTATACCTCTATCAAATCACCTCTCAATCTTCTACATTCTAAGGAATACAGTCCTAAACTATCCAATCTTTCCTTATAACTCAGGCCCTCCAGACCCAGCGACATCCTTGTAAATTTTCTCTGTACTCTTTCAACGTTGTTTACATCTTTCCTGCGGGTAGCCTGTCCATCTACGAGGCTCAGGTCAGAAATATTGCTGAAGAAAAGCAGCATCCATTATCAAACATCCTCACCACCCAGGCCATGCTCTTTTCTCGCTGCTGCCATTGGGTAGAAGGTACAGGTGTCTCAGGACTTGCACCACCAAGTTCAAGAACAGTTACTACCCCTCAACCACCAGGTTCTAGAACAAAAGGGGATAACTACACTCATTTAAGGACTCTTTAATCTTGTTACATCATGTTCACTATTTTTTCTATTTATTTATTATCTGCATTTGCACATTTTGTTTACAACTTACAATTCCTGATAGAACCATAGAACCATAGAATATTACAGCACAGAAACAGGCCTTTTGGCTCTTCTTGGCTGTGCCGAACCACTTTTCTGCCTAGTCCCACTGACCTGCACACGGATCATATCCCTCCATACATCTCTCATCCGTTTACCTGTCCAAGTTTTTCTTAAATGTTAAAAGTGAGCCCGCATTTCCCACCTCGTCTGGCAGCTCACTCCACCCTCCCACCACTGTGTGAAGAAACCGCCCCCCCCCCAATTTTCCCTTTAAACTTTTCCCCCTTCACCCTTAACCGATGTCCCCTGGTTTTTTTCCTCCCCTAACCTCAGAGGAAAAAGCCTGCTTGCATTCACCCTGTCTATACCCATCATAATTTTATATACCTCTATCAAATCTCCCCTCATTCTTCTATGCTCTAGGGAATAAAGTCCTAACCTATTCAACCTTTCCCTGTAACTCAGTTTCTCAAGTCCCTTCTCTGCACTCTTTCAACCTTATTTATATCCTTCCTGTAATTTTTACAGTTTGCCAAGTAAGCCCGCAGAAAAATGAATCTCAGGGTTGTATGTAATGATATGTATGTACTCTGACAATAAATTTTACCTTGAACTTTGAGAATCTCATCACTTGCCCTATCCATATCATTGGTACCTACATGGACCACACCCTCTGGCCATTCACCCTCCCACATAAAAATGCTGAGAACTCGATCTGAGATGTCCCGGATCCTGGAACCCAGGAGGCAACATACTATTTGGAAATTTCATTATCGCCCACAGAATCTCCTGTCCATTCCCTAACTAAGAAATCCCCTATCGCCACAGCATGCCCCTTCTCCTCCCACCCTTCCTGTCTGAGTCAGAGACAGACTCAGTGCCAGAGACCCGACCACTGTGTAATTCCCCCCAACAGTATGCAAAATGATATACCTGTTGAGGGGGATGGACACAGGTTACTCTGCACTGGCTGTTTAACCCCTTTTGCCATCCAGCCTGTCAGACAGCTTTCTGTGTCCTGCACCTTGGATGTAACTACCTCCCCATGTGTCCTATTGATCGCCCCTTCAGCCTCCTGAATGATCCAGAGCTCATCCAGTTCCAGCTCCACCAACTTCACGCCGATTGTTAGAAGCTGCAGCTGGAGGCACTTCTTGCAGGTGTTGTCATCAGGGTCACTGCAGATCTCCCTGCCTTCCCACATCCCACAAGAGGAGCATTCCACTATCCTGCCTGGCATCTCCGCTGTCCTGACTGAGCAGATATAAAGGGGGGGAACGTCGACTCAGACCATGAGAGGCCTGCGTCAGGCCTATAAATAAGGGAAAGAAAAAGAACTTTACCTAGATCTTTCCTTTCTTTTTGCTTTCTCTGACTGAAGCCCCTCTTCACTGAAGCCTCGAAGAGCTAAAGCTTCAAGATTACCACTCTAACTCTGTCCACTCAGATGATGGCCACTGTGACAATGGCTGCTGCACTTGCCCCTGCCTTCATTTAATTTGCTCTTGCTAATCAATCCCAAACGCCAATTGGTCGCTGGTCAGATATTACGCTGCCACGAACCGCTGATGCTTTTTTCTACTTTGGTCAGTGGACCCGTTTGAAATCCCGTCCTCTCAATCCTCTGATGTCCAGCTTGGTAATTGGATAGCACAGGTGCATTAAAAAAAAAGGCTAGATTAGAATATCAAAGAATAGAGAACAGAGATTAGATTAGATTATGAGGACACTCAATCCTCGTTTATTGTCATTTAGAAATGCATGCATTAAAAAAATGATACAATGTTCCTCCGGTATGGTATCACAGAAACACAAAACAGACCAAGACTAAAACTGACAAAAACCACATAATTATAACATATAGTTACAACAGTGCAAAGCAATACCATAATTTGATAAGAGCAGACCATGGGCACGGTAAAAAAAAGTCTCGAAGTCCCAATAGCCCCAACATCTCACACAGATGGTAGAAGGAAGAAACACTCCCTGCCATGAGCTTCCAGCGCCGCAAACTTGCCGATGCAGCATCCTGGAAGCACCCGACCACAGTCCAACTCTGAGTCCGTCCGAAAACTTCGAGCCTCCGACCAGCCCTCCGACACCGAGCACCGAGCACCATCTCTGCTGAGCACTTTGACCCCGCCCCGGCCGCCAAGCAACAGGCAAAGCCGAGGACTCAGGGCCTTGCCCTCCGGAGATTTCAGATCACACAGTAGCAGCAGCAGCGAAGCAGGCATTTCAGAAGTTTCATCAATGTTCCTCCGTGCTCTCACGTCTGCCTCCATCAAATCAGAACTGTACATGGCCTACTACTTGACAGATTACAGATATTCATCACCGGAGAGGCCACGCGCGCTGCGTCACATCGCCATCCTCTCCTCCTCTTCCTCGTTGATGCATTTAAATGATAAAAGAAGGGTGAAAAATGGATGTGATTATAAATGACACCAAGGTACTTTCACAAATAATGCCACATGTTACACTAGCAATACATGGCAGGAATTCTAGGTGTTTGGTTTGGAAGCTTTTGAACATCCATCTATAATGTTATTTTGATTTTCTGTTGATTTTTATATATCTTCCTTTTGTGCTCTTTTCTGGATCTCTTTTCCTTCCTTACCTCAGATCTTATCTTCTTCCACTTGGTAATTTGTGACTGAAGAGAGGATTTGTACCTCAAGATTTTGTCTCTTACACTGCATGCCTTCAACCTATTGATGATTGCCCAGCATCTGTGTGTTGTATAGAAATAAAATAAGCCAAAGTGGGCTAAGCTGTTCCACCAGTGCAGACTGCAGAGGACCCTCATATCTATACCAGATAAGCCAACATAATTTAAATCTCTTCAGGGTTCTGAAGAAAAGTGGATTCTTTCTTTGCTGATACTGCCTGATCTGTTGAATATCTGTTTCCGCTGCAGATAAGGAGTGAACATAGAACATAAAACGTCACAGCACAGTACAGGCACTGTGGCTCATGACTTTGTGCTGACCTTTTAACCTAATCTAACTTCAATCTAATCCTTCCCTCCTACATAGCCCCTCCATTTTTCTATCATCCGCTTTCCTTTCCAAACGTTTGTTAAATGTCCAATAAAGAATCTACCTCTACCGTCAAGCCCTGGCAGGGCTTCTCCTGCACTCACCACTCTTCCCTCTCACATGGGTCAGATTAATACCTTAAGAACATCTTAGATAACTGAGCAAGAGGAAAGAAGGAAAGAGTTATGGGGGTGGATGTGGAAAGAATATTTCCAATAGAGCAGGAGTCTATGGCCAGTGGGCAAGGTCTCAGAACAGAAATGAGGAGGAATCTCTTTAACCAGAAAGCAGTGAATTCATAGACTTAATTGCTGTGGAATCCAAGTCATTGGGTATATTTAAAACGAAGGTTGATAGGTTTTTAATTAGTAAGGATGTCAAAGATTATGGGGAGAAGTCAGGAAAATGCGGCTGAGAGGGATAATAAATCAGCCATGACAGAATGGTAGAGATGACTCAATGGGCTGAATGGCCTAATTCTGCTCCTATATCTTATGGTCTTATAGTCTTATACGTCAAGTGTTTAGATTAAGGTCATTAATGGAGGCTCATTTGAGACATAAATACATTTTAAAACATGGCTTGTTAAATGTATTTAAGCATGGAACCTTTTAGTTGAAAATTAGTTTCTGTGTTTACAATCTGTGTAATACCATGTAATTCCTATCAGACCAGGCACCAACTTCACAAAACAGGACCAAAATGAAAAGTAATTGGAAGCATAAACTGACTATAAATCCATCAGTATTTGTGGTTACACACTTTATGAGGCAGTTTCAGGGCACAGTGTTTGTCTTGTACACAGAACTCAACTGTGTAACTAAGAATTCCAGACATGGGCTGCAGGATTTATAAAGGGTGCTACATTCTGATTCTCTCCATCAGAAAGGAATGTCAACAACACTTTCTAATCCATAAGTAAACACTGAGGCATATTGTTGACTAAATTTCTGCTGTGCTTTTGCTCCCTGCTTCCTTTTTGCTGATCCATGTTTTTTCTCAGATGGCTGCCACTGTGATGAGCACAGGACTGGTTTGGGTCCAGGTATTCATCCACCTCCATGAATCACAGTCAGCCTTACTCACTTCCTTTATTGCGTGGGCCATACGATTGCTTATCCATCCCACCATCCCTCCTGCAATCTTAATGAAAATCAACACTGAGGGGGGATCCTACAAGTTAGTAATGGGCACTGCATCCTTAGATAGCAGCTGTCTAAAGCAAGATTTTATGATAATTTATACAGTATGTTTGCGTCAGAAGAACCTGGAGCTTGAGTGTGAAATTCATCATGGTTCTCCCACCAGGTCACCAAGGAAGAAGCTCAAATATTAAGGCAAAATATTGCTTCATAAAGCAGGAAGAGCAATGCTGCAGACCCACTCTCCTGCACTTGTACTCCTTCCATAAGAATCAAAACACTCTTCCTGCTTCCTACAAGCAGGACGGGTGATCTATCTTAATACAAGAGAATTTACAGGTGCTGTAAATCCTGAACCTCCTTCCCTTTCTCCCATGGTCCACTCACCTTTATTACCAAATTTGTTCATCTTCAGCCCTTTATTTGTTCCACCTATCAATCACCTCCCAGCTTCTCACTTTATTCCCCTCCCTCACCCAGCTACCTTGCCCCTGCTTATTCTGGCTTCTTTCCCCTTCCGTTCCAGTCCTGATGAAGGGTTTCAGATCAAAATGTCAACTGTTTATTCCTCTCTATAGGTGCTTATTTTTGTTAATCAATCTCTCTGGCATCTTATCCATTATCTCCTGTTATAGACAGAAACTAGAAAGATGATACTTATAATGAAGAGTTAGCTTAAAATAGACAAAAGGCACTCACAAGTCTCTGACTGGAACGAAATTAACTTACCAGACTGATAACCATTAGAACTCCCTCTATGAATTAAAATACTCCTTTCCAGGACTCTGTTTGAAATATGGATTCTGTGTTAAAGTACATCTAAGTACTTCCCTTCAGCTCAGAGAAACATCAGCATGGAGAGAACATTTCAGACAATTTTCTGCAAATTATTTTGTTTGTTGTACTTTGAGTCATTTCAAAGCCAAACAAGTTAACATTCCACTATCTGAAGACAAACTGCAGTGCACTCTCCTCTCGGTGCTGTCCTAAAGAAAGCAGTTGTGAGATGGGATTTATTTTCCATATTTTGGACTTTGCAAGGATCAGAAGAACAGCAAGAAGCCATTCAATACCCTGAGTCTGCAGCACCGTTCAGATAGTCACAGCAGAGTTGTACATCAAACTTATTTAGCCACCTTTGTTACACATTGACCTAACAAGGAATGGATCAGAAATAAAAAGAGTCTGTGCTCATGAGAAGATACAGAGAACACAGTCCCAATTGCAAAACACACAAGTTCAAGTTGTTCTGATAAAGGATTATTGACCTGCAACATTATGAAATATCTCTCCCTGCAGATGCCACCTAATTTAATGGAGTATCTCCAGCATTTCCTGGAATGCTCCAAACTTCGTGTACTGCTCTTGTTCTGAATTCTTTCAAATGAAGACATTATCTAGTTATATGGTGCTCTCCCAGTGCCCAAAGTCCTCTGAATCATAGTGTGAACTCCATCCTTCCAGAACTTCAATGCAAATGATTTCCACGACACGTTAACTGCCAGAGAAATACAGTAAACACTTCAGCCAGTTTATAGTCCATAAGGCCATAAGACCATAGGACATAGGAGCAGCATTAGACCATCTCGCCCATCAAGTCTACTCTGCCATTCAATCATGGCAGATCTTTTTTTTTATCTCCTCCTCAATCCCAGTTCCTGGCTCTCTCCCCATAACCTTTGATACCATGTCCAATCAACCACTGTCTCAAATACACCGAACAACCTGGCCTCCACAGCTGCATATGACAACAAATTCCACAAATTCACTACCCTCTGGCTAAAGAAATTTCTCCACATCTGTTTTGAAAGGGCGCCCCTCTATCCTGAGGCTGTGCCCTCTTGTCCTAGACTCTCCCACCATAGGAAACCTCCTTTCCACATCTACTCTGTCTAGCCCTTTCAACATTCAAAAGGTTTCAATGAGATCCCCCCTCATCCTTCTAAATTCCAGTGAATACAGACCCAGAGCCATCAAATGTTCCTCAAATGATAACCCTTTAATTCCTGGAATCATCTTTGTGAACCTCCTCTGAAATCTCTCCAACGCCAGCATATCTTTTCTAAAATGAGGGGTCCAAAACTGTTCACAATACTCAAGGTGAGGCCTCATCAGTGCCTTATAAAACCTCAGCATCATATCCTTGCTCTTGGATTCTAGACCTCTTCAAATGAATGCTAACATGGCATCTGCCTTCCTCACCACCAACTCAACCTGCAAATTAACCTTCAGGGTGTTCTGCATAAAGGCTCCCAAGTCCCTCTGCATCTCAGATTCCTGGATTTTCTCCCCATTTAGAAAATAGTCTGCACATTTATTTCTACTACCAAAGTGCATGACCATGCATTTTCCAACATTGTATTTCATTTGCCACTTTCTTGCCCATTCTCCTAATCTGTCTGAGTCCTTCTGCATCCTACCTGTTTCCTCAACACTACCTGCCCCTCCACCAATCTCCGTATCATCTGCAAACTTGGCAACAATG
Organism: Mobula birostris; assembly: GCF_030028105.1. Taxonomy (NCBI): domain Eukaryota; kingdom Metazoa; phylum Chordata; class Chondrichthyes; order Myliobatiformes; family Myliobatidae; genus Mobula; species Mobula birostris. The sequence continues at coordinate 61,151,654 of NC_092392.1, forward strand.
CCATCTATTCCAGCATCTAAATAATTTTCTACAGCAGAAAAAGAAGTTGTCCCAACACCGACCCCTGCGGAACACCACTAGTTACTGGCAGCCAACCAGACAAGGATCTTTTTATTCCCACCCATTGCCTCTTACCAATCAGCCAATGCTCTATGTTAGTAACTTTTCTGTAGTACCATGGGCTCTTAACTTGGTAAGCAGCCTTATGTGTGGCACTTTGTCAAAGACCTTCTGAAAGTCCAGATATACAACATCCACTGCATCCCCTTTATCTATCCTACCTGCAATCTTCTCAAAGAATTCCAACAGGTTCGTCAGGCAGAATTTTCCCTGAAGGAAATCATGCTGACTTTGTACTATCTTGTCCTGTGTCACTAAGTACTCCATCACCTCATCCTTAACAATTGACTCTAACATCTTCCCAACCACTGAGATCAGGCAACCTGGTCCATAATTCCCTTTCTGTGGCCTTCCTCCTTTCTTAGAGTGGAGTAACATTTGCAATTTTCCAGTCCTCTGGCACCATGCCAGAGTCCAATGATTTTTGAAAGATCATTTCTAATGCCACCCCAATCTCTAACACTACCTCTTTCAGAACCCTAGGGTGCAGTTCCTCTGGTCCAGGTGACTTATGTACCTTTAGGTCTTTCAACTTTTTGAGCTCTTTCTCTCTTGTAACAGTAACTGCACCCACTTCTCTTCCTTCACACACTACAATATCAGCATACTGCTAGTGTCTTCCACAGTGAAGACTGACACAAAATGCTCATTTAGCTCATCAGCCATCTCCTTGTCCCCCGTTATTATTTCTCCTGCCTCCTTTTCCAGTGGTCCTATATCCACTCTCATTTCTCTTTTATTTTTAACATACTTGAAAAAACTTTTACTATCCACTTTGATATTATATGCTAGCTTGCTTTCATATTTCATCTTTTCCCTTCTAATGATTTTTTAGTTGCTTTTTGTAGGTTTTAAAAACTCCCCAATCCTCTATCTTCCCATTAATTTCTGCTTTGTTGTATGCCCTTTCTTTTGCTTTTACAATGGCTTTGACTTTCCTTGTCCGCCATAGTTCTGCTATTTTACCATTTGAGTATTTCTTCATTTTTGGAATACACATGTCCTGCACCTTCCTCATTTTTCCCAGAAACACACACCATTGATGCTCTGCTGACATCCCTGCCAGCAGTTATTTCCAAGTTACTTTGGCCAACTCCTCTCTCATGCCACTGTAATTTCCCTTACTCCACTGAAATACTGCTACATCAGACTTTACTTTCTCCCTATCAAATTTCAAAGTTGAACACAATCATGTTGTGACCACTGGTTCCTAAGGGCTCTTTTACCTTGAGTTCCCTAATCACCTCCAGTTCATTACATAACACCCAATCCATATAGCTGATCCCCTAGTAGGCTCAGCGACAAACTGCTCTAAAAAGGATATATATAGGACATATAATGACCTCACAAAGCATTGACTCCATCATAGAGAGTGACTATGGACTATCCATAGCAAAAATAGCTACCCATAAATTTCAGTCCACTTTACACCAGCTACACGGCAGCATGCAGACTGTAATCGTAAATAATGGGTATAATAGACCCTATCTCAGTGAGGACAAGCAATGGCTGACCAGTTCCTCAGATTCTCACTACCAATAAGCTTCCATCTGGAATTAAACTAATCTATAGGGCAAAGAGGAAACTCCTCAACCTACATTGCCTCCAGTCCAGCGCAAGTTGAATACAACTGTTCAAAATTAGAAGGGGTGGCAGCCGTCTCATTCACAGTCAGTAGTATACTGTGATACAGAAAATGTCAAATGTAATGTTTGCAGATCTTCTAATGGGCACTTTGTTGCAAAAGCATCTGAGAGTTTGGAGCTCCTACTAGCAACTATCAGGTAAGTACATACCTACTGTTCAAGTAATAAACTAGCTGAAAGAGAAGGCAACACCACACAAAATGATGGAGGAACTCAGCAGGTCAGGCATCATTTATTGAGAGGAATAAAGGGTCGACATCTTGGAGACCATCAGGACTGGAAAGGAAGGGGTAAGAAATCAGAATAAGAAGATGGGGGTAGGAGAAGTACAAGGTTGCAAGTTAACAGGCTGGCTAGGACAGCTTTCAAAAGTCATGCTGAGAGATAAAGGCATGAAATGCCCATTGTTAATTTGGAATTTATGGACAATTTTGTATTGAGATGTGTAGTTTATAACCTTAATGGTATTTGACAGGATGTGAGCTAAAAGAGTTTAGTGTTTGGAAGGAGATGAGTACCAAATTGGAATCCTTTCCAAACAAACATTATTTCCTTCATTTCCAGTCGGTTCTTTAATCATTCACCATGTATAGGTTACTTGTTTTAGGCTTTTAGAGGTGATTGTTTCTCTTGGTCACCATCATGTACAACATTAAGCATTTCCCATAGCTTATTATCTCTGTTTTCTGTGATTTTCTCCCCTCAGCCCTTATTTCATTCTACTTGACTCTTTCATAATTGATCACCCTTATGGCTTGAGCCATTGTGACCTAACCTTGAACCCCACCATGCTGTCTGTGATCACTACTCCTGTTCGCCTACTGTTCAGTCTCCCATCAGGTTAGTATCATCATTCATTATATGATCTAGCAGTGATTTTTGCTTTCTTGAATGTATAGCATTCTGGTTGTTTAATTAGGTAGTGGTCCTCTATGTATTGGGCACACTTGAGTGGGTGGGGGTACTTTATTTATTGCAAACAGGTTATTCCTTTTCCACCTTCTACTATTTTCCTCAAAAGTCATTTGGGGATGTTTAAAATCTTCTCTAGCTACATTCCACTTATACATTTAACTATATATTTCTATTCAACATACCCTTAATAAATCATATCTTGTTCCCTTATAGGGCTATCCATATAGATTCTGTACTGATCATCTCACGAAGTGAGTACTTTTCCCTCCACTGACATTAAATAGCATTGATAGAAGTGACCACATGACCTAATGAAGTGAACGGACAAAATTTTGGCAAATGAATTCCATCAGAGGCAAATGTGAGGTACATAGAATATAGAACATAGCACAGGGACAGGCTTTTCAGTGTTCAGTATTGTGCTGAATCAATTAAATAAATAATCCAAAGGCCATCTAAACTAATCCCTTCTGCCAGCACAATGCCCATGTCCTTCCATTTCCCTCACAGCCACGTGCCTATCTAATTGTCTTATTAAAGTCCCTAATACATTTGCCTCTACCACATCCCAGGCAGCGCATTCTAGGCACCCATCGCTCTCTGAGTTTAAAAAATACTTGCCACTTTAAAATTGCCCCCTCTCACTTTAAATACCTCCTCTGGTACTAGATGTTTCTATGCCTGTCAATCTTACAAACCTCTATCAGATCTCCCCTCAGCCTCTGCCACTCCAGAGAAAACGGCCCAAGTTTGTCCAACATCTTGTTATAGCACATGCCTTTTAATCCTGGCAAACCTTTTCTGCACCTTCTCCAAAGCCTCAATATCCTTCCTAGAAAGGGGTGTATGCAATATTCCAGATGATGTCTAACTAGAGTTTTATAAAGCTGCAACATAACTTCCTGACTTTTGATCTCAATATCTCAACTAACAAAGGCAAGCATGCCATATGCCTTCTTCATCACCCTTTCAACTTGTGCAGCCACTTTCAGGGAGCTGTGAACTCTGACCCCAAAATCCCTCTGTTCATCAGCACTGTTGAGTGAATCCTTAATAGTGTAGTTTCTTTACATTTAACCCATGAAAGTTCAAATTTGGCCAGGTTAAACTCCATCTGTTTTTTCGCTACCCATATCTGTAAATTACTTATATCCCACTGTATTCTTTGCCAGTCGTCTATGCTATCCACAACATCACTAATCCTTGTATTATCTGCAAACTTACCAACCCACCCATCTATATTTTATACGTGTCATTTATGTACATCACAAACAGCAGAGGTCCCAGTACAGATCCCAGTAGACCACCACTAATCACATACTTCCAGATAGAATAAGTCTCTTCAATTATTACCCTGTTTTCTATGGGCAAACCAGTTCTCAATCCAAATGGCTAATTCATCATGGACCCCTTGCATCTTAATTTTCTGGTTTAGCCTCCCATAAGGGACCTTGTCAAAGGCCTTACTAAAATCAATGTAGACAACATCCACAGTTCTAACTTCATCGATCTCCCTCATCACCTTGACAAAAACTTAGTCACATTTTCAAGGCATAACTTGTCCCACACAAAGTCATGCTGGTGCTCTCTAATTAGGCCACTGTTTTCCAAACGCTCATAAATCGTATACCTAAGAATTCTCTCCAGTAATTTCCTACCAGTGACATAAGACTCACTGGTCTATACCTTCCAAGATCATCACCAGTTCCCTTCTTGAATAATGGGTCAGCTGGGTCCTCACCTGTGGCTATCTCATCCCTTGGCACTCTCAGTAACCTGGAACCCCATCGGACCTTGGGGAATTATCCACCTTGATGACCTTTAGGAGATTACCTCTTCCTTTACCTTGAAATGCCCTAGCATATCAATATTCTCAACACTGATCCCCCTGTCCTCCAAGTCCTTCCCCTTGAGAAATACTGATGTACTCATTAATGACCTCAGCCACATTCTCTGCATCCAAGTAAATGTTCTTGCTCCCCTAACCCCTGGACCACCTTGGACCTTACCTTGGGCTTAATAGAATGATAGAATAAGGCAATTTCTAAATGATGAAAATCTAGAAGCAATAGAAATGGTCAATCTGAAATATATAATTTATATTTATAAAAATAATCAGAAAAAATAATGGAATAAGAACATCTAGATCGAGAGGAGTAGAGTTTAGGAAATAGCTGTTAAACTCAAGTAAACAAATGCCTTGGGTAGTCCACACAAGGAATAGTGTAAGGAGTACTGATAAATCATCAGGAGTTTGAAGAGATTTGGCATGTCAACAAATACGCTCAAAAACTTCTATACATGTACCATGGAGAGCATTCTGACAGGCTGCATCACTGTCTGGTATTGGGAGGCTACTGCACAGGACTGAAAGAAGCTGCAGAAGGTTGTAAATCTAGTCAGCTCCATCTTGAGTACTAACCTACAAAGTACCCAGGACATCTTTAGGGAGCGGTGTCTCAGAAAGGCAACATCCATTATTAAGGACCTCCAGCACCCAGGGTATGCCCTTTTCTCACTGTTACCATCAGGTAGGAGGTACAGAAGCCTGAAGGCACACACTCAGTGATTCAGGAACAGCTTCTTCCCCTCTGCCATCCGATTCCTAAATGGATTTTGAACCCTTGGACACTACCTCACTTTAATATACAGTATTTCTGTTTTTTGCACGTGTTTTAATCTATTCAATATTCGTATCTATTTATTTATTTATTTATTTTTCTTTCTCTTCTATATTCTATATTGCATTGAACGGCTGCTGCTAAGTTAACAAATTTCACATTACATGCCTGATTCTGAGCTAGAGCGGCCGCTGCAACCAGGCGCCATCTTGCGACGGCGTACATGACCTCATTCATGCAGTAAACTGTCAAACATAGTTTAAAGAAGCAAATGAGATCTGCTCTTCTGGAGGACTATTGTGATGTTATTAATGCAGTAAATGTAAAGTATTACCAGGTTCGGATACGGCCCAAGTGTGGAGTGTCACAGTTTGGGGCGCTGGGAGTGGACACAAACACATCTTGTGAGTTTAACTTAAATTGAGTTTATTGCTCGTTACAAGGAGACCAGAACAGAAGCAGGACAAGGACTCCGGCCTTGGACTGGGCTGGGACTAAGGGTCTGGGTTAGGACTCTGAACACGGGCCTCAGAGCCAGGACTTGACACTGGAAGCTCCCGGGGCCAGGAACTCTTCTTATTCACAGGACTGACTCAGACACAGGACAGAAAACACTGAGCCGGGAATCATCCTTATACACAGGACAGAGTCGGGACTCTTCTTGACACAGGGTCAGGACCCTTACAGGGTACAGGGCCGGGACCCCTTTTAGACGCAGGACATTGATATGGAGACCACACAACGATGGACAGTACTATAACTGGGCTCAAGTACGCTCCAAGCAGCGGCGAGCTCTTGACTCACTCCGGCGGTTAACTTTGACTGACCCGCTCTGACAGGGGAAGGCAGCTTGCTGGCACTTGCTTCGGGAGGAGACTAGGCTTGTTGTGGCCAGATGAAAGATGTTGAAAGATTGGAGCGACTGGGGTTGTATACGTTGGAATTTAGAAGGATGACAGGGGATCTGATTGAAACATACAAGATTATTAAGGGATTGGACACGCTAGAGGCAGGAAACATGTTCCCTATGTTGGGGGAGTCCAGAACCAGAGGCCACAGTTTAAGAATATGGGGTAGACAATTTAGAACGGAGTTAAGGAAAAACTTCTTCACACAGAGGGTTGTGGTTCTGTCGAATGCTCTGCCTCAGAAGGCAGTGGAGGCCAATTCTTTGGATTCTTTCAAAAAAGAGTTAGATAGAGCTCTTAAAAATAGCGGAGTGAAGGGATATGGGGAGAAGGCAGGAAAAGTGTACTGATTATGGATGATCAGCCATGATCACAGTGAATGGTGGTGCTGGCACGAAGGGCTGAATGGCCTACTCCTGCACCTATTAACATTGACTCGCAGTACCTTCATTAACGCTCTCGCGCTGAACGCCGGAGACTTATAAACTGCCGGTTTAGCCGAGAGTAAATTGCCTCCAATCACCAAGACCGAGGGACACGGGAAAACAGGGAACCAAAGGGAAACAGGGAGTCAACGGTCCGGATTGTAACACAGACAAAGTAAATTTAAAGGGAACCCGATCCGGACCATGATATGGAGTGAGAGACACTGAAGCAGGTCGATAGTTCACAGACTTTAATACGAACTGTGTTAAAGGGAAAATAAAACAATAAACGCAAGGCCAAACAGAGCCATTAACTAAAACTCTCAAAAGGAAAATGAAGCCCATACTGCAGCTGAAAAGAACATCTAAACATTAAATTAATACCACTAGTCTTCAGAGTCAGGGAAAGCTGAATGCAAACAGCAGTGAAGTGTTGCTATGCTCTGTCCAAGTCTCGACAACAAGTATGGAGTTAAATAGTACCACGATTAAATAATAATCAGCCAACACATGCAAATTCACAAGCGCATTTGCCATATCTACTGCGCTGCCGAATCCGTGGTTGTGACAATAAAGTGTGATACAGTATATATCAGCAGTCCAAGGTGCAGTGATATTCAGCTAAGAAGTTTAGAACAACTTTGACTGGGAAAGCAGTCCAGTGTTCTATGCAGGTTTGTTTTGAGGTTTTATAAGGTCACAGACTCAGTAAGGACTACCTTGCAAAAAAAAAACACAGAAACAAGAGATGGTAGGTGCTGGAATATGAAACAAAAATAAACTGCTGTAGGAACCAGTGTCTGTAGAGGCTGAAAGGAATAGTAGATTTTTCACACCAGACCCTGCAAAAGGACCTGCAAAGAGCAGAGATATGTAACCATCACTGATCTGAGAATTCTTTATTAAAGCATGTTAATGAGGTGTTGCATTGCTTGTCAGAGAAAATATAACAGAGGAGATTTACTAAAATGTTGCCTAAGTTACAGAGAAAGGTTGAACAAGTTAGGTCTTTATTCTTTGGAGCGTAGAAGGTTGAGGGGGAACTTGATAGAGGTGTTTAAAATTATGAGGGGGATTGATAGAGTTGACGTGGATAGGTTTTTTCCATTGAGAATGGGGGAGATTCAAACAAGAGGACATGAGTTGAGAGTTAAAGGGCAAAAGTTTAGGGGTAACATGAGGAGGAACTTCTTTACTCAGAGAGTGGTAGCTGTGTGGAACGAGCTTGCAACAGAAGTGGTTGAGGAAGGTTCGATGTTGTCATTTAAGGTTAAATTGGATAGATATATGGACAGGAAAGGAATGGAGGGTTATGGGCTGAGTGCAGGTCGGTGGGACTAGGTGAGAGTAGGAGTTCGGCACGGACTAGAAGGGCCGAGATGGCCTGTTTCCGTGCTGTAATTGTTATATGGTTATATGGTTTCGCCCCTTATAGATAGAATCTTCAGAGTTGAACCATTCTTTGTCCTCTGTGGCTACCTGTGATGCCCCTGTTGCATGTTAACATAATCATTAAAAGGACTGGAAGCATCAGAGAAATCTCCACTTGAATGTTTGCTTGCAGAAGAGTGAAGATCCAAGGCTCAGTGACCAGAGCAAGCTGCAATGAAGTATTTCGGGAATTTCACTATTGTTGAGAGAGTTTAATGCCAAATCATAGAACATAGAATACAGCACAGTACAGGCCCTTTAGCCTATGATGTTGTGCCGACTTTAAAACCTACTCTACGATCAATCTAACCCTTCCCTCCTACATAGTCCTTCATTTTTCTATTGTAAGGTAAAGTAATAGGTGACAGATGACATAAATTGTCCATAATTGAAACTGTTCTACATAATTCATAAATGCCTTCATTGAGTTGCATTCACTTTAAGAGATGGTGTCTAATGTAATGACAACAGTGTAAGGCGACTGCTTTAGGTTGGTTTGTAATTGAAGTAAAGGGCTGCGGACTTTTAGGCCATCTGAGTGTGAGCGTGCCAAGCAGTTGCTCTTTTTGCCTGGCCTGGGTGATGCTAGGCTTTCAGAACTAATGGACTCTTTATTAAAACAACACATCAAAGTTGCTGGTGAACGCAGCAGGCCAGGCAGCATCTCTAGGAAGAGGTACAGTTGACGTTTCGGGCCGAGACCCTTCATCAGGACTAGCAACTTTGATGTGTGTTGCTTGAATTTCCAGCACCTGCAGAATCCCTCGTATTTACATCTTTGTTAAAGCACTTCGTTTACCTGGCAGCAGCACATCCAAAACTAAACACTTACAACATATCCGCATATTTTTCAAGCACTTAAGCCAACGTGGGCTGATTATTAACCCTACTAAATACCAGTTTGAGTTGTCTACTACTGACTTTCTCGTCCCCTGCATTTCAGCAGAAGGGGTGACTCTGCTGCCGTTAAAAGTTGCTGCTATTATAGAACTTCCACTGCTCCGCATGACCAAAGCACTACAAGAGGTTTCCATCACCGTTCCATTCCAAAAGCTGCTGAATTTATGCTTCTTCTGTACAGTGTTTTTAAAGGCAGTGTCCCTAATCGCATGCTTGAATGGTCAACGGACATGACTAGAAAATTTGATGACACCAAATGAGCACTTTGGAATACGACCCTATTGGCACTCCTGCTCCCCAATGCACCTATATCCATGACTACTGACGTCCCAGATTATGCTTTGGGTGCTGTACACTGACGGTTGGAGGTGCATGGCGGCCACTTGCCATCTTCAGCCGGCAGGGTCCCACATCTGAGAACTTTCTCTTGTTTGTACACAGAAAACTTTTTCCTTTGTGGCCTTTGCTACTATCTGTGGCATCTCTGTCCACCTTCCAACAACAAAACATTATCTACACTTTAAAAGTACTTCAACACTGTGAAGTATTTTGAGATTTTGAAAGGGTAACTGCTATGAAAAGTCAAGCGTGCTATCACATTTTTTTTACTTGCTTGCTTACTGCCCATTACACCCATGTAGGCATTTCCAACAGAGTGGAGGTCCCTGATCAAGGCCCTGAATTGCTGCAAGGTGCATTGTAGGGAGGAAGAGGTCACAATGGGCAGTTCAACTGTAAATTTTATAAAAAGGCTTTGAATGGTAAAAAGGAAATCAGTGAAACTACTGCTGTTATCCTGAACTTTGAAAACCAAGACTGATAGATTCTGTGTGTGAAAATAAGGACTGTTTGATGGAGGTAATCACAGCAGGATGCACTCCAATGCTTTACAGTGATTGTACAGCATTACGAAGTAATTGGAAAAAACATGAGCTGCACCGCTCGTGCAATAATTCGGTGCAGGGTAGATGCTGGGAAAATGCCACACTAACACCGAATAATTCCTCTTAGGTTCAGCTCCACCTGGAAATGATTATTAGCATAGCCCAATCAGTTTTTAAGCAACATTCATGGAAGGTGTAAAACATGATTGCTAACACCTCCCATTTGTACTGTATCTCTGTGAGGTTGACAATGTAAAGTTATACATCACAATCGATGTGTCACAGTGCTGGTCACAATTGACACTAACAACTTACATTGTTGAAACTAGAACACAAGTTCTGAATTTACAGATGACACCAAGTTAGTAGGAATGATCACAGGAGTGTAATGGCCACAGTGAATGTACTAATGACAAATAATTGAATAAATAGAGTAAGGAGGTTTCTTATTGGCTGGAAGATTGTTAGTGGAACAAAGGGAGGTCTAATTCTCTGACTACAAGTTCAGCAATCACTAACGGTTTTCTCATATATCTGCAAGTCTATAATTAAAAACAAATGAAGAACTACTGGAGGGATAAAATTGAAAAGTAAGGAAGTTATGCTCAGCTAATATTGAGTCCTGGTTAAGCCACACAAACCATTGTTCAGACTGCCTCAAAAGACGGGCTTTCCCAGTGGCCATCCATTTTAATTCTACTTCCCATTCCCATTCCAACATGTGTGTCCATGACTTCCTCTACTACCATGATGAGGCCACTCTCAGGTTAGAGAAGCAATATCTCATATTCTCTCTGGGTAGCCTCCAACCTGATGGAATGAACATCAATTTCTCTAATTTCTGGTCATTTTTCCCCTCTCCCTTCATTCTTTTTCCATTCCCCATTCTGGCTACCCTCTTACCCTTTAACTTCTCCTCACCTGCCTATACCTCCCTTTGGTACTCCTCCCATGGTCCACTCTCCTCCCCTATCAGATTCCTTCTTCTTCAGTGCTTCTTCCACATGTCTCCTCCCAGATTCTCGTTTCACTGCCTTTCCCCCACCCACCTACTCCCTCCCCCTCCTGATTTCACCCGCCAACTTGTACTCCTTCCCCTTGCCCCATCTTCTTATTCTGGCTTTCCCCCCTTCCTTTCCAGTCCTGATGAAGGGTCTTGGCCCAAAATGTTGATTGCTTACAACCTGACCTGCTGAGTTCTTCCAGCATTTTGTGTTTGTTGCTCTGGATTTCCAGAGTACAGGCCTTTTGGTTTACGATGTTGTGCTGATGTTTAAATCTACTCTTAACATCAATCTAACCCTTCCCTCCTACATAGCCCTCCACTTTTCTATCATTAAGAATTTCTTAAATGACCCTAATGTATTTGCCTGTACAACCACTCCTGGCAAGGTGTACCAGACAACAACCATTCTCTGTGTAAACAAGCTTACCTCTGATATGGTAGAGATTAATAACATAAATATATTAATGAATATCTTAGATAAGTGAGTAAGAGGAAAGAAGCAAAGGAATATAGAGGTTGATGAGGAGAGAATGTTTCCTACAGTGGGGAAATAACACTACATTGTAATTCCCTCTATCAGAAAGGAATGTCAATAACACTTTCTAATCCATCAGTAAACACTGAGGCATATTGTTGGCTAAATTTCTGCCGTGCTCTTGCTCCCTACTTCTCTTTTGTTTTTTCTCAGATGGCTGCGACTGTGATGAGCACAGGATTGGTTTGAGACTGTGAGACCCTCTGTCTCAGGATCATTAGACTCACCTGAACTGAGTTTACGTGGGACTCAGTGGAAGCATAGAAACATACTACAGAGAAACTGGTCCTTTCTACCCATCTTGTCCATGCTGACCTTCATGTCTATCTACAGTAACACCATTTGCCCACATCAGCCCGTCACTCCATGAAATCCTATTCACCTGGCCGAATGCCCATTAAATGTAGTCACTGTATCACCTGCATCACCTCCTCTGGCAACTCGTTCCAGGTGCTCACCCACCTCTGAGTCGCTGTGAGCTTTATTCACTTCACTTATAGCATGGGCTATACCAATTGGTTATACATCCTGCTTTCACACCCCTAGAGTTTCCACTCAAACTTAAAGAAAATCAAGGTAAACACTGAGGGGAGAGGGCAAGTTTAAACTGAAGACACACAGTCCACGCTTCTCCTCCGCCAGCAGATTTCTGAGTGGACAATGAACCGACCCACGAACACTACCTCTCTATATCTCCATTTTATTTATGAATACACGATTTGTATATATTATAAATAAATTTATAGTTTATTTTATGTACTGGTACTATAAAACAACAAGCTTCACAGAATATGTTAGTAATAATAAACGTGATTCTGATTCTGAGTTTATGAAGCATAGATTTAATTTAATTCTCAATTAGAAGTACTGGGCACTGCATCATTAGATGCCTTAGATCTGACATGGCAGTCTAGAACAGGAATTTATGATAATTTATATATTTACATTAGAAGAGCTTGGAGCCTGAGTGTGAAATTCATCATGGTTTTCCCACTAGGTCACCAAGGCTAGGTGATCTATCTAAACACATGAGATTCTGCAGATGCTGAAAATCCAGAGTCTCCTTTCCAATCTGCCATAGTCCACTCACCTCTCCTATCATATTCCTTCTTCTTCAGCTCTTTACCTCTTCCATCTATCACCTCCTTCCCCCACTCATCTATCTTTCCCATCACATGGTCTCACCTCTCACCTGCCATATTGTACTACCCCACCCCCCATCTTCTTATTCTGGCTTCTACCTCCTCAGTATTCAGTCTTGACAAAGTATATCAGCCCAAAACAGCAGCTGTTTATTCCTCTCCATGGATGCTGCCTGACCTGCTAAGTTCCTCCAGGATTTTGTGTTTGTTAATCAATCTGTCTGGCATCTTATCCATTATCTCCTGTTATAGACAGAAACTAGAAAGATGATACTTATAATGAAGATTTAACTTACAATAGACAAAAAGCACTCACAAGTCTCTGACTGGAAGGAAATTAACTTACCAGACTGATAACCATTAGAACCCCCTTTATGAATTAAAATACTCCTTTTCAGCACTCTGTTTGAAATATGGATTCTGCGCTAAAGTACATCTAAATACTTCCCTTCAGCTCAGAGAAACATCAGCATGGAGAGAACATTTCATACATTTTCTGCAAATTATTTTGTTTGTTGTACTTTGAGTCATTTCAAAGCCAAACAAGTTAACATTCCACTATCTGAAGACAAACTGCAGTGCACTCTCCTCTCTGGTGCTGTCCTAAAGAAAGCAGTTGTGAGATGGGACTTATTTTCCATATTTTGGACATTGCAAGGAACAAAAGAACAGGAAGAAGCCATTCAATACCCTGAGTCTGCAGCACCGTTCAGATAGTCACAGCAGAGTTGTACATCAAACTTATTTAGCCATCTTTGTTACACATTGACCTAACAAGGAATGCATCAGTAACAGAAAGAGTCTGTGCTCACGAGAAGATACAGAGAACACAGTTCCAATTGCAAAACACACAAGTTCAAGTTGTTCTGATAAAGGATTATTGACCAGCAACATTATGAAATATCTCTCCCTGCAGATGCTACCTAATTTAATGGAGAATCTCCAGCATTTCCTGGAATGCTCCAAACTTCGTGTACTGCTCTTTGTTCTGAATTCCTTCAAATGAAGACATTATCTAGTCATATGGTGCTCTCCCAGTGCCCAAAGTCCTCTGAATCATAGTGTGAACTCCATCCTTCCAGAACTTCAGTGCAATGATTTCCACGGCACATTAACTGCCACAGAAACACAGTAAACACTTCAGCCACTATATAGGATATATAATGACCTCACAAAGCCATTACTCCATCATAGAGAGTGACTATGGACTATCCATAGCAAAAGTAGCTACCCAGAAATTTCACTCCACCTTACACTAGCTACGTGGCAGCATGCAGACTGTGATCTTATTTAATGGGTTCATAATGGACCCAATCTGAGTGAGGACAAGCAAGGGCTAACCCTTTCCTCAGATTCTCACTACCAATAAGCTTCCATCTGGAATTAAACTAATCGTAGGGCAAAGAGGAAACTCCTCAACCTACATTGCCTCCACTCCAGCGCAAGTTGATCCCCAACTATTCAAAATTAAGAGGAGTAGCAGCCTTATAGCAACCATAGTCAGTATTTCATTGTGGTCCAGAAACTGTCAGAAGTAATCCATACAGATCTTCCTACAGGCACTTCCTTGCAAAGCCATCTGAAGGATTGGAGCTCCCCCTGGTGACCTGTCAGGTAATTACTATTCAAGTAATAAACTTAGGGTGAAAGACCAGGCAACGGGTACAGTTGTGATCTTTCCTCTTTTGCATTAAGGGCATGCTATATAAGTGTTGGAAGGTGTGGCAGCACTTTTAGGCTGTCCTCAGAATATCCTTAGGCGTGATGGTTGTTAACTCAAATAATGCATTTCACTGTATGTTTCGATGTATATTTAAATAAATAAATCTGAATCTGAAAATAAGCTAAATAAAACATGATGACATTAGTGCAAGTTGAGAGAAAAAAGTAATCCAGATCAGTTCAACAAACTGATGGCAGTGGAGAAGCATTGAAGAAAATTGAAGAAACTTGTTTGAACCTTGAGGATTCTGCAGCTCCTCTATCTCCTGCTTGATGGCAGCATCAGAAGAGGGTCTGGTTTGGATGGTGAGGATCGCTGATAATGAACATCGCCTTCCTGAGACATTGCTTCTTGTAGATGTCCTTGATGGTGGGGCAAGCCAAACGTGTGACGGAATTGGCTGAATCTACCACACTGTCATCTGTTATATTCCTGTGCTCTGGAGTTTCTATTGCCAGGCCATGATGTAGAAGTTTGTCAAAGTCTTCCATGACATGCTGAATCAACTTAAGCTCTGAAGAAGGTAGAGGTGCTGGTACCTTCTTCATAGTTGCATCTTTGTGCTTATCTCGGGATACTGTAGGTCCTCTAAGATGTGATGCCTAGGATCTTGAATTTGCTCACTGCAGACCATGGGGTCTGCTGCATGTTCACCTGACTTCCCCTTCCTAAAGTCTACAATCACTTCCTCACTTTTGCTGATGTTAAGCACAAGATTGTTGTTACATTACAAAATCCAGCTGACCAAACTCACTTCTGCATGTTGCCTCATTGGCATCCATGTCCTGCCCACAACAATGGTGTCATCTGCAAGTTTGGAGATGGCACTGGAGCTGTGCTTAGCCACACAGTGGTGGATATAGAGAGAGTGAAGCAGGGAGCTAAGCACGCAGCCCCGAAGTGAGCCTGCGTTGATGATCAGAGAGCAGATGAGGTTTCCAGTCCACACAGATCATGGTCTTCCAGTGACAAAGCCAATGTTCCAATCGCAGTGTGAGATACTGAGGTCCAGGTCTTGGAGCTTGATGATCTAAACCTAAGAGTGATGAAGGAACAGTAATATGTTTCCAAGTTCGAATGGTGTGTGTGATCTGGAACACATCAGGAAAATGGAGATGCTGTTATGCACCCAGTGGCCTTTCCTCCTTGATGATGGGGGTAATTGATTTGGGACTTGCTGTCAGAATAGTTTGTGAAGAATGCAATGCTGTTAGTAGAGAATATAAGCGCTAAGGATCAGAACCTGGACAGTGAAGATGTATACATCAGGATTCTTTTCATTGGCTACAGCTCAGCATTCAATACTATCACCCCCTCAAAACCAGTCAATAAACTCCAAGACCTAAGGCTTACTACGTCTTTGTGCAACCTCATCCTCGATTTGCTCAATTGCAGATCCCAGTCAGATTGGGTTGTCAACAGCATCTCCTCTGCAATCACCATCAGCACACAAGGTGCACCACAAGGCTGTGTGTTTAGCCCCCTGCTCTACTCTCTTTATACCTGTGACTGTGAGGCTAGGAACAGCTCCAAAGCCACATTCATTTGCTGATGACACCACTGTTGTTGGCCGAATCAAAGGTGGTGACAAATCAGCATATAAGAGGGAGATTGAAAATCTGGCTGAGTGGTGCCACAACAACAACCTCTTGCTCAATATCAGTCAGACCAAGGAGACCAAGGGGTGTCACGGTACCATAGCAGTAATGCGACACTATTACAGCTCGGAGCATTCTGGACTTTGGAGTTCAATTACGGCACTATTCTGTACATATTCCCTGTGGAATGCGTAGGTTTTCCCCAGGTGTGCTCTTGTATCCTCCCACAATCCAACATTGTGGGCTGAAGGGCCTGTAATATACTGTAGATTTCTATGTTCTATGTTCTAAATTGTCCTGTGATTAGGTTAGGGTTAACGGTGTTGTGGGGTTACTGGGGCAGCGTGGATCGAAGAGAAGTTAGGGCCTAATCTGTGCTGTGTCACGAAATAAGAAAAATAAAATTATTGACTACAGGAGGAGGAACTAGAGTTCCATGAACCGGTCCTCATCAAGAGATCAGAGATGGAGAGTCGGTAACGTGGAATTCCTCAGTGTTATAATTTCGGAGGATCTGCCCTGGGCTGGAGGCCCTGATGGGCCCCTGCCGACACCGTAAAATGCTGTTGTACCAAGCAAAAAAAGGCAAGAACAAGAGCAAAGGTCGTACTGGTCTAAATATTAAAGCTGTGGACCAAGACATTGGTTTAGTACAATACGTAGGCTATAAACTTACAGGCCTTAAGAGGGAGGACAGAAAGTATTGCAGATTCTTAGTTTGAAGGACAGCATCTAAAGCATTCAAAAATTGACCTAGGCTTAGTTGGCTTAGTAAAGTTATGAGGGAGACGAAGTATGATGTACCCAATCTTAAAACTTTATTTAGCTATTGCTGCACATGCCCATAGGCCTTATTTCGCAAACAATGCCAAAGCATTTTTATCTAGGTATTTTTCTCAAGCGTGTGTTCTGAGAAAGTAAAATGGAAATGAGAGACAAAAAGGCCAAGAGAGATGGCACTATGGCAAACTAGGAAACTTGACAATACTCCAACAATCTTTTTGAAAAATTGAGCACATACTAACTTATTGCTGTGCTGTGTGGCTTGCAGAGTAAAGACCATTTATTACTTACTAGGCTTGTAAACAGTCAACTATTAGTCTATTGCCACAAAAACAGGAACAGCACTGACACACAAGCCTAGATATTTACAAAGTCAGATGCTTGTTTTTCAAAATTAAAGCCTAGTTCTTCTGGATTTCTTTGCAGTAAAGTCCTTGATCAGATTACTAAAATCCAGTTTCCGAACAAGACCACTTTCGAGTGACATCAAAGTCGGATGATTGAGCCTGTCCTGTCCCATTGTGGGTCTGAGCCTATTCTTCACTATCTTGAGCTTGGAGAAAGATCGCTCACCACTTGCATTTGTGACAGAGAGTCAGGTAAAGCCTCAAAGCAATGCTTACATTAGGGAAGATGACCTGCAAGTTGTTTTTTTTCTCTCTCTGAGGAAGCATAAAAGCTCTGTTGCGGATGAAATATCTTTGCCACTTACAAATTCCCTGAAATGGACAATCTCCTCCACAAAGTCTAACTCCAGGTCAGCTGAATATCTGCTTTGGAGATCAGATGCTCCCTTGCGCAGATCTTGTACAGAGAGAGAAAGGATATTGTTTAGGATGCCAAATGTGTTATTAAGGTCATTATATGATGCAAATCTGCAATCAATTTCTGCAAGTAATCTATCCATCACGACCAAAAAAAAGGAAGGCTGGCAAGCCAACATCAGGTGTTGTGGATTCATCCAGAAAGGTTTTATGTTTTCTTTGTCGTTGGGTGTTTTCTTTGTACATTTCTGAGACTGTTGGAGACATAGTTTTAGCTTGGGTCTCAAAAGTATCAAGTTGATCACGCAAGCTTGCTATGTATCCCCGTAGTGACCTCACCAAATCCACAGCATTACACAGGTCTAGATTTACAGCTTGCAATGCAACACTTGCACTTTCAAAGCGCTGAAGAATGCAATGCCACAATTTGCACAGAAAAGCTATCTCAAGCTTGTCCATTTTTTTGTATAGTGAACTTGCTTCATTTCTAGTTGCCACATTCTGATTAATGTCATCTGCAATACTCTTTAACGAATCGTGAATATTGGCATAATTTCCGCACAATGCCTGTGTGGCTTCTGCATGTGCAGCCCATCTAATATTAGAGAGAGACTTCAGAGTTTCAGTGTGCTTGTTCGCATTAGGCTGAAGTCTTGCAATCACCACCTTCCACCTAAAAGTTGACTTGGAGCAGAAGTTGAACACATTCTGCATGAAGCTGAAAAAAATCAACTATTTCAACACAACGGTTGACACTGATGATTCCAACGAGATTCAATGTGTGTGCTGCACATGGAACCCACTCAGCAAGTGAATTGATTTCCTTGATGTGGGATTGTAAGCCTTTGTATGCACCGGACATATTTGCAGCATTGTCACAGCACTGCCCCCTGCAGTTGCTTATGTCAATATTCATCTCTCCTAAAACTTTGAGCAGAGACTCCCACATAGTCTCCCCTGTGTGGCTCTCAGTGGGTAGAAATGATAAGAATCGCTCCTGAATGTTTCCATCAGTTGACACATAACATAAAATGAATGTGAGCTGATCTACGTGTGCAACATCTGTGCTTGAATCGGTGCTAATAGAAAAGTATTTGGTCATTTTGATTTCACTTGACAATCTCTGACAGAACTCAATCGCTCATGAGCTCAATAAATTCCTCACATGTTTTAGGTGAAAGATATGAAGGGGTGCCTGATCCTACATTTCCAAATTTCTGTATGTGTGCCTTCAAAAACGGGTCAAACTCACTTATTACCTCTAGACTGCCCATCACGTGGTTGCTGTTATCAGGCCTGCCAAATATGTCACTGGAACCTTGGATAGCCAGTCCCCTCTCGACCAAAAACTTCAAAACTGCCATCACTCCTCTCAATACGTCGGTCCAGCAGACACACTTTGACTCGAACTGTTTTTGCAGTTCTGTATCTATTCTCCCGCTGTCAGATGCTAGTGTAACGTAGGTCAGTATCATTTTCCTGTGGTGTTCACTATCTTCATGCTCTCCTATGCGCTCAGCGGCACCTTTCCAGTCACTAAAGCCAGTTTCAAAGATAGACTGACAGTTAGCATCACTGAAGATGCGGCATGCAAAACAAAGCACACAGCCGATGGAAGGGGAATATAAGAGCCATTGACTTGATATGTACTGGCCATTTACGAGCTTGCATTTGAAGTGAAATTTGGAGAAAAAACGTCTCTGCTGTTTGTATGCTCATTCCGAAGCTTTGATCTCCACGTCCTTATCGTGGGGGGGTCCTGAATTACCTCTATGAACGGTGCTTTTGAAAAGAGAGAGAGAGAGCTGTTCAACACAGACATCTTGTTAAAAAGAAAGAGAGAGAGATACGAAGACTGCTTACAGCATGTTTACACTTTCTACAAGGACACAGGCAACTTCCAAGTTCTTACGGAGAGAGAAGGGAGGAGCTGTTTGATGGACAGCTAGTAGTCAGCATGGTGAGATAAATAGAAGGTCAGCTGTTAGGCCTAGAGACACATGGTTTTGGACACTGAATGAGCTTTGTTGTGCCCACAGAAAAGGTGTGTTTTGGAGGATCGATCAGGTGGATCGATGAGTGGCTCTTGCAGTGTAAAAAGGGTGTGACTGGTGGGGAGTTATTCATGTGGCCAACGCTCACCTAGGTTGATACTTCCACCACAGAAGAATGGTCCCCTTTGTTGTGGTCACAGTCGGTGACTTCTAAAGGATTTCGGAGGACAACGGGAAGATCGAAGGCGTCAGCTCACCTGAAGACTCAAATCTCTCCCTCTCTCTCTCCATCACCACTCAACTCAATACCACAAACTGAACTGAACTTTACTCATCATTGTAAGACTATCTATTTACCCCTAGACGTGAAGAAGCTTGGTTTTCATATATTTCCACACTTACTTATATACAATCATTGCTAACCTGTTTGATTTATCTGTATTTATATTACTGTATTGCATAGTTACTAATAAATACCATTAGTTAATTGCAATACTGGACTCCAAAGTTTTTCCATTTCTGCTAGTTCTGTAACCCATCACGAGGTACGTGACAAAATTGGGACCTGCATCCGAGATATGAACAAATTGGTGGGAGCCATTCTAAAAATTGTGTGGGGACTTGTTTGAATTGATTGGGGAAAATCCCTTTTGATTTGGTCGTGTGGGAAAACAGCAGAAATGGATGTTAGGAAATTTCTGGCATTGCCAAACCCTATGGTTTTGAAGAGACCTAAAAAGGATGAGTTGCGGAAAATTGTTGAGGAACTGGAATTTAAAACGGTAATGAAGGGTATGACTAAGGTAGAAATTCAAAGAAAAATAGTTGAATATTATATTCCGATGAAGCAATTTACTGAGGATGTGTTGAAAATGTTTATTTTACTTTTACTTTTACTTTACAGTAAGTAAAGTACTTACTGAGGCTGAGCTTCAGCTTCAGTTGGAAAAATTAAAAATGGAGCACGAGTTGCAACTGAAACAGCTCGAGAGAGGAGAGGCAGAAAGACAGAGACAGTTTGAGAGGGAGATGTGGCAGCTGAGAGGTCCAGTGTCGGACCTGGCAGATTTTTACGGCTTGAAAGAGCTGGTTTTGATTGATGAATTTAAGAAGTGTGTTCCTGATGATGTAAAGGCATACCTAGATGAAGAGGATGCCGCCACCCTGTGGAGGTTTGCTAAGACAGCAGACAAAGTTGTTTTAACCCACGAGGTTGAGTTGACTCCAGATGAGAGTTACCCAGAGAGTAGCTGGGAGGTTCGGGGTGACCTTGAATTTGAAACTGGGGCAAGTGATGAAAGCCCAGAAGAGGCAGCTGTCCTGATTGCCTGTGTTCAGGTTGGTGAAGTACCTGTGGATTCACAGGGTACTGAACCTTGTGTTGAAGCTCAGTTAAGGTCTGAGGTGTCTGACTTGGTTGGAAAGGAATGCAGTTCATTTGTGTCAGATGGTTTTGGTTCAGTGAATAAGGGGTTAACCTTGGTACCAGTGGAAATTGAGGATTCTCAGTCACTTGTATTAGACAGTGTTCTAAAAGTTAGTGATGAGATAAAAATTGGTGAGGTAAGTGTTACTGAAGATATTGGGAAAAGAGCTGTTTCTGGACTTTTGAATAAAGTACTTGTGAAGGTTGGATTGGTTTTGCGACCTTTGACCCTGCTTGCAGGACAAAGGCCTGCTGAGGAAGTATGTGCCACTCTGTTGAATTTTGTTTTGACATTTGGAGGTAAACACCTTCAAGGTTATGATATTATTCACAATGATGTTGTGGAGAAGAAGGATTGTTATGGTTTTGAGACACCATTGGTGGAAGTTGCTATGGAGACAGGTCGGAATAAAGGTTGTAGGAATGAGATAAATGGATTGTTTGGCCTCTTCCACAATATACACATGGTAGTTGTAAGTCTGGTGATAATGTTGAGTTTAGTAAACAATGGGGGAGGTTGACACCTCTCCAAGAAGATGTGTCTTTAGCAGTTCAAATAACGAGCAAAGCTGCTGCTAATGATCCACACAGAGAGACTGATGTTTACCTTGCCTGTGTAGTGACCTGAAGCATGCTTAGAAAGTCTGTTGAGGCCTATGATAGCAAAACCAGGGGTTTAAAGTATGACGATGTGTCACAGACTTTTCTACCTTCCATATTCCAGTAGGACTTAGAGGGTAGTAAAGCTGATGAGAGTGAAGTGTATGAGAAAGGTTTGTCCTTATCGTGGAAGGAATTTATAGAGGAACAGAATAAAGATTCTGAAATGGTGGCTTTAAAGGGGACAGCTCTCTCTGAGGACGAAATTCAGAAAGAGACAGTGGGATATTACCTTAAAGATGGGGTTTTGATGGGAAGTAGAGACCAGCCACTGTGCCTGCAAGTCAGGACTGGGCCACTGAACATCAGGTAGTGGTTCCAAAGGTTCACAGGGCTGAAATTTTAAACATGGCTTACAGTATGCCTTTATGTGGACATTATGGACTGAGAAAGACAGCGAACAGGATTATGAAGGAAGTCTACTGGCCTAGTTTAAGAAAGGATGTTGTGAATTTTTGCAGGACTTGCCATACCTGCCAGGTTGAGGGGAAACTTGATCAGGTTATTCAAGTAGCACCACTTAAACCGATAGCTATTTTGGTGAACCTTTTTCTCGGGTCATAGTGGATTGTGTAGAACCATTGCCAAAGACTGCAGCTGGTCATCAGTACGTGCTAACTGTTATGTGGGCTGCATCTAGTTTCCCTGAAGTGGTGCCTCTTGGAAACATCCAGGCCAAGACTGTGGTAAATGCATTCAGTAAGTTTTTCACACTGGTAGGTCTGCCCAAAGAAATTCAATTTGACCAGGGTAGTAACTTTACTTCGAGAACATTCCAGGGGGTAGTTGGAGAACTGGGAGCTAAGCACATTGGGTCATCTGCATATCACACCGAGTCCGAGGGAGCCTTGGAACGGTTCTTTAACCCGTCACAGGGTACGTGACACTTATTCCCACAGGACTCCGGCACTTTCTTAGCCCAGTATGCTCAGACTGAATTATCTAATGTTTCCTTTCCCCAGCGAGCAGGATCAGTGCTGTAAGGATCCTCAGTAGTGGTAACGTTAACATTAATGGCAGCCCAACCTGGTTGTTCGGAGGCCTCTGTGGTTGGGAATCCCAAAGTCATGCTCTCTGCCTCTTCAATGTTAGCTGCTGACTGTGGCAAGGACAGTGGTCCTGTGCTAATGCTGACGCTAGCGCTAGCTGTTGAACAAGTCTCCATTTGTCCACCAGACTCAGACTGTGACAAGAGCGATGGTACTGCTGCATCAATGAGAACAGGTTTAAAAAATTCTGTCAATTTCAATATCTTTTTTAATGCTTCTTTCTCATGGTCCTCTTTTTCTTGTTCTTTTTCTCTTTTCTGTGCTCCACTGTCGTATTTTTTTTGTCTGCCATGATGATAGCTCCCTATTTTGGGCCCCTCTGCAGCTGCGGCCCCTGGGCTGCAGTCCAGCCTAGACCAGCCTAGTCAGGCCCTGGATATGTGCAGGAGAGGATATTGACTGGTTGCATCATGGCCTGTTATGGAAATACCTATGCCTTTGAAAGGAATAACCTACAAGAAGTAGATACAGCCCTCCCTACCATTGAGCACATCTACATGGAGTGCTGTCAGAGAAAAGCAGCATCCATCATCAAGGAGCCCCACTATCCAGCCCATGCTCTCTTCTCACCGCTGCCATCAGGAATGAGGTACAGGAGCCTCAGGTCCCACACCACCAGGTTCAGGAACAGCTATTACCTCACAACATCAGGCTCTTGAACTCAGCTACACTCACTCCAACACAGAACATGGAAAAGTATAGCACAGGAGCAGGCCATTCAGCCCACAATGTTGTGCTGAACCAGCTATAATCCAAATTAGAAAGACCCAAACACTAATCTCTCTACCTACACCATGTCCATATCCCTCCACTTTCCTCATATTCATGTGCCTATCCAAACATCTCTTAAAAGCCTCTAATATATTTGCCTCTACCACCATACTGAACAGTGCAATTCAGGCATCCACGACTCTCTGAGTAAAAAACTTAACCCTCACATCCCCCTTGAACCTACCCTCCTCTCACCTTCAGTGCATGCCCTCTGGTATTAAACAATACAATCCTGAGAAACAGATACTCTCTGTCCACTCTATCTATGCCTCTCAAAATCTTGTTAACCTAGATCAGATCTCTGCTCAGCCTTCGACACTCCAGAGAAAACAACCCATGTTTATCTTGTGATGCCCTCAAAACCAGGCAGCATCCCGGTGAACCTCTTCTGCACCCTCTCCTCAACATCCTTCCTATAGAGGGGTGACCAGAACTGTACACAATACTCCAGATGTATAACCAGAGTTTCATTAAGTTGCAACATAACCTCTTAACTTCTGAACTCAGTGTCTTGACTAATAAAAGCAGATATTCCACCTTAACCACCTTATCGACATGTGTAGCCACTTTCAAGGAGCTATGAACTTGGATCCCAAGATCTCTCTGCTCATCAACACTGTTAAAGACCTTGCCCTTAACAGTGTACTGTCTCCTTGCATTGGCCCTACCAAGGGACAACAGCTCACATTTATCTGAGTTAAACTCCATCTGCCATTTCCCAGTCTATATCTGCAACTGATCTGTATTGTGCTATATTTTTTGCCAGTCTTTTACACTATCCACAACTCCATGAATCTTGGTATCATCCGCAAATTTACTAACCCACCCATCTACATTTTCATCCAGGTCATTTATATACATTACAAACAACTGAGGTCCCAACATACATCCCTATGGAACTCAACTAATTACAGATTTCCAGTTCAAATTAATCCCTTCAATCACTACCCTCTGTCATCTAGGCATTTGACAAAGTCCCTCATGGGATTCAAAACTGGATCCAAACAGCCAATTCACCACAGAGCCCATGTATCTTAATCTTCTGGACTAGTCTCCCATGTGGGACTTTGTCAAACACCTTACTAAAATCTATGTAGACAACATCCACTGCCCTATGCTCATCAATCTCTCTCGTCACCTTGTAAAAATACTCATCAATTTGGTAAGACAGGAGCTGCCTAACAAAAAGCTCTCTCTAATCAGGTCACGGGTTTACAAATGCTCATATATCCTATCCCTAAGAATTTTCTCCAGCAATTTCCCTACAAATGGCATGAGACTCACTGGTCTATGGTTCCTTTGATTTTTCCCTTGATCCCTTCTTAAATAGAGATACATCAGCCACTCACCAGTCCTCCGGGACCTTGTCTGTGGCTAGAGAGGGACTTATCCACCTTAATTCTCATTAGGAGGCCCAACACTTCCTCCTCCTTGACCTCTAAGTGCTCTAAGATAGTTATACACCCAGCATTGATCTCCTGGTCCTCCATATCCTTTGCCTTGGTAAATACTGAAGCAAAGTACTCATTAAGTACCTTATTCGCATTCTCCACATCCAAACAAATGTTCCCCCTTTTCTCCTTGAATCGTCCCACCCTCTCCCTCGTTATCATCTTACTCTTGATGTATGCATAGAATGCCTTGGGAGTCACCTTAATCCTACTTGCCAAGGACTTTTCTTGGTCTCTCCTGGCTTTCCTAATTCCCTTCTTTAGTTCTTTTCTGGCTTCTTTATACTCAAGTGCTTCGTTTGACCCTAATTTATGAAGCTTTGCATACTTTTCCTTTTCCTTCTTGACTAAATTCACCACCTCTCTGAGTATCCAAGGTTCTTTTATCTTTCCATCCCTGTTCTTCCTTCTAACAGGAACATACCTTTCCTGTACTCTGTGCAATTGATCTTTAAACACCCTGTCTGAGGTGGAGGGGCGTGTAGCTTTGAGGAAGTACAGAGGTTACAGAAGGACTTTGTCCATTCTCCTAATCTGTCTAAGAAATGGCAGATGGAATACAGTGTCAGGAAGTGTATAGTCATGCACTTTGGTAGAAGCAATGAGAGGGTTGACAATTTTGTAAATAGAGAGAGAAGACAAAAACACTGAGATGAAAAGGGACTTGGGAGTCCTTGTGCAGGATTCCCTGAAGGTTAATTTGCAGGTTGAGTCTGTGGTGAGAAAGGCAAATGCAATGTTAGCATTCATTTCGAGAGGACTAGAACATAAAAACAAGGATGTACTACTGAGTCTGTATAAGGCACTTGGAGTATTGTGAGCAGGTTTAGGCCCCTTTTCTTAGAAAGGATGTGCTGAAACTAGAGATGGTTCAAACGAGGTTCACAAAAATGATTTCAGGATTGAATGGCTTGTCATATAAACAGCATTTGATGGCTCTAGGCCTGTATTCACTAGAATTCAGAAGAATGAGGGGTGACCTCATTGAAACCTATTGAAAGGTGAAAGAGTAAATGTGATGTTTCCTGTGGTGGGAGAGTCTAAGACCAGAGGACACAGGCTCAGAATAGAGGGGTGTCCTTTTAGAATGGAGATGAGGAAGCATTTCCTTAGCCTGAGGGTGGTGAATCTGTGGAATTCTTTGCCACAGGCAGCTGTGGAGGCAAAGTCTTTATATATATTTAAGGCAGAGTTTGATAGATTCTTGACTGGTCAGGGAATGAAGGGATACAGGGAGAAGGCAAGAGTTTGGGGCTGAGAGGAGAATTGGATCAGCCATGATGAAATGGCGGAGCAGACTCAGTGGACCAAATTGCTTATTTCGGCTCCTATATCTTACAGTCTTTAATAGCCTCTGACAACCAATTCCAGTTCCTGGCCTTCTCATGTGGTTGAGCTACTAAGTATGGCGGAACTGTTTCGGCTGACAGGAGAAGGGACAAAGGCAGGTTACTGGCACCTTAAGAACCAGTCACTCAAGCAACTGGGGCTCAACAGTCATGGTCAGCAGCTCATCTAGGAGAAGGAAAACTGATCTCAAACCTTCACTGCCTTGTGGCTATACCCACTCATGAGGAAGGGTACAAGAGTAAACCCTGAGGAAAAGTCTGGAACTGGAGTCCCTAAGGCAGCCCTACATTGCTAACTGGCAACTCCTGCAACACCGCTGGTGCCAAACTGTATCAGTCTGTGCCGATCCTTTGGATTCAGTGGCTGTATGGAGAGGGGGAGACTGCTACATGGGCAACAGCTAGCTCTCCACATCGAACTGCCCAGGCTTGACATAACATCCATGGTCAACCCTGACCAATGGAGGGCCTCAAGTGTACTGCTTCCTCGAAATCCAGATATTACCTAGTTACCTAATGTTTTCCATTTGCCCAAAGTTTTCTGAACTCTGTTGTACTGGAAGCTTTTTTCCAAAATACAAATTACAAAATAAAATTATTTACAAAAACCATTCAAAACATAAAATATAAAATATAAAATAAATCAAAATAAAATAATAAAAAAAATCAAAAAAAAAACAGTTCTTATTCAATAAATAAAGTTATTTACAATAATTCATGCGTCGACTCTCAGTCCTTATTCCCCTCCCACTCCCACGGGTGATGAACCTTAAACTGTGGTCCTTCCCCAACGGGCCTTCGCGGTGGCTGCACCAAGTTTGAGTGCATCCCTCAGCATGTATTCCTGTAGGCGAGAATGTGCCAGCCAGCAGCATTCAGCAACGGACATCTCCGTGTGCTGGTAGACCACCAAGTTTTGGGCTGACCAAAGTGTACTGGAAGCTTCAATGCATTTGATTCCCACTGCACGTTAACTGCTAGAGAAATGCAGCAAACACTTCAGCCACTATATAGGGCATATAATGACCTCACAAAGCTATTGACTCCATCATAGAGGATGACTAAGGGGTTACTTGGCAAAATTGGCTACCCAGAAATTTCTCTCCACCATACAGCCACAGTTTGAGTACTGTTGCGGGGGACAGCCTACATGGGGGAAGCAACAGTGGCCGCGCCTCTGGCACAGAGTCCGGCCCTGTAGCTCAGAAGGGTAGGGAAAGGAAGAGGAGGGCAGTAGTAATAGGGGACTCGATAGTTAGGGGGTCAGATAGGGAATTCTGTGGACGCAGTCAGGAGACCCAGATGGTAGTTTGCCTCCCCGGTGCCAGGGTCCGGGATGTTTCTGATCGCGTCCAAGATATCCTGAAGTGGGAGGGTGAGGAGCCAGAGGTTGCGGTACAAATTGGTACCAATAACATAAGTAGGAAAAGGGAAGAGGTCCTGAAAGGAGAATATAGGGAGTTAGGAAGGGAGTTGAGAAGAAGGACCGCAAAGGTAGTAATCTCGGGATTACTGCCTGTGTCACGCGACAGTGAGAGTAGGAAAGGAATGAGGGGAGGATAAATGTGTGGCTGAGGGATTGGAGCAGAGGGCAGGGATTCAAGTTTCTGGATCATTGGGACCTCTTTTGGGGCAGGTGTGACCTGTACAAAAAGGATGGGTTGCACTTGAATCCTAGGGGGACCAATATCTTGGCAGGGAGATTTGTGAAGGCCACTGGGGAGACTTCAAATTAGAATGGTTTGGGGGAGGGAATCAAATTGAAGAGGCGAGGAGAGAGGAGGTTAGTTCACAAATAGAGAAAGCTAGTAGACAGTGCGTGAGGGAGGATAGTCAGGGGACAGAGAACAGGAGCACTCAGACCGAAGATGTAGGGAAGAAAGAAGAAAAAGATAACAAAGTTGTTTGCACCATTAGGGATAAACAGAGAGTAAGAGGTAGAAAGTTTCTTAAATGCATCTATTTTAATGCTAGGAGCATTGTAAGAAAGGCGGATGAGCTTAGAGCATGGATTGATAACTGGAAATATGATGTTGTAGCTATTAGTGAAACATGGTTGCAGGAGGGGTGTGATTGGCAACTAAATAATCCTGGATTTCGTTGCTTCAGGTGTGATAGAATCAGAGGGGCAAGAGGGGGAGGTGTTACATTGCTTGTCAGAGAAAATATTACAGCAGTGCTTTGGCAGGGTAGATTACCGGGCTCATCTAGGGAAGCTATTTAGGTGGAATTGAGGAATGGGAAAGATGTAGTAATGCTTATAGGGGTGTATTATAGACCACTTGATGGCAAACAAGAATTGGAGGAGCAAATTTGTAAGGAGATAGCAGATATTTGTAGTAAGCACAAGGTTGTGATTGTGGAATATTTTAATTTTCCACATAAAGACTGGGAAGCCCATTCTGTAAAAGGGCTGGATGGTTTGGAGTTTGTAAAATGTGTGCAGGATAATTTTTTGCAGTAATACATAGAGGTACCAACTAGAGAAGGGGCAGTGTTGGATCTCCTGTTAGGGAATGAGATAGGTCAGGTGACGGAGGTGTGTGTTGGGGAGCACTTCGGGTCCAGTGATCACAATGCCATTAGTTTCAATATAATTATGGAGAAGGATAGGACTGGAGCCAGGGTTGAGATTTTTGATCGGAGAAAGGCTAACTTTGAGGAGCTACAAAAGGATTTAGAAGGAGTGGATTGGGACAATTTGTTTTATGGGAAGGATGTAATAGAGAAATGGAGGTCATTTAAAGGTGAAATTTTGAGGGTACAGAATCTTTATGTTCCTGTTAGGTTGAAAGGAAAGGTTAAAAATTTGAGAGAGCCATGGTTTTCAAGGGATATTGGGAACTTGGTTCAGAAAAAGAGAGATATCTACAATAAATATAGGCAGCTTGGAGTAAATGAGGTGCTCAAGGAATATAAAGAATGTAAAAAGAATCTTAAGAAAGAAATTAGA
The DNA here is from genome assembly GCF_030028105.1 of Mobula birostris. NCBI lineage: Eukaryota > Metazoa > Chordata > Chondrichthyes > Myliobatiformes > Myliobatidae > Mobula > Mobula birostris. Next base: position 61,180,708 of record NC_092392.1, read on the forward strand.
AAAGCTAAAAGATACGAGGTTGCTTTGGCAAGTAAGGTGAAAATAAATCCGAAGGGTTTCTACAGTTATATAAATAGCAAAAGGATAGTGAGGGATAAAATTGGTCCCTTAGAGAATCAGAGTGGACAGCTACGTGTGGAGCCAAAAGAGATTGGGGAGATTTTGAACAATTTCTTTTCTTCGGTATTCACTAAGGAGAAGGATATTGAATTGTGTAAGGTAAGGGAAACAAGTAGGGTACTTATGGAAACTATGATGATTAAAGAAGAGGAAGTACTGGCACTTTTAAGGAATATAAAAGTGGATAAGTCTCCGGGTCCTGACAGGATATTCCCTAAGACCTTGAGGGAAGTTAGTGTAGAAATAGCAGGGGCTCTGACAGAAATATTTCAAATGTCATTAGAAACGGGGATGGTGCCGGAGGATTGGCGTATGCTCATGTGGTTCCATTGTTTAAAAAGGGTTCTAAGGGTAAACCTAGCAATTATCGGCCTGTAAGTTTGACGTCAGTGGTGGGTAAGTTAATGGAAAGTATTCATAGAGATGGTATATATAATTATCTGGATAGAGAGGGTCTGATTAGGAACAGTCAACATGGATTTGTGCATGGAAGGTCATGTTTGACAAATCTTATTGAATTTTTTGAAGAGGTTACTCGGAAAATTAACAAGGGTAAACTGGTGGATGTTGTCTATATGGACTTCAGTAAGGCTTTTGACAAGGTTCCACACGGAAGGTTAGTTAGGAAGGTACAATTGTTAGGTATTAATATTGAAGTAGTAAAATGGATTCATCAGTGGCTGGATGGGAGATGCTAGAGTGGTGGATAACTATTTGTCAGCTTGGAGGCCAGTAACTAGTGGTGTGCCTCAGGGATCTGTACTGGGTCCAATGTTATTTGTCATATACATTAATGATCTGGATGATGGGGTGGTAAATTCGATTAGTAAGTATGCAGATAATACTAAGATAGGTGGCGTTGTGGATAATGAAGTAGGTTTTCAAAACTTGCAGAGAGATTTAGGCCAGTTAGAAGAGCGGGCTGAAAGATGGCAGACGGAGTTTAATGCTGATAAGTGTGAGGTGCTACACTTTGGTAGGACTAATCAAAATAGGACATACATGGTAAACGGTAGCGCATTGAGGAATGCAGTAGAACAGAGTGATCTAGGAATAATGGTGCATAGTTCCCTGAAGGTGGAACCTCAAACTCAGGAGGAGAAGATGGCAGCGTGACGTAGCTCGCAGCGGCCACTCCGGTGGTGATGTCTGTCATTTGTCAAGTAGGGTGCCGTGCACAATCCTGATTTGATGGAGACAGACATGAGAGCATGAAGGAACATCTGGTGAAATTTCTGAAATGCCTGTTTCGCTGCTGCTGCTACTGTATGGTCCGGAATCTCCGGAGGAGAAGGCCCCAAGCCCTCGCTTTGCTTGTGTTGGCCGGAGCAGGGTCAAAGCGCTCAGCAGACGATGGTGCTCGGAGAAGCTGTATTGGAGGGGCTGGTCAGAGGCTCGAAGCTTGCTTGGCTGCGGTCGGGTGCTTCCAATGCATCGGCAAGTTGTTGACGCTTGGAGGTTCATGGCAGGGAGAGTTTCTCCCTTCTGCCGCCTGCGTGAGATGATGAGTCGATCGGAACTTTGAGACTTTTTTTTACCGTGCCCGTGGTCTGCTCTTTATCAAATTACGGTATTGCTTTGCACTGTTGTAACTATATGTTATAATTATGTGGTTTTGTCAGTTTTAGTCTTGGTTTGTCCTTTTTTTGTGATATTATTCTGGAGGAACATTGTATCATATTTTAATGCATGCATTTCTAAATGACAATAAATGAGAACTGAGTGTCCTCATAATCTAATCTGATAGGGTAGTGAAGAAAGCTTTTGGTATGCTGGCCTTTATAAATCAGAGCATTGAGTATAGGAATTGGGATGTAATGTTAAAATTGTGCAAGGCATTGGTGAGGCCAAATTTGGAGTATTGTGTACAGTTCTGGTCACCGAATTATAGGAAATATGTCAACAAAATAGAGAGTACAGAGGAGATTTACAAGAATGGTACCTGGGTTTCAGCACCTAAGTTACAGAGAAAGGTTGAACTAGTTAGGTCTTTATTCTTTGGAGCGTAGGAGGTTGAGGGGGGACTTGATAGAGGTATTTAAAATTATGAAGGGGATAGATAGGGTTGACGTGGATAGGCTTTTTCCATTGAGAGTAGGGGAGATTCAAACAAGGGGCCTTGAACTGAGAGTTAAGGGACAAAATTTTAGGGGTAACACGAGGGGGAACTTCTTTACTCAGAGAGTGGCAGCTGTGTGGAACGAGCTTCCAGTAGAAGTGGTAGAGGCAGGTTCGATTTTGTCATTAAAAAAAAATTGGATAGGTATATGAACAGGAAAGGAATGGAGGGTTATGGGCTGAGTGCAGGTAGATGGGAATAGGTGAGAGTAAGCATTCAGCACGGACTAGAAGGGCCGAGATGTCCTGTTTCCGTGCTGTAATTGTTATATGGTTATATACAACCACCTACATGGCAGCATGTAGGCAATGATCTTAATAAAACAGACACTATCGCAGCGTGGACAAGCAAGGGCCAACATTTTTCTCACTCTCAAAACCAAAGAGCTTCCCTATGAAATTGCATAAGACATAGCAGCAGATTTAGGTCATTCAGCCCATTGTATCTGCTCCCCTTGCACAGCAGACTCCAAGGACCAAAGAGCTTAATTCTGCTCCTATGTCTTCTGGTCTTATGGAGTGAAGTTAATCTCCAGGGCAAAGTGGAAGTTCCTCAACCACTCCAAAGCAAGTTGAATCCAACTGTTCAAAATTAAAAAAGGTGTCAGCCTTATCATTCATTGTCAGTATTAGACTGTGGTACAGAAACAGTAGCCTGCAGATATCTTCTGAAGGTTTGGAACTCATACTCAGTGCCTATCAGGTAAGTAACAAACACAAAGTACTGGAGGACAGAGCAGGTCAGGCAGCATCTATAGAAATGAATAAATAGTTGACATTTCGGGCCCAGACCCTTCTTCAGGAGTAAAATGGAAAGGGGAAGATGCCAGAATGAAAAGGTGAAGGGAGGGGTAGGAGGCTAACTAGAAGGCGAAAGGTGAAGCCAAGAGGGTGAGAAAGGTAAAGGGCTGGAGAGGAAGGAATCTGATAGGAGACGAGAGTGGATCAGAGGAGAAAGAGGAGGAGGAGGGGGCCCAATAAGCAAGTGAGAAGAGGTAAAAGGGCAGAGTGGGGAATAGAAGAAGAGGGGAGGGGAAAAATTTTACCAGAAGGAGAAATCGATACTCATGCCATCAGGTTGGAGACTACCCAGATGGAATACAAGATAGTCTTCCTCCACCCTGAGGGTGGCCTCATCTTGGTGCATGATGAGGCCATGGACTGACATGTTGGAACAGGAATGGGAATCAGAATTGAAATGTATGGCCACCAGGAAGTTCTGCTTTTGGTGAGTGAAGCGGAGGTGCTCCAAGCCTACTATTCCAGTAATATGCTGGGGTGAAATAGAAGGCAACACACACAAACTTCTAGAGGAACACAGCAGGTCAGCTTCTAAAGAAGGAATAATCAACTGATGTTTTGCGCCAAGACTCTTCTGGAAAATCAGAACTGGAAAGGAGGGGGGGAAGAAGTTGAGGGAGGAAAAACATCAGTTTATTCTTCTCCACAGTTGATATCTGGCTTGCTGAGTTCCTCCAGCATTTTGTCTGTGTTTCTCTGGATTTCCAGCATCTACAGAATCTTGTGTTTATGATTTTCTGCTTCACTGTGAAGTCTTTGAAGTATGCCTACCCTGAAGAAGTTAAATATCTTAGATGAGAGTTCAGTGAGACCGTCTCTCACTGCTCCCCCTCTGTGAACACCTATCACCTGCCAGTTTGTAATCCTTCCCTCCACCAACCTTCACAACTTTACTTACCCAATTAAAAAACTCAATTTAATTTTCCAAGCATTGATTTACAGTATATTTTACAAATCTGTGCTGGTTCCCTCCCAGCATGCCCAGTATGTCAGATAGCCCTATTGACACTAATGGATCTGGGGTTGAGAGGGTAAACAGCTTTAAATTCCTCAGCATACACATCACCAAGGATCTCACGTGGTCTGTGCATACCGGCTGTGGTGAAAAAAGCACAGCAACACTTCTTTTACCCCAGACAGTTGAAAAAGTTTGGTATGAACCCCAAATTCTAAGAATTTTCTATAGGGGCACAATTGAGAGCATCCTGACTGGCTGCATCACTGCCTGGTATGGGAACTGTACTTCCCTCAATCGCAGGACTCTGCAGAGAGTGGTACGGACAGCTCAGTGTATCTGTAGATGTGAACTTCCCACTACTCAAGATATTTACAAAGACAGGTGCGTAAAAGGGGCCCGAAGGATCACTGGGGACCTGAGTCACCCCAACCACAATCTGTTCCAGCTGCTACAATCCGGGAAATAGTGGCATCCGTTAGTCTCGCGAGACCATGGATCTGCGCCTAGAAAGGCTCTCCAGGGCACAGGCCTGGTCAAGGTTGTGTGGAAGACCAGCTTGCAAGTCTCCCCTCTCCATGACACCAATGTTGTCCAAGGGCCGATACAGCTTGGCACCAGTGTCGTCGCAGGAGTTGCCAGAACGAGGTTGAAGGCAACGTCAGACTGCCTTAGGGACTCCAGCTCCAGATTTGTCCCAGGGTTTACTCCCGAAGCCTTTCCCATGAGTGGGTATGGCCGCAAGGCAGCGGAGGTTTGAAATCAGAGTTTTCCCTCTCTTAGATGGGCTGCCTTCCCAGGCTGACGAGCTCCATCTACCCGAAGCACTGGTTTTAAGGCACCAGGATCTGCCTTCACCCCTTCTCCTGTCAGTAGAAACAGCTCCACCAGGCTTAGAGGCTAAGCCACACGAGAAGGCCAGGAGTTGGACTTGATTGTCAGACCCTATTTGAGGCGCATGCCGTGAGGAGCACCTTAGGTAGTGGGAGCTTGTCCCCACTACCACTCTTCAGCTTGACAACCTTGGAACCGGGAAATGGTACTGCAGCATAAAAACCAGGACCTACAGCTCCTTCCACCAGGTCATCAGACTGATTAATTCATGCTGATACAATTGTATTTCTATGTTATATTCACTGTCCTGTTGTACATACTATTTATTATAAATTACTATAAATTGCACCTTGCACATTTGGACGGAGGCATAACATAAATTTTTTGCTCCTCATGTATATGAAGAATGTAAGAAATAAAGTCAATTCAATTCAGCTGAATATTTTCAAGGTGAACAAGAGAGGAGGTGAGAAGAATGAGAGAACAGGCCCGTGAGAGAGATTTAAAAAGGAGCATTCAGAGTCTTTTGGCATTTTCTGGTGGTTCAATCAAATCACAGTTCATTAGCAAGGGCAAATAAAAGTAAGGCAGGAACAAGTGGACCAGTGTTAGAGTGGGGAGCCTTTGGTTCAACAGGCTTCAGTGGGAACAAGCTTGGACAAGGTAAGTATCTGGTAAGTTTCCTCTTAATCATTTTTCCTTTGTCAGGGCGGAGTTAGAGCAGTAATGATGGTTCCAGGGGCTGTGTTGTGTCATTTCTGTGAGATGTGGGAATTCTGGGAGACCACATTTGCACCAGGTGCACCGAGCTGCTGCTCCTCAGAGTACATATTAAGGAACTGGAAATGCAGCTCGATGACCTTCAGCTTATACGGGAACTCATGGAGGTGATAGATAGGAGCTCCAGGGAGGCAGTCACCCCTAAGTTGAAGAAGGCAGGTACCTGGGTGACTGTCAGGAGAGGGAAGGGATATTGGAAGCCAGTGCAGAGTACCCCTGTGGCAGTTCCCCTCAATAATAAGTATACCACTTAGGATACTATTGGTGGGGGGGGGGTGTCCAACCTACCAGGGAAACAGCAGCCATTGTTTCTCTGGCAGTGAGTCTGGCGCTGTGGCTCAGAAGGGATGGGGGGTGGGGTGGAAGGGCACTGCAGTAGTGATGGGAGATTCCATAGTCAGAGGAGTAGATACAACATACTGTGGGTGCAATAGTGACACCCCGATGGTATATTGCCTCGCAGGTGCCAGGATGAGAGATGTATCGGATCAGGTCCACAGCATTCTAAAGGGGGAAGGACTGCAGCCAGAAGTCTTGGTATAATGACAGTAGGAAAAGCCAGAAGGTCCAGTAGAGTGAATTTAGGGATCTAGTTAGGAAGCTGAACAGCAGGACCTCCATGGTAGTAATCTCTGGATTGCTGCTTGTGCCACATGCCAGTGAGGGTAAGAATAGAATGACTTGGCAGATGAATGTGTGGCTGAGGAATTGGTGCAGAGGGCAGGGTTTCAGGTCTCTGGATCATTGGGAGCTCTTCTGGGGAAGGTATGACCTGTACAAAAAGGACAGGTTACACCCAAACCTGAGGGGAACCAGTATCCTTGCAGGCAGGTTTGCTAAAACTGTTGGGGAGGGTTTAACCTAATTTGGCATGGGCCTGGGTATTGAAGTGAAAGGGCTGAGGATGGGGCAGTTGATGTAGAAGCAGAGGTAATGATAGGAAGGACAGACAGATGACAGGGCAAAATTGCAGTCAGTGGGATGAGTTACAGTGTAACGGGACAAAATAAAAAAGGGTGACAAATACAGGACTGAATGTTTTATACTATTATCCCTCAATATTAATCACCAAACTTCGAAACCTAAGCCTCTGTACCTCCCTCTGAAAATGCATTCTTGATCACAGTCAGTAGTGACCATTATAACATCTCCTTCTCACTGACAATCAACACAGGCACTCTTCAAAGATACATGCTTAATCCACAGCCCTAATCTCTCTACAATTTAGTTCAAATGTCACCTATAAATTAGCAGATGACAACACTTGTTGGTAAAATCTCAGGTGACAATGAGAAGGCATACAGGAGTGAGATAGATCATCTGGTTAAGTGGTGTGGCAACAACATCTCATACTCCACATCAACAAGACCGAAGAATTGATTGTGCACTTCATGAAGGGGAAGTTGGGAGAACACAAACCAGTCCTCACTGAGGAGTCAGCACTGGCAAGCGTGAGCAGATTTAAGTTTCTGGGTCTCAGTATTTACCTGGGCCCATCACAAAGATGGCAAAGAGTTTGAGGAGATTTGCATGTCACCAAAGACTCTTACCATAGACATGCAGTGGAGAGAGTTCTGACTGACTGCATCACCACAGGTATGGAGGCCCAAATGCACAGGAGTGCAAGAGGCAGAGGACTGTAGGGTCAGCCAGCTCCATCACGGGACATTTTCAAGTCAGTGAGTGCCTCATGAAGGTGGCATCCATCAATTAAAGTTCTTACAACACCAGGCATGCCTTCTTCATGTCACTACCATACTGCGGGGGGTGAGGTACAGGACCCACACTCAACCATTCAGAATCAGCTTCTTCTTATCCTCCACCATCAGATTTCTGAACGGTACATGAACGATACCTCACTGGGTTTTTTTTGCACTATTTTTGTTATTCGTAGTAAATTTGTCTCAGCGCTGTACTGTTGCCAATAAAACAACACATTTCTCGTTATAAATAAATTTCTTCATGGTGTCGACTCATCAAGTTCGTTTGATATGTAAAAATGTCACTGACACGTCCAGGATAAGTATACATTTGCACTGTGCCAAGGGCTGGACGGTGATAGCCCAGCGGCGGTGGTTGGTGCAGTATGGACGGGAGAAGACAGCTGCGCGAGTACCAGGCTTCACGGTCTCCTCGGGCAACACGCAGGCCCCACCCCCGACCAATCAGCGCACGGGCCGAGAGGTGAAAGTGCGCGGCCCAGCCCCGCCCCTTTTACCCAGCAGCCCGTGCTCCAGCCGGTGGCGCGTGTTTGTGTCCCCACCGACCGACGGACGGGAGACGGAGGTTCCTTCGCTGCGATGGTGAGTCCACGCTTCAGGTCCGGCCTACCTGGCCTGCTCATGGCGGGAGGAGGGAGGGGGAAGAAGGTGCGACCGCAGTAGTCCCCGGAGTCTCCGATTGCGGCCTAGTGCCCGGGTTCCGGCGGGGCTCGGTTTTCTCTTAGTGCGCCGGGCGCTCCGCCTCCTTCCCAGACCAATGAGGGATTCCCGCTCTTAGTCCGTGGCCCAGCATTGACTGACGCTTCCTCCTCTGCAGAGTTTGCCGTTGAATCCAAAGCCTTTCCTCAATGGGCTGACCGGCAAGCCGGTGATGGTGAAGCTGAAGTGGGGCATGGAGTACAAGGGGTACCTGGTGTCAGTCGATGGCTACATGAACATGCAGGTAAGGAATAGGCTGGCTCGGACCTGTGCTGGCTCTGTAAGTGTCACCGGCTCCTGGGGATAAAGCCGGTGTCTGTTCCACATCGATATGTTGTCTAAAGTCGTCTGTAGTAGTATAAATTTAATTTAGTTTGCAGTCGGCTAAAAAAAACCTGGATACTTTCTGCTAATAATTTTTAACAAGTATTCATTACAGAAGTTTAGATGTTTTCCAATATCCTCGATCTGTAGATTTGTATAGACCCGAGTCCTTTCTGTCTGTCTTGTCTATGTTGACTGATGCTTGTTTATGTTAATCCCATTTGCCTGTATCTCTGTCTTCCCTGACTACTGTAACTGTCTTTCTCTATCACATCCTCTGGCAGCTCGTTCTAGGTAATCACCACCCTAAGTGAAAAAATATTTAGCTCTTTGATCTCTAAATGTCTCCTCTCTTGCCTTAAATATATGGCTTACCTTACCCTGGTGAAAAGGGTAATTATCCATTCTTTCTATGCCCATCTTAATCTGATAAATCTCTGTAAGATTGGCACCTCGGTCTCCCACATTCCACTGAAAATAATTATCTTCTATCCAATCCATCTTTATATTCTCAGCTGTCTATCCCAGGCAATGTGCTGCTGAATCTCTTCTGCCTGTTCTCTATTGCAGCGTGTGTTCTAGCCAATGTTCTGTACAGCTGCAATGTGATGTAACAACTCTAGTTAAATGCCTTGCCTCATGAAGGTAAGCATACCAAATGCCTTCCTTGTTCCCCGAACTGCCTGCATTGTCACCTTCACTGAACTATGGACTTGCGCCATGATCTCTGTGTATCAATTCTGTGGAGATCCCCAATATTTATTTCATCAGAATTTGACTTCCCAAAGTGCATTATCTCATGCTTGGTTTATATTCCACCTGCCATGGTTATGCCCAACTTTGAGGCTGGACTATGTCCCATTGTTTCCTTAGATTTTCACTATCATGACTCCACCAATGTCTGCAGGCTTGCTGAAGAGGCCACATATATTTGTCTCCAGGTTTTTACAAACAAGGATACACTGATTGTTACAGAGTTCCAGTCAGAAAACCACCCAACCACCAGTACTCTTTTTTTTTTTCCCTATCACCAATTCACCAGTAAGCCTTAATGTTCTGGTCCACCTTCCAGGGACCTGATTCAAAACCCACCATGGCATAGGTGGAATTTAAATTTGGTTAATTAAAACAGTCATTAGAAATGATCACCACGAAGGTACTAACTTGTTATTACCAGGTCGGCTGGTGGCGCAGTGAGATCAGTGCCGGGCACGAGAACGGAGGTTCCCGAGTTCAATCCAGTGACAGACCGCTCCCGAGTGTGCTCTCCATCCGTGCCGGGTTGATGTTGAGCTTGCAACTCGGCCTCGTTAAAAAAAACACTGCCACCTCCAGTTTAAATTCCCACGCAGAATATTGTGGAGGATCAAATACCCAAACCCAAAACCCATCTGTTTAACATCCTGGGATTTTAGACTTGGCAAAAGGGCAGTTGTTGGCCATGCCAGTGATGCCCAAATCCCAGAAACAAAAAATTTTCACATGTATTTATGAAGTGTTGTGCTCAGTGAACCTCTGTTTCTGGACTCAGTTACACTTCTGTAAATTGGATAGCATAGTGTCCAGTGTGGACTTGAAATGTGGATAGAATTGTACAGCACAGAAATGGGCCCTTTAGCCCAACATGTCAATGACACCCATCTTCATGAATACCATATGCCTGTACTAAGTCTATATCCTCCTATATCTTGTATATTTAACTGCCTGTCTAAACATGGTATTTGTATCTGACTATGTTACAACCTCAGACAGTGAGTTTCAGATATCGACCTCTTTGATTTTTTAAAGAATTTTACTGTCAGAGATCCTTAAACTCTTTCTGTCCTCTTGTTTTGATAGCCTTACTGTGGGTCAACTGACTCTTGCCACGTTTTTTATTCTGTTGTAGGATGTGGCTGTCAGTCTCAGGGCCACAACTTACCAGCCATCCATTTATGCCCATGAAGGCAATGAACTACCTTCTTGAACAGCTGCGGTTTGTATTTGTGAATGTCAATTGGATCAGGTGTTCCAGATTTAGCCCCAAGAACAAAAATTATTTTCCTAAGTTTATTGATTGACCTGAGGGGTCTTTGCAATAGTGATATTTTCACACACAAGTAGCTTTTGTTCTTCAAGCTTGTAGATAAATGGTGCTGTTGAAGCTGTGCTTGGCTGTCATGGGGTACTTTTCAGAAGGTACACTGTGACTGTGGCACACTAGTGTCAAGTGAATGTTGAGGGTGGAGACATTTTGTCCTGTGTGAGCTTGATTGCTGGAGAAATTCCCATCCAGGCTGTGAATGAATACAAGTCAGGAAACCCAGCCTCTCACCTGCTCTTTGGTGCCCACAGTATTTATTTTGCTGGTGCAATAGTTAGCCAAGAATGTAAGTGGGGAGTGAAATCTCACAATGTAATGCTGATGAAGTCATGGGAAGATGACTTGGGGAAGGGGAGGGGTGCACATTTTGGGCTCTTGGTTCTTGTCATTCAGTGACTAATTGCAGCCTATGTGTAGGCTTGGCATGCTTAATTTGCTGAGAAGATACAAACTTGAGTATTTTCAACCATCAATGAACATTCTGAAATCAGGTATCGTGGAAGATATTGAACAATTGGTCTAAGGACAGTGATATCCTAGTGAATGAGTTCCTTCATAAATAATGGGAGCAGGTAATTTAATCCCTCTACCTGCTTCACCACCACTCAGTGAGGAGGTCATGATTGTGCTTTCACAATAGTGCTATTTACCCCATTGGCCAGGTTGCTTGGTTAGAAAATTCCAAGGTTACAGGTTTCTTTTCATCTCTTCTGACCTTTAATGTTGAAACTGACTATTGGTGCAAGATGCTCCAGCTTGGAGAAACTTCACCCCTATAATTACTTTGTCAAGCCATTATGAATTTTGCTTCTGTGATATCATCTGGTGTTTTTCTAAACTGTCGAGCAGGAGTTTCCAACCGTTACTTAATGGTAGGGGTCCATTGCATGAAAAAGATTGGGAACCCTTGCTCTAGAGAGTATAGACCTAGTCTGCTTGTGGAACAAGCTCCCTGATCTCAGGAAACATTCTGGAAACTTTTGGAGTCCTCAAGTTCTTCCTCCGGTAGGGAGACCTGTGCACAACATTCCAGGTGCCCTCTCATCAGTCCATTTTATGATTACAGTGAGGCATTATTCCTGTTGTATTCAAATCCTGTTGCAATAAAAGCTAATGTACCATTTGCTTTTTCTAATTGCTTTGTACTTGCAGGTTAACTTCTGTGTGCAATTTTTAAAATTAACTCTTCTCAATGGTCTACCGATTAGTTGCAAGGTAAAATGCTATTTCTCAAGCCTATACTAGGCAATGTGGCAACAGTGCAAACAGTTCTGAGTGAATGAGGAGCAGTGAGATTCACAATCTGCTGCGATATGGGTAGAGAAGAAATAAAAGGGCAGCTGTAGCATCTTCTGCACTTGCACTGAGAGGTCCAATGAAGAGCATGCGTAGGTAGAAGAGTAAACTCTGTTGGTGAGAGAATGGCTTGATCACACTGCTGGTGGGGTTTGGAAGAAGCCTGCTGGTGGTATCACATTGAAGGTGTTGAAAGTTTCAGAAGATGGTTCATTGATTTTGAGGACAAGCACAAAATAAACTATTAAAGCAGGATGAAGGGGAGAACAGAAATGTTGGCACTGAAAGGTTCATGACTGAGTCACATTTTTTCCTGTGTTTTGATATAACGGCACTATTCATCTCAGTGGCTCTACAGGTCACAGCGTTACTGAGGGTCTGGTTACATTGGCAAATCTGGAAGCTCATCATTTTTTTTCCCTTTTTCTTCAGTTGGCAAATACAGAAGAATATATTGATGGTGCTTTAGCAGGTCATCTAGGAGAAGTCCTTATAAGGTAAAAATTAAATATAATTTGGAATTGAAAATTCATGCGAATATTGTAACTAAACCTGCTCAAATTCATCACTGGGCCAAGCAGCATCTCTAGGAAGAGGTACAGTCGACATTTCGGGCCGAGGCCCTTCGTCAGGACTAACTGAAAGAAGAGCTAGTAAGAGATTTGAAAGTGGGAGGGGGAGATCCGAAATGATAGGAGAAGACAGGAGGGGGAGGGATGGAGCCAAGAGCTGGACAGGTGATTGGCAAAAGGGATATGAGAGGATTATGGGACAGGAGGCCCAGGGAGAAAGAAAAGTGGGGGGGGAGAACCCAGAGGATGGGCAAGGGGTATAGTGAGAGAGACAGAGGGAGAAAAAGGAGAGAGAGAGAGAAAAAAGAATGTGTATATAAATAAATAACGGATGGGGTACAAGGGCAAACATGGGGAAATCTGCAGATGCTGGAATTTCAAGTAACACATAAAAGTCGCTGGTGAACGCGGCAGGCCAGGCAGCATCTCTAGGAAGTTATTTATATACACACATTCTCTTTCTCTCTCTTCTTTTTCTCCCTCTGTCCCTCTCACTATACCCCTTGCCCATCCCCTAGGTTCTCCCCCCCCCCCCCCCCCCCCCCCCGGCCTTTCCTTCTCCCTGGGCCTCTTGTCCCATGATCCTCTCATATCCCTTTTGCCAATCAACTGTCCAGCTCTTGGCTCCATCCCTCCCCCTCCTGTCTTCTCCTATCATTTCAGATCTCCCCCTCCCCCTCCCACTTTCAAATCTCTTACTATCTCTTGTTTCAGTTAGTCCTGACGAAGGGTCTCGGCCCGAAACATTGACTGTACCTCTTCCTAGAGATGCTGCCTGGCCTGCTGCGTTCACCAGCAACTTTTATGTGTGTTGCTTGAAATTCCAGCATCTGCAGATTTCCTCGTGTTTGCAAATTCATCACTAACATTTTTAGTTCTGTGATATGAATTAAAGCCTTCAGATTAAATTGAGACAGACAGCAGGTGCTGGAATCTGGAGCAAAAACAAACTGGAGCAGTCTCTTAGACATTGCCTGTGCTTTTCTTCCAGCAGTTGTTGAGTTGAATGTTTCCAGTGATGGCAATTCCAAGTAGTAATTTGTATACATTTCTCTGACATTAAATTTGACCTTTGAACCTTTGAAGTGTTAAATTTACAGTTCATACTTAACTAATTGATGATTCTGCTAACTGATGCCATTCTAGACAAGATTAATTGTAGGAACTTGCTCATCAGATGAAAGAAATCCAGAACAAGGGATTAAAATTAGGAATATACAAATGAAGATAAACCATTCTTTTAAATAATTGGTCTGTACCTCAATCTTTTCTGCCTAGTGCTCAGTTCCCTTTGATTCCCTGATCTTAGTCTTTAAATTTGTTGCAGATCTGCACAATTGATTTTTTGATAGCTGATCTTTGATAAGATTATGCTTTTCCACCAGCGGGCGAGTTTCCTTCTGCTTCCATCACATCCCTCTCCATCGCTATAATTTATCAAACTGATCTTACGTGGCCTGTCATTGTAGTTCTAATTTAAACCTGTTCAATTCCAATGGAAGCACTTTGTACTGTCCTGTGACCAGTTTATCCCTCTAGAGTTGTTTATATTAACAGTACATGGAGCGTTGCTTCCTCCTTTACTCATTCCTGATCATTTTGCCAAAAATCTTTTGATTGCTTTGAAAATGATTAATTTTGGCAAGTTTTTCTATACACACTTGGATACCTAAATCTCGTTACTCTGCAGTTTCTAGTTTTTTCCCCTCTAAGTATTGTGAATTGTACTCCAATCCCAGATTAGCCAATCTTTTTCTGTCATTCATCAGTGAAGAATGGACCAAAGTTGTGTAAACACTTCCAGTTTGCATAACTTACAGTTTCCTGTATCCACATCAGAAAATGTGAATGTAAAATTCTTTCAATTAAGTCACTGGTGTGTTGAAAAACTGAGGTCTCGGTACAGCTCTGAAACATTAAAGTCATGCCCTCTCAGTAAGAGAACAAGCACTTTACTCTGGTATTTGCTCGCCTTCCTCTTATTAACTGATCTTCCTATTAGTCGTTTAGTTCTGGAAGTTAATATAAGCAATTACTATAAACTTTATAGAACTCTATCCACTTTATTGGAGACCTCCGGGATACTATTCAATTCATCATCCATCATCTGCCATTATTTCCCAGGATAGGGAGTCTTTAACGGTAGAGGGTATGGGTTTAAGATGGGAGGGGAAACATTTAAGGGTGACCTCAGCATTACTGGAGTATTGTGAGCAGTTTTCAAAAGTTCAAAGTAAATTTATTATTAAAGTACATACATGTTGTCATTCATTTTATTGTGGGCATTCACAGTGATTACAAAGAAACACAATAGAACCAATGAAAGGCACAAATAACCAATATGCAAAAGAGGACAAGCTGTGCAAATACAAAAAGAATACATAGATATTGAGAACATGAGATGGAGTCCTTGAAAGTGAGTCCATAGGTTGTGGGAACAGTTCGGTTTTGGGGTGAGTGAAGTTATCCTCTGGTTCAAGAGCCTGATAGTTGAGCGGTAAAAACTTCCTGAACGTTGTGGTGTGGGTCCTGAGGCTCCGGTACCACTTTCCTAATTGCAGCAGCCAGAAGGGAGTGTGGCCTGGGTGGTGGGGGTCTTGCTAATGGATGCTGACATCCTGTGACAGTGTGCCTTGTAGATGTGCTCAATGGTGGGGAGGGCTTTGCCTGTAATGGATTTGGCTCTTTATCTACGAAAGGATGTACCGGCATTGGAGAGGGTCCAGAGGAGGTTCATGTGAATGATCCTGGGAATGAAGAAGTTAATGTAGGAGGAGCATTGTATGTCTGTGCCTGTATTCACTCAAGTTTAGAAGAATGAGGGGGGAATCTCATTGAAACTTAGTGAATGTTGAAAGGCCTGGATAGAGTGGATATGGAGAGGATGTTTCCTATAGTGGGGGAGTCTCGAATCAGAGCATGCAGCCTCAGAAGAGAAGGACGTCTCTATAACAGAGGTGAGGTGGGATTTCTTTAGCCAAAGGGTGGTGAGTCTGGAGTTAAAGGTCATGAGGAGATGACAGGAGAGTGGGGTTGAGAGAGATAATAAATCAGCCGCATTGTACTGGTGGAGCAGGTCGAATGGTCTGATGCTGCTCCTGTGCCTTGTGGTAGAAACCAGTGGTAGGAAACAATTAGGAGGATGTGGGCCAAATGCAGGTAAACGCCTCTAGCTTCCAGATAGGCATCTTGGTCAGCAGAGGCATGTGGGACTGATTCTGTATGACTAAGAATGATATCTGAATACTGAGCAATTTCTGCACATTTTGTGGAATTGACAGGCTTGGCTTTCTGATTTGAAAATGGAGGACAATGAAACCACAGTAGTGACATGTCATGTCCCATTTTACTATTGTTTGCTTGTATTTAATGTGAGTAATGGCACGGCTGTGCTGAGTCCACTGGCCTTTTAGGATACTAACCATCTGCTTCCTTTTTAATAGGTGTAACAATGTATTATACATCAGAGGAGTTGAAGAGGAAGAAGAAGATGGAGAAATGAGAGAATGATTTAGCTTATTTTTTTTAGATAACCGTGTGTACAAGTTTTGAATACTTTTATATTGGTATAAAAGATCCCACTTCCAGTTCCCCCGGGCCACCTCATCAAGCAAAATGTATTTTCCTCGATTATACAAGACAAGAAGCTAATTTAATTGTAGATGCATGTGTTTTGTTTGGCTGTATGTTAAAATGTGAATTCTGTTGGGTCCTTGACCAATAAACATTCTCAGTCTTTGTAATTGTGTTGCAGTTGTAGATACCGTACAGGGGCAAGACCTTTCTTGACACTTGTCTGATGCCTCTGCTTGAAGGTATTTTACCTTCTAAAATGTCATTATTTTCTTGAATGGAGATGTGCTTAAATCAGTGTTCTTTTGGTAATTAGAGGGAAATATTTCATTGAGTTTTCTGATCAAAGCTTGTTGGTTCAATGTAACTTATGGTGCGCAGTAAAGATCATACAGCACTGTATGTGAATGTGCTGTGAGGAATATTGTGCCCTTTTCCAAGAAGAGGTTGGCAATTATAAACTTTAGGCCAAAAGTTTATATATTTAGGAGCTTAGCTGTAAAAGAAAGTGAATTTAGCTTTGGGGCCAAAATTTTTTATTGCAATCTCTGTATTAGCTCCTGGGCTCTATATAGATTGGAATAATGTAAATAAGGTCATTGAACAGAATGCATGGCTCAGATGTTGGTAGGGAGAAGTCAGTTTCAATTCATGCTGAGGAACGATGGAACTGTTCTTTAGGGACAGGGTTCACTTAATTCAGGCTCAAGAAAGTGCCCTGGCAAATCAGGAAATAAAACAACTAGGGGTGCAGAGGAAGTGGTAATCTGCAGGGCAGGTAGAGGTGGGTTTTGAAGAGAAATTTTGAAAGGAAAGGTCAGATTACCAGAACGGTAGAAAATAGCTAACAATAACCAAGCTGTAAAAGCAGAAAACGCTGAAGATACTCAGCTGATCAGGTTGCAGTTGTGAAGAGAATTAGACCTGATGTTTTAGGACCCCCCCCCCTTCAAAATAATGACCAGTTTTTCAGGAAGGGATAGTCCATTCAATATTGAGAGACCCTCCAATGAGTCAGAATAGGGAAAAGTAATTAAAAAAAAGCTTTGTGACTGTTCTTTAGGAGGTTAATCACAGGCACAAATGGGTCTGATAGCCATGCAATACACACCATGTGATTGCAAAGTGACCAAGGTAAAAACACTACAAAAATGGTGGTGTAGCCTTGATCTAAGTTGTGTCCTGTCTCACTTTCCCTTTACCCTGTATTTTTAACATTGTCATGTACCCCGTGACGGGTTAAAGAACCAGCAGAAATGGAAAACACCTTGGAGTTTGGTATTGCTATTAACTAATACTAGTTTATTAGTAACTACACAATACAGTAATAAAATTCAGATGTATCAAACAGATTAGCAATGATTATTTATATATAAATATATATATAAATAAGAAAACCAAGCTTCAAGCCTAGGGGTAAATGGATACAGTCTTACAATGATGGCTAGAGTTCAGTTCAGTTCGTGGTATTTAGTTGAGTAGTGATGGAGAGAGGTGTGGTTGTTCGAGTAAGCCAATGCTATCGATTCTTCCAGTTGTCCTCCGAAATCCTTTGGAAGTCATCGAATGTGACCACAAGGGGACCATTTTATGTGGTGGAGTTAACAACCCAGGGGAGGGTTGGACACACTAATAACTTCCCACCGGTCACACCTTTTCCACACTGCGAGAGCCACTGATGGATCCCCAAAAAAAACCCACCTTTCTGTGGGCACCACGAAGCTCATCCAGTGTCCAAAATCATGTGTCTCTCTGTCTAGCAGCTGACCTTGTATTTATTTCACCATGCTGAACACCAGCCGTCCATCAAGTAGCTCCTCCCTTCTCTCTCTGTAGGAACTCAGAAGCTGGCAGTGTCCTTGCAGAAATTCCAAACAAACTGAGCAGTCTTTGCCTCTCTCTCTCTCTCTCTCAATAACAAGGTATTTGTGCTGTACAGCTCTCTCTTTTTTTAAAAGCACAGTTCATAAGGGATAATTCAGGATACCATCACAACATCAAGTAGTCAGCATAATGTCAAGAAATTGAAAGAGGCAGAAAACACAGATAGAAGCTGTTTCTGGGCCCTAAACATTAATGTTGATGTGAGACATGGTACAGATCAAGATGGTAGCATGGCAGTGTAATGGGGTTAGTATTGTTTTGTTTATTACTGAGGGTTAGTGCATAGAGACACGGGCACCAGCTTTGCAGGCTATTCAACTGAACTTTATTGATAACGATGCTTGTACAAAATGTGAACATTGGCGTGGGAATAACCTATTAACCACTATGCCAGCCTTTTTGTTGGCTTTGTGGAACAATCCATATTCCAAGCCTATACTGGTATCTGTCCCCCACTTTTCCTTCGCTACATCGATGACTGCATTGGTGCTGCTTCCTGCACGCATGCTGAGCTCGTTGACTTCATTAACTTTGCCTCCAACTTGCACCCTGCCCTCAAGTTTACCTGGTTCATTTCACGCACATCTGCTCTCATCTCCCATCCTCCCACCACTCCACTAGGAATAGGGTTCCCCTTGTCCTCACCAGCCTCCGGGTCCAACATATAATTCTCCGTAACTTCCACCACCTCCAATAGGATCCCACCACTAAGCTCATCTTTCCCTCCCCCCCCCCCCGCTTTCCGCAGGGATCG
Organism: Mobula birostris; assembly: GCF_030028105.1. Lineage (NCBI taxonomy): Eukaryota > Metazoa > Chordata > Chondrichthyes > Myliobatiformes > Myliobatidae > Mobula > Mobula birostris. The sequence goes on from NC_092392.1 coordinate 61,199,222, forward strand.
CTCCCTACGCGACTCCCTTGTCCATTCGTCCCACCCCATTCCTCCCCACCAATCTCCCTCCTGGCATTTATCCTTGTAAGCGGAACAAGTGCTACACATGTCCTTACACTTCCTCCTTTACCACCATTCAGGGCCCCAGACAGTCTTTCCAGGTGACGCGACACTTCACCTGTGAGTTGGCTGGGATGACATACTGCATCCGGTGCTCCCAATGCGGCCTTCTATATATTGGTGAGACCCGACGCAGGCTAGGAGACCGTTTCGCTAAACACCTACGCTCTGTCCGCCAGAGAAAGCAGGATCTCCCAGTGGCCACACATTTTAATTCCACGTCCCATTCCCATTCTGATATGTCTATCCACGGCCTCCTCTACTGTCAAGATGAAGCCACACTTGGGGTGGAGGAACAACACCTTATATTCCGTCTGGGTAGCCTCCAACCTGATGGCATGAACATCGACTTCTCTAACTTCTGTTAATGCCCCACCTCCCCTTCGTACCCCATCTGTTATTAATTTATTATTATTTTTTTTCTCTCTCTCCTTTTTCTCCCTCTATCCCTCTCATTATACTCCTTGCCCATCCCCTGGGCTTCCCCCCCTCCCCCTTTCTTTCTCCCTAGGCCTCCCGTCCCACGATCCTCTCCCTTCTCCAGCCTCATATCCCTTTTGCCAATCAACTTTCCAACTCTTGGCTCCATCCCTCCCCCTCCTGTCTTCTATCATTTCAGATCTCCCCTTCCCCCTCCCTCTTTCATATCTCTTCTTTCAGTTAGTCCTGACGAAGAGTCTCGGCCCAAAATGTCGACTGTACCTCTTCCTATAGATGCTGCTTGGCCTGCTGCGTTCACCAGCATGTTTTGTGTGTGTTACTTGGACTACCACTACATATCCCCTCGAGGGAAAAATAAAAACTATGTACTACTTGTCCATAGAACTGCATTGAAATTAGCAACAAATTGAGTGATTCAGTTCACTTGTATAAGGAGCATGTAACTTATGCTCTTTACATAAACATAAAAAAAGATTGCCAATGTTATATTAAGAACAGTCTCATTTTATGAAATGTTTTCAACATTACCTCTTTGTTCTTAAAAAATCTAGTGGAGGCCAGGGCAGACTACCTGAACACTGGCAAACTGAGAGGATTATCCTGCCTCTTAAGTCACTTGCCCTAAGCTGTTAGGCTATGGAGTATATTTCTGTGGTGTGACAGATAAACAACCATATCTTGTTTTGATCCCTGGAAGTGTTTTAGCAGATGGAGATTCTTGAATATCTGCGTCCACCTCAGGTAAGTGATCCTCATCATAAGGGTCAGGCCACTCTTATTTCTTTCTCCACCTTTCATGGACTTTAGAGATGCATGTGCACACACCTGTTCCGCTGATTTCACCTCATGATGTTCTGATCACAAATGATTGTGGTGCATGTTGCCAGACTATTGTTCCTTTAAATTGGTCTGAAACCCAAACAGCTTCACTACTGAGCGGTGACAAAAAATTTGCTCTGTGTCTGAGGTTATGCATGCTTTTCGTTTTCTCATTGTATCTCAAATTTTCTCACTTTGACTTAAGTCTGGTAAGAGGTTGGAGAAGGGAAGGAAGAACAGGCAGGGTTGTTCTCTGTCTTCAGCCCATTGACAGCTCTGGACTGTAGCAAAGGGTGTGGAGCAATTAGCTAGCAGTGTGTTGTAGGAGTCTTTTGCTTTCAGTAGGAGAGCACTGCTCTTTCCACTTCTCCTTTTGCCTGTGGGTACCGTGGACAGCTTGTCTGGTGTTAAACTCGTAGTCCCTGGCAAGGCTTTGAATTCTGAGCAGCTGAACTGTAGGCTGTTGTCTTACATAAGTGTCTCTGGTGTTCAATGGCGAGCTTTCAGGTGCTGTATTACGGCCACTGCAGATGTAGAGGACAGCCTCAACATTCTGTGAGAAGTAATCCACAGTGAGAACATTTTTGTCTCTTTTCAGTTCAAACGTCTGTGCCCTCAATTTCCCATGGAAAGTCTGGGAATTCTGTGGGACGGTTCAACATGATTCTTGTGCAGTTTTCTGCATGCTTCACATTGCCTTACATAATCTGACATGCTCAGACCAGGCCACCATATAGATTGCCTTGCTCTTATGCACTTTGGCAGAAGAAATGAAAGGGTTGACTATTTCCTAAACGGAGAGAAAATACAAAAAATCTGAAGCGCAATGGGGCTTGGGAGTCCTTTTGCAGGATTTAAAGAAGGTTCACAAAAATGATTCCAGGATTAAACAGCTTCTCATATGAAGAGTGTTTGACGGCTCTGGGTCTGTATTCATGGGAATTTAGAAGAATGAAGGGTGACCTAATTGAAACCTACTGAATGGTGAAAGGCGTTGATCAAGAGGATGTTTCCTATGATGGGAGCCTAAGACCAGAGGACACAGCCTCAATAGAGGGGTATCCTTTTAGAATGGAGATGAGAAGGAATTTCTTTAGCCAGAGAATAGTGAATCATGTTTGCTGTTGTGTGCTGGGGCAGCAGGCTGAAGGTAGCAGACACCAACAGAATCAACAAACTCATTCGTAAGGCCAGTGATGTTGTGGGGATGGAACTGGACTCTCTGACGGTGGTGTCTGAAAAGAGGATGCTGTCCCAAGTTGCATGCCATCCTGGACAATGGCTCTCATCCACTACATAATGGACTGGTTGGGCACAGGAGTACATTCAGCCAGAGACTCACTCCACCGAGATGCAACACAGAGCGTCATAGGAAGTCATTCCTGCCTGTGGCCATCAAACTTTATAACTCCTCCCTTAGAGGGTCAGACACCCTGAGCCAATAGGCTGGTCCTGGACTTATTTCCTGGCATAATTTACATATTACTATTTAATTATTTATGGTTTTATTACTATTTATCTATGGTGCAACTGTAACGAAAACCAATTTCCCTCGGGATCAATAAAGTACGACAATGACTAATCTGTGGAATTCATTGCATCAGGCGGCTGTGGAGTCCAAGTCTTTATATTTAAGACAGAAGTTGATAGATTCTTGATTGGTCAGGGCATGACAGGATGCAGGGGAAGGCAGGCGATTGAGGTTGAGAGGAAAAATTGATCAGCCATGATAAAATGGTGGAGCAGACTCGATGAGCTCAATGGCCTAATTCTGCTCCTGTAAGACCATAAGATATAGAATATTTTATGGTTTTATAGCCATTATGGAAACTGATAATAGAGCAAACTTGTGAAGATCATCTCCAGTATTCTATTAACCTAACCAATGGTATCCAATAATGAAACTGTAAAGGCAGGGAAGAAAATAAAATTATTTAAGTTGAATTAAAGAGGAGAAGAAATTGTGTGTGTGTGAGCGAGCAAAAGCAGGATTGCAGCCACCGCAAGTAATCAGGAAAGCAACAGAATTGTTTATTGCAAGGAAATTGAATACAAAAGTATCGAAGTATCCTTAGATCTATAAAGTATAGGTGTGTTACATCAATCTCTTTAAAGCAGGCATTCTCAACCTTTATGCTATGGATCTCTACCATTAACTGAGTGGTCTCTGGACCCTAGGTTGGGAAACCCTGTTTTAAAGAGATATATTAATGAAGTAGTTCAGAAAATATTTACTTGACCAGTGCCTGGAATGGGCTGGTTCTCTAGTAAAGAAAAATTAGACAGGTTAAGCTTATATCCACCAAAGTTTAGGAAAGTGAAAAGGGACTTGATGAAAACAAGTAACACCTGTGAATGAGGAAATGACGTTTCCTCTTGTGGAAGATTCTAGAACAAAAGATTACTTTATAACCTCCTTATGGCAACTGTATTCTGACAAAGGACTGAGAATTACTGGAACTCTCCTCATGTTTAAGAAGAGGTAGATACATACTAGGTAAACAAGAGATAGAGTGAAATGCAGAGTTGAGGATCATCCATGGGCATATTAAATGGATAGTATGAGGAGATTCGGTATGCACAAAAGACTCTTACAAATTGGGATCAGATTCCCTCACTTTTATTCCAGAAAGTGCTGCTTCATTCAGTAAGACCCTTTCATTTTGCTGGCACTGTACAGTGCAAAACCCATTAATTTGCAGAACTTCAATAACAAATAAAATACTGCTGTATCTATACCTCTCCCATGCTGCCTGCTGTAAACCTACCAATTTCCACAGCTATCTTGTCTATACCCCTTCCCACCCTGTCTACTTTTCTCAGTTCCTTTGTCTCTGCTGTATCTGTTTGCAGGATAAGGCTTTCATTTGCAGAACATCAGAGATGTTCTCCTTCAAAGAATGGGTTTTCCCTTCCTCTAGTATTGATGCTGTCCTCACCTGCATCTCCTTCATTGCCGGACCATCCATGCTCACCCTGTGTTTTTGCCGCCATAACAGTGATAGTTTCTCTTGTCCTTACTACCGCACCATGAACCTCTGCATCCAACACATCATTCTCCACAACTTCTGCCACCTTCAATGGGATCCTACTGCCAAACACATCTTCACCTTCTGCCCTCTCTTCACTTTCTGCGGGGACTGCACCTGCCCATTCACCTCCTCCCTCATCTCCTTTCAGGATCCCAAACAGTCCTTCCCGGTGAGGCAACACTACACTTGCAAATCTGTTGGTGTTATCTATTGTGTCCAGTGCTCCCAATGTGGCCTCCTCTACATTAGTGAGACCTGTCGTAAATTGGAGACCACTTCTTCGAGCACCTCTGCTCCACTGCCAAAAGTGGAACGTCCCGTTGGCTAAGCAGTTTAATTCAGATTCCCTTTCTGACATATTGGTCCATGACCCCTCTTGTGCCACAATGAGGCCAACCTCAGGGTGGAGGAGCAACACCTTATATTCTTTCTGGGTAGCCTCCAACCTGGTGTCATGAATATAGATTTGAATGAAATTTATTTTGGTGAGTACAAACATAACAAGAGCATAATTTTCAACGATGATTTCATAAAACAAAATTACAACAAAAAACGTAGATATTCTTTAAAACAGACCAAAAGGGTGTAAGCTGAAGCTACAGCTTATTTCTCCTTCCAGTAAAAGAAAATCCCCCGCTCAGGCCTTTTACCTCTTATCACCAGCCTATCACCTCCTCCTGGTACCCCTTCTCCTTCCCCTTCTTGTATGTCCACTCTCTTCTGTCAGATTCCTTTCTCTTCAGCCCTTAGCCTTTTCTACCTATTTGCCTTCACCTATCAGCTAGCTATTCTCCTTTCCCTCCCCCTACCTTTTTATTCTGGTGCCCTCCCGTTCCCTTCTGAGTTTCTCCAGCATTTTGTGTGTGTTGCTTTGGATTTCCAGCATCAGCAGAATTTCTTGTGTTTACAAATTTCTATAGAGGTATGGTGGAAGGTACTGGCTGCATCACAGCCTGGTATGGAGGCTCCAGTGCAGAGGATTGCAGGAGGCTGCAGAGGGTCATAGACTCAGCCATTTCCAGCATCAGCACCACCAATAATTTCTTCAAGAAGAAGGCATCCTTTGTTAACGACTCTTCACTATCTGCGACAAGCCTTCTCATTTCTACCATTGGAAAGGAGGAGACCCACACTCAGTTATTCAGGGGCATCTGCTTCTCTGTCATCAGATCATCATCAACTGTACTCTTTTTGCACTTTTTAGTTATTTTGTAATTTCAGACCATTGCTGCTGCAAAACAACAAATTTCACGTTGTATTAGACAGTGATAATGAAGCAGATTCTGATTGTGTTGAGGCACACGGGGCAGATTTTGAAAGAAATCTAAAGCCATTTTTAAGTGGTAATTCATACTGCAGACTGAAAATTATTGCCTTGAAATAATAAAAGGAGCATAAATAGCAAGAATCCTGCCAACTGAGATTTAACTATTGAAATATCTGAGAAGTATTCCCTATCGCTGGAGAGACACTTGACAGCTTTAGTTGCTTGAGTTTCACTTCAGGACCATAATCATATTATTAATTCAGATTATCTGAATTAAATTACCAAGCTAAATTGCTCCAGTGAGGACTGATGAGTATTTTCTGATGCAAATACAAATGTTTCATAGCATGCAATGAATTTTAAAAAGCTGGGGCATTTCAAAGCAACGTTCTGGACACTATCCACACAAGCAATCCCTTTTGGAAAGAGCTACAGGGCTATTAAAACAAACAAAATTTACACCATTTTAAAAGTTTCTTCTTCGAGGCAGTTAATGTAATCACCTAATCTAGTTAGCCCCATCTATTACCTCAGTCACTGTAAACACTTTAAAGCACTTTTTATAATGCTGTTTATATTGTAAACACATGCAGTTATTACTGATTACGTGAGGAAAAACAGTGACGCCTTCCTCCCCAATGCCTTAAACAACATTTATGCATGTGTTGAGGCCTTCCAGGTGAGCAGACACTGTCTGTAACAGCAACAGACTCTACAAGTCAACCCCCCATAGGGCTGCCGGCCTAGACTACATCCCAAGACAAATACTCAGAGAGTGCACACACCAAACCAGCTCACTGACATCTTCAGTACACTTATCCAGGCAGCTATCCCCCACGTGCTTCAAATCAGTCACTATCATCCCTGTACCAAAGAACTCTACAGCTTCAGAACTACATAACTACCGCAGAGTGGTACTGATGCTGATGATCATGAAATGCTTTGAACGGCTGCTAATAGCAGACAAGAACTCCATCCCTGCTACACTGGACACTCACTTACTGACAGAATAACTCTGCAACAGATGCCATAGCATAGCCCTGACCCACCTAGAAAGCAAGGTTACTTATGTCAGAATGTTGTTTCTGGATTTCAGTTTGGCATTCAACACTTGTCCCACAGACCTTGGTGAACAAACTCCCACTCGTCAGTCTAAATACACCACTGTGCAACTGGGTGCTGGACTTCCGAACCAACAGACCTGTATGCACAATTGCTCCTCCCACCCCATCATCCTCAACACGCGTGCCCCCCCCCCCAGGGCTGTGTGCTGAGCCCACTGTTGTACACTCTGCACAGGCAAACACATTGTCAAGTTTGCTGATGACATGACAGTGGTTCGGGCTCATCTCTAACAACAATGAGCTGGCTACAGAGAGGAGGTGGAAGAGCTCAAGGCCTGGTGCCAGGCAAATAACTTCTTCCTGGATGTCAACAAGACAAAGAAGATGGTTATCAATTTCAGGAAACCTCGTGCCACTCACACCCCTCAGTGAGACAGCAGTGGAAACTGCAAGCAGTTTCAAACACTGAGGAGTACACATCTCTCATACCCTCTCACGGTCCCCTCCTGCATGGTCAAAAGCTCACCAATGCCTCTACTTTCTGCAGAAGCTGAAGAGAGCTGGTCTGTGCACACCGATGCTCACAACCTTTACCGATATGCTGTGGAGAGCATCCCAACAGGCTGCGTAACTGTGGTACAGAAACTGCACTACAGTGGACTGGAGAGCTCTACAAAACTGCCCAGTGTATCACCAGCACCAACCTACCCGTCATATATACAGATGCCAGAGAAAGGCCAGCAAAATCATGAAGGATCCCACCCACCCCGCTCATGGACTTTGTTCCACTCCCATTGGGATGAAGCTGCGAAGCATCCATACCAGAGTCACTAGACTCCAAAACAGTAACTTCCCTGAAGCCAACACCTCCACCCATTAACCCAGCCCACTACAACTTCACACACATACCTTAGTTTCAGTTTATGTACAATCATTCTATGTACGTTCATTTACTTGCACATCATGTTTTATAGGATTACTTTACAGTATATTTACAGTATATTGTGTTTTTGTTTTTTTTATTGTGTTCTTTATGGTCATTGTGTTTTTTACTTTGCATTGGGTCTGGAGTAACCATCATTCCATTCTCCTTCACACTCGCGTACTGAGGAATGACAATAAACAATCTTGAATCTTCTAGCTTTATTTTTATCTAATTATTTATAACTGTTGAATGTTATTTTTTGTTGCATGTATTGTCAACCCACCACAGCAAATTCCTAATACATGTAAATGTATATGTTGACTCTTGATCCTTGATTCCTTTGGTCAAATTTAATTGCTGAGCAAATTACAACTAATCAGAGCCATTGAACCACCTCATTGCCAAAATGTTAATGAGCTCATTTATAATGGACACCACTCAATTAAAACTATTTTCCCAGCAATTTGTAGAAATGTAATTCAAAGCCTTGGTTGTAAAGTTGTGCAACTGTGTAGAGCTTCAGAGCTTGGATCTCGCTTTGATGTCATTTGCTTTTTAGTTCAGTCAGTATGGAAGTCAAGTGCCTTTTAGTTTCATAGCATGCATTGAATAGGATAGAACACAAAGCAGAACAGTACAGCACAGTAGCAGGCTCTGTGGCCCACAGTGTCTGTGCCAAACATAATACTGTACCAAGTTAAACTGACCCTGTTCCACCTATATATAATCAATTTCCATCCATGTCCTGCATGTTCACTTGTCTATGTAACAGCGATGATTGTATCTGTTTCTACCACTACCTCTGGCTGCCCATTCCAGTATTTACCACTCATTACTTGGATCGGGAGGAGGAGAGGATGGCGGTGCAACGCAGCGCACACGGCCTCTCCGGTGATGAATACCTGTTATCTGTCAAGTAGGAGGCTGTGCACAATTCTGATTTGATGGAGGCAGACGTGAGAGCATGGAGGAACATCTGGTGAAACTTCTGAAATGCCTGCTTCGCTGCCGCCGCTACTGTGTGATCTGAAATCTCCGGAGGGGAAGGCCCCGAATCCTCGGCTTTGCCTGTTGCTTGGCGGCCAGGGCGGGGTCGAAGCGCTCGGCAAAGATGGTGCTCAGTGCTCGGTGCTCGGTGTCGGAGGGCTGGTCGGAGACTCAAAGTTTTCTGACGGACTCAGAGTTGGACTGTGGTCGGGTGCCTCCAGGACGCTGCATCGGCAAGTTTGCGGTGCTGGAAGCTCATGGCAGGGAGAGTTTCTCCCTTCAACCGTCTATGTGAGATGTTGGGGCTATTGGGACTTTGAGACTTTTTTACCATGCCCATGGTCTGCTCTTATTAAATTACGGTATTGCTGTGCACTGTTGTAACTATATGTTATAATTATGTGGTTTTTGTCAATTTTAGTCTTGTTCTGTCTTGTGTTTCTGTGATATCATACCGGAGGAACATTGTATCATTTTTAATACATGCATTTCTAAATGACAATAAATGAGGACTGAGTGTCCTCTTAATCTAATCTAATCATTGTATCAAATAAAAAGCGACCTCATACATCTCCCTTCAACTATCCTCTTCTCACAGTGTTACATACCCCGTAACTGGGTTGCCAAACCAGCAGAAATGGATCACTCAGTTGGAGTCTGGATTACTAGAACTAAGAAAGTTTTATTAAAGAAACAAGCAACACAGTACTCTAATCAAAAAGGATAACAAATGCAACAGTTCAGCAATGATAAACACACATGTACACAGAATTCAGATAACAGGATCAATCAAGCTCTATCGTCGTCTAGGGGTAAATGACCAGTTTCAAAGTGACACAAAGTCCAGTTCAATTTAGTTCAGTTCGCAGTAATCGTTGCCATGGCGATGGACAATGTGGGGGGAAGGAGAGAGAGAACAAGAACGAATGATCATTCAAAATGGCTTCCACTCACAGACCTGCGATATTGCTCACAAGCAGCTTTCGGGCGAGTCCTTTGTGATGTCACCTGAGGTCACCGACTGTGACCCCTCCTCCAGATGCGGTCGATCCTCTGCAGTGAACCTGGCACCCAAGCAAGGGTGGACACACACCGGGTTCCTGCTGATCGTACCTTTCCACCCTGTGCGTCTATGGCTTGGTTCCGCAACCAGTCTTCCAAACGACTCCCGCCGACTTGTGGGGGGGGCACCGTTTCCAGGGTCTCGTTACCTCGTGGTGTCGTGTGTCTCTTGCCTAAGCGAACCTGTCCCTTTTTATCCCCCTGCTGGGGTATCACCTGTCCATCACTTCAAACAGTTCAGGGTTCAAAGGGGGAGCCACTCTAGACAGCTCTCTCTCCCGTCCCTTCATTACACATCTCCCAAATGCTGCTCCATTGTCTTCCTTATCTCTCTCTCTCCCGAAGACAGGTGGCAGACCAACTACTGATCACACAGGACAGCTAACATCTATGTGTATTCTTGTCACAACAGAAATTCCTGTCCTCTAGTATTTGATATTTCTACCCCTGGTAACAAAATATTCTGGCTGTGTTCCCTATCTATGCCTCTCATAATTTTATAAACTTCTATTAGAATAATATTTGGCAAATGGCACTGAATTGCACATTGAGTGTGATACATCAGGTTGAAGGCAAATTACCTTTTGTCACTCATTAATGTATACAAATATGTATGCTCATTGTTATAATTTATTACTTAAGTAATTAATGATAACAATGACCATACATATTTCTATAAATGTAAACAATATCTATGAATTCCTTTTTGCCTTTTCTTCTAAATATGGATACCAACAACCTACTGGTACATCACATGTTTTCAATCAATCTATGCGTACACTGGACAGTAAAGCCACTTAAGTCAGATTTTATTAATTTATTGAGATACAGTACAGAGTAGGACCTTACAGCCCTTCGAACTGTGCCACCTAGGTAGGTAGGTATGTCGCATCTGGAATTATTTTCCAGGTAGCAGACGATTTCCTTCCACACCGCTCTGACAAATTGGGAAATCGCGTACTAGGCAAATTACAGCAGTGGTTTGCCATTGCCTTCTGCTGGGTGAGGTGAGTTCTTTTTTAAGAGGTCACCAGCTATTAACGGGAGCCGGATGGATTCGAACTCGGGACCTCTCGCTCTGAAGTCCAGCGCTGATGCCACTATGCCACCTTGCTACCTAGCAACCCCCAGTTTACCCCCAGTCTAATCACAAGACAATTTACAATTCCCAGTTAACTTACCAACCAATATGGCTTTGGAACATGGGAGGGAACCAGAGCATCTGGAGGATACACAAGCGTTCAAAGGGAGAACATACAAACTTCTTCAGTATTTACTCACTTTTACATAAATCACTGGATACCAATTTAGAATTCTAGTTGTTCTACTCTGGCTGACGGCACTTCCCCAAAAATAATTGAAGACCCACCTTCTCCTAAATATCACTTTCAGAAGCTCAAACTTTAACTGAACTCCAAGGATACAAGCAACACACACAAAATGCTGGAGGAACTCAGCGGGCCAGGCAGCATCTGTGGAAAAGAGTAAACAGTCGACGCTTCAGGCTGAACCCTTCGGCAGGGCTGGAAAAAATAATGAGGATTAAGAGTAAGAAAGTGGGGGGAGGGGAGGAGGAAACACAAGGTGATAGGTGTAACCGGGAAGGGGAGGGATAAAGTAAAGATCTGGGAAGTTGATGGGTGAAAGAAATACAGGGCTGGAGAAGGAGGTATCTGATAGGAGAGGGTAGAAGGCCATGGAGGAAAGAAAAGGGGGAGGAGCACCAGAGGGGGGTGATAGGCAGGTAAGGTGAGGGCTGGAGTGGGGGGTATTACCAGAAGTTCGAGAAGTCAATATTCATGCCTTCAGTTTAGAGGCGACCCAGACAGAATATAAGTGTTGCTCATCTAATCTGAATGTGGTCCCATCACAATAGTAGAGGAGGCCGTGGAGTGACATGTCGAAATGGGACTGGGAAGTGGAATTAAAATGGGTGGCCACTGGGAGATCCGGCTTTTTCTGGCAGATGTGCTCAGCAAACTGGTCTCCCAATCTACATTGGGTCTCATTGATGTACAGGATGCCACACCTGGAGCACCAGATACAGTAGAGAACCCCAACGGACTCACAGATGAAGTGTCGCCTAACCTGGAAGGACTGTTTGGGGCCCTGAATGGTAGTGAGGGAGGAAGTGTAGGGGCAGGTGTAGTAGTTGTTTCACTTGCAAGGGTAAGTGCCAGGAGGGAGATCAGTGGAGGGACAAACGGACTAGGGAGCAATCCCTGCAGAAAGCAGAAAGTGGGGTGGGAGGGGGGAGGAAAGATGTGTCTTGTGGTGGGATTCCATTGGAGATAGTGGAAGTTACAGAGAATTATGTGCTGCATGTGGAGGCTGGTGGGATGGTGGTGAGGACAAGAGGAATCCTATCCCTGGTAGTGTGGCAGGAGGATGGGATGAGGGAAGACATGCGTGAAATGGATGAGATGCAGTTGAGGGCAGCATTGATGGTGAGGAAGGAAGGCCCCTTTCTTTGAAAAAGGAGGATATCGCCTTAGTTCTGGAATGAAAAGCCTCATCCTGAGAGCAAGTGTGGCAGGGACGGAGGAATTGAGAGAAGGGGATGGCATTTTTACAAGTTACAGGGTGGGAGAAGGTATAGTCCAGAATCAGTGGGTTTGTAATAGACATCAGTAGATAAGCAGTCTCCAGAGAAAGAGACAGAGAGATTGAGAAAGGGGAGGGAGGTGTCAGAAATGGACCAGGTAAATTTGAGAGCAGGGTGGAAGTTGGAGGCAAAGTTGATGAAGTCAACAAGCTCGGCATGGATGCAGGAAACAGCACCAATGCAGTCATCAATGTAGCGCAGGGAAAGTGTGGGACGGTCATCAGTATAGGCTTGGAACATAGACTGTTCCACGTAGCCGACAAAAAGTCAGGCATAGCTGGGACTCGTGAGTACCCGTTTTGTCTGAATTAAGTGGGAGAAGCTGAAGGAGAAATTATTGAGAGTGATTATGTTCTGCCAGAAGGAGGAGAGTGGTGGTGGAGGGGAACTGGTTGGGTCTGGCGTCCAGAAAGGGACAGAGAGCTTTGAAGTCTCCCTGGTGGGGGGTGGAAGTGTACAGGGACTGGAAATCCATCATGAAAATGAGATGACCAGGGTCAGGGGACTTGAAAAGATCAAAAGCGTGTGAAGTGTCACGGATGTAGGTGGGAAGGGACTGAACCGGGGGAGGTAAAACAGAGTCAAGTTATGCAAATATAAGTTTGGTGGGGCAGGAGCAAGCAGAAATAATGGGTCTACTTGGACAAGCTTGTAGATCTTGGTTTGGAGGTAGAATGGGGAGGTGCAGGGTGAGAGAACAATGAGGTTGGTGACAGTGGTTGGGAGATCCCCAGAGTTAATAAAGTTTGTGATGGTTTGGGAGACAATTGCCTGGTACTCCTTGGCGGGATCCTGTTCAAGGGATGTGTAAGAGGAGGTGTCAGTCTGGCAGACTACTACAGCACCCTGCTTATCTGCAGGTTTGATGCTGAGGCTAAGATCAGTGCGGAGGGAGTGGAGAGCAGAGCGTTCAGAAGGAGTGAGGTTAGAATTGGACAGAGGAGTGTTAAAGTCAAGGCGGTAGTTGGCAATGAGAAGATCCAGAGTAGGCAGAAGACCAGAGCAGGGTATCCAGGCAGGGGAGGAAGGTTGAAGATGAAGATGTCATCAGTGTGGGCTGGACAGCCCTTGCCAAAGAAGTAAGCACGAAGACGGAGGTGGCAGAAGAAGAGCTCAGTGTCATGGCATACACGGTACTCACTGAGTTGTGGGTGCAGGGGGAAAATGGTGATGCCCCTACGGAGGACAGAGCATTCTGCCTCAGAGAGGGGAAGATCGGAGGAGATGGTGAAGACCCGGCATGGATAAGAGCTGGGATCAGACAAGGGAAGGGGATTGGTAGTTTCAGAGGGGAAGGGAGATTTGGGGTGTTCAGGAACGGTGGGGTGAGAGGAAGATGGAGTCTCCGAGGACCAAAGAGCTGGTGGTGGGACCTGAGGGAGACGAGATTTCCAAATGCTGGTGGGGGAAGGGGAGATGGGGTTCCAGTGGCAGCCCAGGAAGACCCGGCCTGAAGTCAGAGTTGGAGGTTACACAATCGACACTTTGAAGGTGTCTGAGGTCGTTGGAACCTGCATTGATAACAGTGGAGTCCGGCATTTGAATCTGCTCTGGATTGTTAGAGTCGTTACAGTCAGCAGCAGTCTGGAGACGTGTTGGTGTTGGAGACAGTAGGTTCTGTGGTCTGTAGACGGGCAGTCTCCTGATCCTTGCAGGATGTGAGAAAGTTAAAGAACCGGCGAATGAAATCGTGGATTCGGCAGAGCATAAAGAAGCATACAGGTCCATTACAGGTGGAGGAGGGAGAATCCCGGAGTTGTGGAAGTGGCTGGGATAGGGGCACCAGGTACCTCCTCATGGCAGAAAGCGCGGAGGGTAAAACGTGGTGGGAGAAGCAGTCAATTGAATGCGAGTACCTGGGGTCCTCAGAAGGTCCGAATCAAGAGGCTTGAAAACGGATCTGGAAGCCACATGGCAGCGAAGACATGTTCCCAGGAAGAATACATGGTTGTGGTAGCGTCTGGGTAAGCACATGGTCGAAGAGTCGGAGGACAGTGGAGATCACAAAGGGGGAGCAGTGAGAGAAGGTTTCACTGAACTCTCATCAAAGGGAAGTTTTAAGCTTCTTCAGGGTAGGCATCCCTACTGTATCCAGTGCTCTCGGTGTGGCTTCCTGCATATTGGAGAGATCCAACATAGATTAGGAGGCCGCTTCACCAAGCACCTATGCTCCATCCACCAGAACAAGCGGAATCTCCCAGTGGCCATACATTTAAATTCCACTTCCCATTCCTATTCCAACATGTCAGTCCATGGCCTCTTCTGCTGTTACAATGAGGCCACGCTCAGGTTGGAGGAGCAACACCTTATATTCCATCTGGGTAGCCTCCAACCTGATGGCATGAACTTTGATTTCTGGTAATGCCCCCCCCCCCCCGCTTCACCCTTCCCCATTCCCATTTCCCTCTCTCACCTCATCTCCTTAACTGCCCATCGCCTCCCTCTGGTGCTCCTCCCCCTTTTCTTTCTTCCATGGCCTTCTGTCCTTTCCTATCAGATTTCCCCCTTCTCCAGCCCTGTATCTCTTTCACCAATCAACTTTCCAGCTCTTTACTTCACCCTCCTTTCCCCTCCCGATTTCACCTATCACCTCCTACCTTGTATTTCTTCCTCCCCTCCACCCACCTTCTAACTCTAACTCCTCATCTTTTTTCTCCAGTCCTGCTGAAGGGTCTCGGCCTGAAACATCAACTGTACTCTTTTCCATAGATGCTGCCTGGCCTGCTGTGTTCCTCCAGCATTTTGTGTGTGTTGCTTGGATCTCCAGTATCTACAGGTTTTCTTTTGTTTGTCCAAGGATATATGGATCGACACAGGAACACATGTGCACAGTGTGAGTGTGAAAGACACTCGGATGGTATACAGATGTGATAGAGGCACCCAGATGTCATGTGGCTTCCCAGGTGCCAGGGTCAGGGATGTCTCAAATCAGGTCCATGGCATTCTAAGGAGAGAGGGTGAGCAGCCAGAAGCTTAGTACATATTGGCACCAGTGAAGTAGGTAGGAAAAGGGAGGAGGTCCTGAAGAGAGATTTTAGGGAGCCAGGTAGAAAGCTGAACAGTAGGATCTCTAGGATTTGCTGCCTGCGCCATACACCAGTAAAGGTAAGAATAGGATGATTTGGCTGATGAATACTTGGCTGAGGAGCCAGTGCAGGGAGCAGATTTTCAGATTTCTGGATCATTGGGATCTATTCTGGGGAAGGTATGACCTGTACAAAAGGGATGGGTTACACCTGAACCCGAGGGAGACTAATATTCATGCGAGCAGGTTTGCTAGATCTATTGGGAGGCTTTAAATTAATTTGGCAGGGGATGAGAAACTCAGTGACAGAGCTGAGGATGGGGCAGCTGGTTTACAAGCAGAGGCTGTGTGTAATGAGACTGTTAGGAAGGACAGGCAGATGATAGGGAAAAATTACAGTCAGTGTAGCAGGGGCACAAAATCGAAAACAGTGACGAATACGGGACTAGAGGTGTTATATTTGAATGCACACTGTATATGGAAGGTAAACAGAGAGGGTGACGTGGCTCTGTTGGTAAAAAAATGAAATCAAATCTTTAGAAAGAGGTGACAGTGGATCGGAACATATAGAATCCTTGTGGGCAGAGTTAAGGAACTGCAAGGGGAAACCCTGATGGGAGTTATATACAGGCCTCTGAACAGTAGTGGGAGATAAAAAATTCAAGTCAAAGGGCAACGTTATGATGGTCATGTGGGATTTCAATATGCAGGTAGATTGGGAACATCAGATTTGTGCTGATTTTGGATCCCGAGAGAGAATTTGTATGTATTGTCCTGGGTTAATATTTCTACTGCATGCTGTAGGTATTCCACTTCAGCAGTTTCCTGTGAAAGCAGTGTGCCCTGCTGGTAGAATGTTTTGGTTTCGGCTAAGATAAAAAGCGTGCTGTTCAATTTAGGAATGCTGTGTCAGTCAATCAGGATGATGGGATCTGGAGAAAGTTTTAGAGGGCGCGGGGTGGAGAGAGATTTGTGACGAACAGTAGTCTGCTTTGGGATATTTTTGGAGGCAGCTGCGGAGCAGGACAGAAGGGAAGATGCCACTGAATGCTGTGGGAAGGTGGTTGCTAAATGTTGGAGTCTATTGTTAAGGACGAAGTTTTGAGGCACATGGTAAAATAAACTAATGTCAGCATAGTTTCCTTAAGGGAAAATCTTGCCTAGCAAATCTATTAGAATCCTTTGAAGAAATAACAAGCAGGGTAAACAAAGCAGAATCGGAGGATGTTGTGTACTTGGATTATCAGAAGTCCTTTGACAAGGTGCTGCACATGAGGCTGCTTAGCAAGATAAGAGCCCATGGTGTTACAGGAAAGATAGTAGCATGGTTAAGGCATTGGCAGGAGGCAAAGAGTGGGAATAAAGAGAGTCTTTCTGATTGGCTACCAGTAGACTAATGGTGTTCCACCAGCATTTGTGTTGGGACTGCTTCTTTTTATGTTGTTTGTCAATGATTTTGAATTGATGGTTTTGTAGCCAAGTTTGCAGACAATACTAAGAGGTTGAGAGGCAGATAGTGTTGAGGAATTAGGGAGGCCACAGAAGAACTTAGACGAATTAGGAGAATGGGCAGAGAAGTAGCAGATAGAATACAGTGTCAGAAAGTGCATGGCCATGCCCTTTGGTAGAAGGAATAAAAGTGTAGACTATGTTCTAAACAGAGAAAATTCAAAAATCCAAGGTGCAAAGGGACTTGGACATCCTTGTGCAGGGTTCCCTAAATGTTAGCTGGTAGGCTTAGTCAGTGGTGAGGAAGGCAAATGCAATGTTAGCATTCATTTTGAGAAGACTAGAATATAAAACAAGAAGGTAATACTGTGCCTCACTTGGAGTATTGTGAGGAGTTTTGGGACCCTTATCTAAGAAAGGATGTGTTGAAGATTGAGGGGGGATCTTATTGAAACATATAAAATCGTAAAGGGATTGGACAGGCTAGATGCAGGAAGATTGTTCCTGATGTTGGGGAAGTCCAGAACGAGGGGTCACAGTTTGAGGATAAAGGGGAAGCCTTTTAAGACCGAGATGAGGAAAAACTTCTTCACACAGAGAGTGGTGAATCTGTGGAATTCTCTGCCACAGGAAACAGTTGAGGCCAGTTCATTGGCTATATTTAAGAGGGAGTTAGATGTGGCCCTTGTGGCTAAAGGGTTCAGGGGGTATGGAGAGAAGGCAGGTACAGGGTTCTGAGTTGGATGATCAGCCATGATCATACTGAATGGCAGTGCAGGCTCGAAGGGCCGAATGGCCTACTCCTGCAACTATTTTCTATGTTTCTATGTTTCTATGATATTGAAAAAGGTTGAAATGAGGTTCACAAAAATTATTCTGGGAATGAAAGACATCATATGAGGAGTATTTGAAGGCTCTAGGTCTGTACTTGCTGGAACTTAAAAGAATGATTGGGGATTTCAGTGAGACCTATCGAACTTTGAAAGGCGGAGATAGAATGGATGTGGAAAGGATGTTTTCTGTAGTGGCTGAGTCTAGGACCAGAGGGCACACCCTTAGAGAGGAGAAACGTCCATTTAGAACAGAGATAAAAAAGAATTTCTTTAGCCAGAAGGTGAAGAATCTGTGGAATTTGTTGCCACAGGCAGCTATAGAGGCCAGGTCATTGGGTTTATTTAAGGTGGAGATTGATGGAGTCTTGATAAGGAAGTGCATGAAAGGTTACAGGGAGAAGGCAAGAGAATGGGGTCGAGAGGAAAATAGATTGGCAATGGTCAAATGGCAGAGCAGACTCGATAGGCCGAATGGTGTAATGTCATATGGTCTTATGTGACTACCACTGGCTACACCTGAATTTCCTACACGTGCTTTCTCACTCTGATAAGATGGTAGTGGATCTTTTTCTGGAACTATTGTAGTTTTTGAGTTGCAGTAGTTTGATGCAACCGAGTAACCTGCCCCTGTTGCATAAGAGTGCAATGAGACATCAATCAGTCTGGCGTGGGACCAACCAGAAGAATTTATTGCAAACAAAGGCAAGTTAGCTGCTTTACAGGTGCCAATGAAACATTTAAGTTTACTTTTACTGATACCAATCTTATATTTCCATAAACATTTCTTTAAAACCAAATTCTGTTCCCAAATTGCAATGTGGAAGTTTGAGTTTTATTTTTAAATTATAAAGCCCAGATATCTTTATTCTTTGGAATGTAGGAGAATGAAGGGCAGGCAGCCTTATAGAAGTGTTTA